>NC_066585.1:466601769-466924158 GCF_024323335.1 Lathyrus oleraceus | reverse complement strand
TGGGGAACCACTCATATAGCGCCGACGGGATGGGGTAGTGAATTTGACGATGACGAGTGAACAATCAGCGATCGAAAAGATTACGGCTTACATGGCCGAAAACAAACTAAAAGAGGCCCTTAAGGCTGAGGTAAAAAATATGGCTGTCGAAGCCAACCAAGAGAACTCCAACAAACAATGTCCTCAAGAAGACGTTGCGGAAGATCATGTCACCAACCAAATGGGCGGATGGCAACACCAAAAGCTTGACGCCATTTACGACAACGAACCTCTGGGGTTCGAAAAAGATCCAGTGTCAACTAACGAGAAGATGGTGGCGCAGGATCCTTTAGAAGAAATAAACTTAGGAGTGGGGGCAGAACATAGACCAACGTACATAAGCGCAAAAATGGACCCCCAGTTCAAGGTCGAAATAGTCCAGTTGCTGAAAGAATTCAAAGACTGTTTCGCATGGGATTATGACGAAATGCCTGGTCTTGACAGAAGTCTGGTCGAAATGCAGTTGCCAATAATAGAAGGGAAGAAGCCAGTAAAGCAGACTCCGAGACGCTTCGCACCAGAAATCCTGTCGAAAATAAAAGAAGAGGTCGAAAGACTTCTAAGATGCAAGTTCATCCGCACAACCAGGTATGTCGAATGGATTGCAAATATTGTTCCAGTAATTAAGAAAAATGGCAAACTAAGGGTATGTATTGATTTTCGAGACTTAAACTCGGCTACCCCAAAGGATGAATATCCTATGCCAGTGGCAGAAATGCTCATAGATTCTGCAGCCGGCCATGAGTACTTAAGTATGTTAGACGGATACTCTGGCTACAACCAAATTTTTATCGCTGAAGAAGATGTTCCTAAAACGGCTTTCCGTTGTCTTGGAGCCATAGGAACGTACGAATGGGTAGTAATGCCTTTTGGTTTAAAGAACGCTGGAGCGACTTACCAACGCGCCATGAATTCCATCTTTCATGACTTCATCGAAACTTTCATGCAAGTGTATATTGACGACATTGTGATTAAGTCTGTTTCAGGAAAAAATCATATAGATCATCTTCGACAATCCTTTGAAAGGATGAGGAAGTTTGGTTTGAAAATGAACCCACTTAAATGTGCTTTTGGTGTGCAGGCGGGTGATTTCTTAGGCTTTGTGGTCCATAAGAAGGGGATCGAAATAAACGAAAATAAAGCCAAGGCCATAATGGAAGCGAAAGCGCCATCAACCAAAAAGGGGTTGCAGTCTCTGCTAGGGAAAATCAACTTTCTCAGAAGATTCATCTCCAACCTCAGTGGGAAGACACAAGCTTTCTCTCCTCTACTTCGACTAAAGAAAGAAGACTTCGCATGGGGGCAAGAACAACAAGCGGCTTTCGACAAAATCAAGGAGTACCTGGCTAATCCCCCAATCCTGATGTCTCCTTGTAGAAAAAGAAATATGAGATTGTACATTTCGGCATCAGACAAAACATTAGGAAGTATGTTGTGTCAAGAAGATGAGAATGGCGTCGAAAGGGCCATTTATTATCTCAGTAGAGTCCTGAACGATGCCGAAACTAGATATAGCATTATAGAAAAGTTATGCCTGTGTGTATATTTCTCTTGTATCAAACTAAAGCATTATATAAAACCTGTCGATGTATATATTTCTTCCCATTTCGACGTAATAAAGTATATGTTATCTAAATCTATTTTACATAGTCGAATTGGAAAGTGGGCTTTAGCTTTAACAGAATACTCCTTGAAATATCTGCCTTTAAAAGCAGTGAAAGGACAAGTGGTCGCTGATTTCATAGCGGACCACTCTATAAACGAAGACGTGGAATACGTCGAACTGGAACCTTGGAAACTGTACTTCGACGGTTCCAGTCATAAAAACGGAACGGGCGTTGGGATGTTGATTATTTCTCCTGAAAAAATTCCAACAAAATTCAAGTACAAAGTTGAAAGTCTGTGTTCAAATAATGAAGCAGAATACGAAGCTTTGATCGCTGGACTTGAAATCTTGTTGAAATTGGGGGCAACGAGAGTCGAAATAATGGGTGATTCCGAACTGGTAATAAAGCAGTTGACGAAAGAGTATAAGTGCGTGAAAGAAAATTTAATCATGTACTTTGTAATAGCCAATAGACTTCTCAAAGCATTCGACAACGTCGTCTTCAGGCACATTCCCAGGTTGAAGAATCAAGAAGCGAATGATCTTGCTCAACTAGCGTCCGGATACAAAGTGTCGAAGGAAAAGTTAGAAGAAGCCATTGAAGTCAGAGGAAGAGTCGTGTCCACCAAGTTATCCCCATCAGATCTAGAGTCAATAAGATTAGGATACGGTGACGAAGAAAACTTCGAGATATTCAACATAGATGATTCAGGAATAACAGACTGGAGAAAGCCTGTCAAGGATTATCTACAAGACCCAAATCAGAAAGCGGAAAGAAAGGTAAAATACAGAGCTTTGAGTTACGTACTTTTGGGAAATGAATTATTCAAAAAGACTGCAGAAGGAGTTTTGTTGAAATGCCTGAGTGAGGACGAAGCCTACATAGCCTTGTCGAATGTACACAGTGGAGCGTGTGGCGCGCACCAAGCAGGTCACAAAATGAAGTGGCTTTTATTTCGACAAGGAATGTATTGGCCAACAATGCTGAAAGATTGTGTTGAATTCGCAAAAGGTTGTCAGGAATGTCAAGTACATGCAGGCATACCTCATGTCCCTGCAAGTGAGTTGCACTCAATTATAAAACCTTGGCCATTCAGAGGATGGGCGTTGGACTTGATCGGGGAGATTCGACCAGCTTCCTCAAAAGGGCAAAGGTACATTTTGGTTGGGATAGACTATTTCACAAAATGGACCGAAGCCATACCATTGGCGAATGTGGATCAAGAAGCAGTCATAGACTTTATCCAAAAATACATAATCTACAGATTTGGGATACCTGAGACAATAACAACAGATCAAGGATCTGTGTTCACCGGTAAAAACATGCAGAAGTTTGCACAAGAAACAGGTTTTAAGCTCCTTACTTCGACACCTTACTACGCTCAAGCAAATGGGCAAGTTGAAGCAGCCAACAAGGTAGTGATAAACTTGATTAAGAAGCATGTGGGGAAAAAGCCTAGAAATTGGCATAAGACTTTGGATCAAGCCTTGTGGGCTTGTCGAACGTCCCCCAAAGAGGCAACGAATTCGACTCCATTCAAGTTGACTTACGGACACGATGCAGTTTTGCCAGTCGAAATATATCTGCAGTCAGTCAGAGTGCAAAGGCATCATGAAATCCCATCAGATACATATTGGAGTATGATGATGGACGAACTAATTGATTTAGACGAAGAAAGGCTGCGCGCGCTAGACCTAATAAGAAGACAAAAGGAGAGAGTCGAAAGATTTTACAACAAGAAAGTAAGATTCAAGACCTTCTTAATAGGTGATCTTGTGTGGAAAGTAATCCTTCCTATGGATCGAAAGGATAAATTAATGGGAAAGTGGTCTCCTAAATGGGAGGGACCTTTCCAGGTCTTGAGAACATTTTCAAACGGCGCGTATGAAATAGAAGAAATAGAGAAGGATAAGAGAATCCTAAGAATAAATGGCAAGTATTTGAAAAAATATAAGCCTATATTGCAGGAAGTAAAAGTAGTAACAGAATAAGTGCAAAACATAATTGTGATAAGATGGGCCAAATAAAAATGGCATTCAAAAGTTATTACAAAGAAAGCCTCAAAGGGCTGAGAGTTGCTAAATAAATTCGTCTAAAAATTAAAATTGGCAAAAGTATCCCTCAAAGCGGCAAACTTCTGCCTCTGGAGTTGGAGTCGATGATCACAAAGACTTTTGTGAGTAGAGAGAGTCTCAATCTCCTGACTAAGTTGATGGGCTTTCTCTGCATGTCGAATACCCACCCTCAATTCTTCGTCAATCTCGCTCTGCTTGGGTTGCTGAATGGATGCCTTACGTTTCTCCCCTTGAGAGATCTTTTCTTGAAGTGCTGCTATCTGGGTTTTCCATTTTTGAATATTGTCATTGCAAGCAGCAACTTCTTCGACATACGTTTCAGAGAGCTTTTGCAATTTTGAAACTTTGTCAGTCGAAGTCGAAACAGCATCCCATTCAGCAGTTTGAGTTTCAGACTTGGAGGAGATTTGATTGGTAAGATCCCTTTGACGATGGAGATCTGCAGTGGCCAAGTCAATGAGAGTCATCAGCTCCATCACAAAACTTCCAATCTCAGCAGAAGCTTCCAGGACATTCACTTGCTTCAGAATTTTCTTAAGACCAATTTGAGCAAGGGAATTTTCTTCCAAGACTTTAAACAAATCGACATCAAGGATTTTCGTTTTGATTTTGGTCAGGAGGTTGCCAAGTGATGGTGCTTCAGAAGTTGCCCCAGAAGTGGTCGAACTACTCTGCGAAGAATCCTGAAAATTAAAACGGGTGCTAAGCATGGCTTTCAGATACTCCAAAGGTCTTTGCACTTTGAGATTCTCAAGCTCCTCGCGAGAAAAACTGGTCGAACCAGTTGATTTGCCACTCCCTTGGGCCCGGTCAGGAGCAGGTAGAGTGTTTCGCGTCGAAGTAGGCTCAACCTCTGTTCGTTTCAACTGGTTGTCCCCATCTCTGGCAGCTCCATCTTCAGGATCATCTTCGACTACAACCTCCATTTCAACATCATCACCCTGAGGTGCAACATGTAATCCTGGATGAGGAGGAGATTCATCTTCAGAAGCTTCACCCACTGTAGTGTCGAATTCTTCTACGGTTTGCATGTCATGGTCACTGGCGGGGATATCTCCCTCTGGCGCTGTTTCCTCCAAAATTTTCTCAGACGTTCCTTCGACAGCCACTTGTTCCTAAAAATAAATTCTAAGATTTAGAAGAAAGATGTAGGAAAGGTAAATATGTGCTGTCGAATTGAAAAAATTACCTCAGGAATTTCAGTGTTAAAACCGGATTTCCCACTCCCCGTATCTTTCGACTGAGGCTTGGCAGGAGAAGTACTGGCAGAATCCTTCCTGATTGGGTTGACGATGGACCTTTGGGAAGAAACCTTCGTGAGTTTCTTTTTCTTCTGAGGAGGAGGGACTAACTCTGGAGATTCATCACCAGACTCTTCACTAGGGACTTTATCCTCTTTTCTCTCCTCTTCACTCTTCTTCTTCTGGATTGTTGAGGGTTTTCGACTTACCTAGTCATACAGGCCAAAGCCAGTTAGTTTTGAATAATGGAAGGAAAACAATAAGAAAAAAAAGTGTTGTACCTTTGTCGAAGGCTTCTTAGCAGTACTGGGCGACGCTTCGACAGCAGCTTTCTTAGCAGGGATCTTCACGGCTAAGGAAAGAAAGAAAATTCAGAAACAAATATAAGAGATACATGATAAGACAGTTAGAATAACAGAAAGAAAAATCATATTTTTCTGTGAACACCTTCAAGAATGGTATCTTCCACGCGAACGTGTTCTATTCCAATATGAAGGTGTCCTGGATATTCGCCCAGATGATACTTAGTCGGAACCACACGCTCAGCAGGTTTTTGATACTTTTGACGAAGAATTTTCATAAAATCCCCACAAAGGAACCAGTCTGGAAGTGGAAAACCAAACGCCACCCCAAAGTCAGCAGTTGGCAAAGGAGGAAACTTTGGTGGATGACAATTGAAAGCCAGGTCATAGCGCGCCTCTGGTGAAAGATTGGAAGGCAATGACAGTTTTTTAAACTTCTCTGTCAATTTACGTTTTAATTCGGCCGCTGCTTCGCATATGGTTCGACTAAGATCATCAGGTCTATACGCAGTTTCAAAATATTTTTGAAATTTCTGTATTTCCTTAATATGTCGTTGAATACCTTTTTTGGTCCGATCCTGCACAAAAGCGAAAGCGTTTGTCAAATGTGTAGCAAAAGCAGCTACGTCGAAAAATTTGTTGGAATAATAATCCTTCCACCATTCATCAAACTCAGGAGTGCATAAGAATGATGGTCGAAAAATAACTGGTCGAATGTCGAGAGAAGCATCAGCTAGTTTCTTCGACAGCTCTTTGCCTTCATCTTCAGTGTGAAGGGAGTTATAAAAGATGATGGACCCCTTTTTGGGGAATATAGGTTGAGGTTTGATTTGGATTAGACCAAATTGTCTAGAAACAAGGTTGGGTTGATAAACTATCAAAGCAATTTGGGTTTTAGTGGTGTTACGATAAGAAAAAAGGAGCCTAGGGGTCAAGAACGATTCCCAAACATTCAGAAATGTGTTTTCGTCCTTTTGCATCTCCAAGGGCAGCTGTTGGGTAAACCACTTAGGTCCGATTTTTCTATCAGCAAAAGGTGCCATGGTCGAAGTAAATTGATGACTTTTAGCAAACATCATAACATAGCTTTTAAAAGCTTGTCGAAGGCTGATTCCTTCATCAGTTGGCGTTAGTAGCACTAATCTTGGCCATTCGACAGTCCTATTGTTTACTTCTTCTTCATCTATTTCTGGTGCTACAGGAAGACTAGCTTCAAAGGTGGCATTGAGCCATAGTTGCAGGAGCCAAAAAGGTCCTGATAAGTTGATTTTTCCTTGGGTTTTGGTGTTCTTTAAGAAATGTACGCTCTCGCTCAGAGATTCATAGAGATTCGCCAGAATCATTTCGCTCAAACATAGTTTCGTGCCTGCATGAAGCTGATTGGCTATGGTGATAAATCTCTTGGCAACTTGAAGAGAGCGAGAACAGAACACATATTTGGACAGCCATAGTGTCAAAAAGGCTATATGTTCGACATCTAAAACTTCAGTGGTACTCTTATCATGGTAATAGGACATGAATAAGGAGTAGGGTGCAAGGCTAGTCTCGAAAGCAATGGTATCTTCACTTAAGACGGTAGGGTCGAAATCTATACCATTGGGGTGAAGACCAACAATGGCTGCTGCGTCGAAAAGGGTAGGCGTAACCATCCCACAAGGAAGGTGAAAGGTGTTGTAAGTACTATCCCAAAAGTAGAGAGAAGCCAAAAGCATATTTGGGCAGATATTGGGTCCTACTCTCGACAACTGGATAAGGTCGAAAATGCCTACTTCTTTCCAAAAAGACCCTTTAACTTTTTCAATTTTATCTAACCAAGATACGTAGTCAGAAGGATCTTTCGACCATGGGCAGGTTCTAAATATCCTGGGAAAATTCAAATAGGTTAAGTCCAACTCTCCAATATCCGTCGAACTCGATGAATCTTTTTGTTCTACAACTTTCTCTTTAGGCTGAGGTTTTCTTCCAGCGCCTATGGGTTTTGTGTGAAAGTAAGATGGAAAAAATTCTCTTAAACGCTCTGGTTTAATCTCTGGATTTGGAAGGGGACCTAACATAGCGTGATAATTTCCAGAAATAAGAACAGGGATTAGTACCTGAGATTTATAGATGCAGTCTTTTTCCTTTTCATTTGGAGGTTCCGGAACATACTGTTGATTTCCAATGGTCATTGGCCCTTTTAAATCATGTGCAGGAGGAAAAGATGAGTCTTGTTTCTTCTTGGAGTGTTTACTGCTTGAGGGTTTTTGAGGCGCCATTGCTGGAAAAAACTGAAGAAGATTTCTCAGAAAATGTGAAAAGCTTGAGAAATGGGTATGAAAAAAGGAAATCTGAAACGTAAAAGGGTTTAAAGAAAAGGTTTATGGGTATTTATAGGAAGAAGATGTTGAAACGTTTTAGATGGTAATGGTGTTAGTGGGACACGTGGCCATTTCTGATGGAAATGATAAAGAGGTGGAAGTTGAAAAGAAACCATGATGTGAGGAAATGATGGAAGTAGATTGTGAACGTGGGCTAGACGTGACATTGTGGAGAAAGTGTAATGATGAACCTGCATTGGGAATTGAGATTATCAGACTTGCATTTAATGAAGATTAAATGACATGGCATCAAAACACTGATTGACAACAAATGACTGTTTCTCCAGAACAACGGTCGAAACGTCTTTGCTGGGGGGCAATTTGTATACGTGCGTTTTCGACGCCATGAGATTTGGTGTAAGAAATGATTTTTTCGACAAATGATGACATGGGTTGAAACGATTTGATTAATAAGTATGGTTCGACACTTCGACAAAATGGAAGTTTCGTCATTTTCGACAAAGATGTTTGCACCTAAGAAAAGCACTTTTGACAGATAGGGAGAACATTGCAGTATGTTGATAATTCGACAAAAATCCTGAAGGAAGACGTCATTTCGACTTAAAAGTAAATTTGAATTTAAAAGGTTGTGACGTTTGGCAGAAGACGCGTGGAAGCATCTGGCGAAAGGAGGAGAGCCATGTGTCATAGTTTTAGGATTTAGTCGTTAATAACAGTTATGTTATTTGTGTATATATAGGGTAGTTATTATCTAAAAAAGGGTGTGAAGAATTACTTATACAAAATTCCTGAAAATACTCAAAGTACCCGTGTGAGAGAAAAGAGTCATATTTGGAAAATGTATGTGTAAACAAACACCAATTCCTTCAAAGTTTATTTTATAAAGTTCAAAGTTCTTTACAAATCTCTTTTATGTTTTCCAGTCATTTATCTTTCTGCACTTTATCCTTTTCGACACTTTACATTTCGTCAGTTATTTTCCGCCATTTACTTTATCTTGTTAAATTTACATCCACTTAACATTGTAATCAACATATTTCGACATAAAACACTTAGAGAACAGAAATGAAAGATATGAAAGTGATTTTAGACATCTTCAAGACCATCTAGATTTTGCACATGTCCTAGGATTTGTGTGGTTGATCCTGCAAGTAACCCAATTCTACAAGTTTTGGTAAACCAGAGGTTGTTCGCCAAAATTCACAGCGAACAACTGCATGTCTCTTTATTTTCCCTCTCTATATGCTATTTCGTTTACGTAACTGGGTTTTCTCTCTACTGCGATTACTCTCGTCCTCCGTTCGTTCTCCCTCCCTCACCGTCGTCGTCGCCGTCTCCTTTTTCTGCTGCTGCGTTCACGTTCACTGAGTTTTCTGCGTCCACCGTCGCTGTTCACTTTCTTCTCCATCGTTACCGTCACCTTGAAGGTATTTCTCTTCTCCATCGTTACCGTTCACTTTCTTCAGGTGTTTGATTAGGGCAGTTTCTAAACTGAGTTTTACATTTTGTGCATTATGTTGATTAATGTTGTTTAGGGCAAACGAACACTATATGGTGTTCATGAGCACCTTGTTGTAAGGTTTTTTATTTCTGATTGAAAACTGATGTCATTTGGAGTGTGTTTGAGCTTATGCTTGGAAGTTTGATGATTATGGATGCAAGTTTGTTCATGTTCCAAACACCATAAGTTTGCATTGGTCTTTTGTATGCAGTAGGTGTGTGTGAGTTTGTATTCAATAATGATGAAAAAAAGAGAGAGTTTAGATTGTTGTAACATGAGAGAAATGGAAGGTATATGAATGTGTTTTTTGTGTAGCTTCACGAATATGGTCATTGTCTTACTTGGGTCTTATTGAATCATTTCTATATTACAGATAAAATGGCTAACCAAGACGATACCCATGACACGAGTGGATCACGTAACAATGTTGAAAAAGAAATCAAACGAGGATTGACTGTTATGAAGTCAATCATTCGTGCAAGAGACAAGGGTGAAAAATTCGAAGTACATTGGAGTGCTGAAGACCAACTAATTGAGCCTAACGGTTCAATGTTGGCAAGTTACATTGGTTCCCTTGTTCGACAACATATTCCGATTACATGTGATAATTGGAGAAGTCCGGAATTGAAGGTTGGCAAAGAAAAAATATGGTCCGAGATACAGGTACTTACCATATATTATTATATGTTTTTTTTGTTGACTATTTGTTGACCATATATTGTTATAATATTACTTATAATAACACACTCCATTTGTATGTTTTTTAGAGATCCTTTCACATCGATGAAAGCCGGCAAAAATATTGTATTCAATTGGCCGGAAAAAGACTCCGAGGATTTCGATCCTTTTTGTCCAACAAATTTCTCAAGGATGAGGAAGGAAACTTTGTTGAAGCAGAACGGCCAATGAAGTATGCGGAGATTATTTCAGCCGAAGAATGGGATAACTTTGTCGCCAAACGAAGAAACGAAAAATTCCATGTAATGTCTATTAATTATGGTATTATACAATTGTTAAGTTACTTGGTTCTAATATGCCTTAAAATTTTTTATCCAGGAAGTAAGCGACAAAAATCGGAAAAGGGCATCAAAACCCGCGTATCCGTACAAAAAAGGGCGTACGGGATATGCACGGTTACAACAAAAAATTATGAGTATATTCAAATGCTATGAGCTTATACATTGTCACAATATGTTATAATTGATGATCTTATAATCTGATTCAATTTGTAGCTAGCCGAGGAGAAAAGTGACGCAACATCTCTTCCGGAGCACGTATTGTGGAAGGCTGCTCGGGTTGGGAAGGATGGGGCTGTCGTTGAAGCGGTTCAAAATGTTTATGACGAATGTGTAAGTATATGTAACATTATTTCTTTAATTATATCGAAAATTTTGTTAGACATATAATTCATTTTTAATCTCCTCTAATAATATTTCAGGAGACTTTATCCCAAACCTTACCTTCAACCGAGGTCCAGGATTGCAGGAGCGTACTTAGTCGAGTACTAAATGTTCCTGAGTATTCCGGTCGTGTGAGGGGTAAGGGTTTTGGTGTGACTCCGTCGTCATTTTATAAAAAACCAAAAACAAAAAATCCTACCAACAAAGAGGTGATGGAGACCTTGGCGGAGTTAAGGGCACAAGTACTCGAACTGCAAAAGGAGAATGCAAGGTATAGAGAGGAAAGGTGCGGTTCCGAGGCAAAAGATACTAGTGACCGAGCTAGTATCAATTGTCAACCGAAATTTCCCGAGGTAATTATATATGTTATTATGAAATTAAAATAGCACCTTTTTACTTGACACATATACACGTTAACAATAACATTTATTATTGGTTTAGGGCATTACACCTTGTCAGCTGTATCTATCGTCACCAACTTATCGCATAGTTGGCAAGGGAAAAGTGCACAACACTTCGGGTGAATTACTTCACCATAATCCCCTCCCGGTGGGATATATGAAAGTTTCGGTTGACCTTGTATTAGATACCGACGCGCTTCTACCATTACCTAACGTTGTTTCAGAGACAACGTTGATGCGAGATGCAGTCGGATCCTTTGTTGGATGGCCGTCAGATCTAATTTTCCCAGATGCCGAGGTATATATGTTCTAAATGATTATGAATATTTAGTATTCACATTTCAATTCAGCTACAATTATGATATTTAATCAATCCTTATTACATGGTAATGTTAGACTCCTACAAGACCCACACATAAAGCTGGTAAAGGGATTTCAAGACGCATCGAGTCGGTTGCATCTCAAAAAGAGGTACAAATATATATACCCATTGAATTATATACGCAACGATTCTGTTGCATCACAAAAAGTCATGATTTAATTTATATGAATTTTTAGGTTCCCGGTCGAAAGTTGAAAAAAGCTGATAACGATATTCCAACGACGTCCGGGACAAAATCTCAAATTATGATGCGTCTTGAGAAAATGGTGGAAGAGTCCGATATTATGCACGGCACGATCCGTAGTGTAGATTTTGATGAAGGTGTTTTCGGAATTGCTCATTCCGAAATAATTGCAAAGGAGGACATGCAACAACTTTTTGAACACGAAGAATTGGGCATCGCTGTCATTCATACATACATATGGTACTCCGATCAATCTATTATTTACTTAGTTGAACAATTTATTTACACATTTCAATGAGTAGTCTAATGTTTATTATGTTTCTATTTAAGGTATATGTATGTAACATTGATGCGGGGAACTGAATTGTGTAACTGATTCAATTTTATTGCTGCTTCCCGTATCAACACAACGTTTATAACGAAAAATCCAACATCCGTAAAGAATGAACTAGTCGATAGATTCATGGCGGCCGACGATAATACTACACCCAGTTTGTATTTTTTACCGTTTAATTCTGGGAACGGGTTAAATTTTCTTTCTAATAATTTCATTCTAATCTATGTATATCTTTTACGTAGAAAATTTTCATGCATCTAAATTTTTGTTTTATTTTACAGTGGTCACTAGGTGTTGGTTGCTATGGATCTTTCGAGACTAATGGTGTATTATCTCGATTCGTTATCGGGTGATTGGAGTAAATATCCGAGTATGAAGAAGACGGTTGACGCGTAAGTGAAATTCCCCTAAATATTCGTGTGTATTTGTATATTTAATTATGTCTGTCAGATTGATCTCAATATACGTTTTTATTTTGTTAGGGCAATACTAAAATTTAGATCGAAAAAGAATTACCGTAATAGGAAGGACATTACCTGGGTCAGAGTTCAGGTATATATTAAGTATCTTATTTTTGCTTATAATAGTGTTTGTTTTTTTGCTTATAATAGTGTTTGTAAGAAATTAACTATATATATATTGTTTGTTTTTCTGTGTAGTGTCCTCAGCAAAACAATTCGGTCGATTGCGGATTTTTTGTATTGAGATTTATGAGAGATATCATTGCGTTGAATCGTATAGACATCCCAAAAATGGTATGGAATAATAACTTAGGGTTTATTTTAATATTATCGGATATTTCATCTAATTTGTTACTAAATCATGAATATGTTTTATTCTCTTAATTGTAGTACTTTGAGGAATACAAATCTTACTCAAGAGCTCATTTGGATGAAATGAAGGATGAATTGTGTCAATTCATTGTTGATCAAAGAATCATATAGCTAGGTTGTATATTGTTGTACATATATGTATGGAATGTTGTTGTTGTATGCTGTTGTTGTATATATGTTGTATATTGTTGTTGTACTTTTACTAAATCATGAATATGTTGTTGTATATTGTTGATCAACGAATCATATATTAATGTTGTATATATGGAGGATTAATGTTGTATATAAATGGATTCATGTTGTATATATCAATGGATTAATGGTGTATAACATTGGATTAAAGGATGAAATCAATATGAATTTTACACTTTTGCAGCATGCGAACAGGTTACCAATTAAATATCCACTGTTTTTCAAACAAATTTTTTTAAAATAACTAACACTTTAGAGGGCGCTTTCTGTAGGAAGCGCCCTCTAAACACTTTACATTGACAACTTTAGAGGGCGCTTTGTCCAGAAAGCGCCCTCTAAACACTTTACATTGACAACTTTAGAGGGCGCTTTTTCCAGAAAGCGCCCTCTAAGGTGTCCCTTTATGGACCACTCCAGAGGACGCTTTTTTCTGAAAGCGCACTATAATGTGGCCCTTAAAGGGCCACTTTAGATAACGCTTTCTCCAGGAAAACAAAGCGCTGTTTTTACCTATGCCAGTGCCACTTTAGAGGGCGCTTAAAAGCGCTGTTATAGGCCAAAATAAGCGCCCTCTTTTCCCTTATTTGGCGTAGTGGATGCATTTCCGTACTAATTTATGATAAAATGGGTGTGACTCATTTACGAAGAGATATGATGTCTATGAGGTTTGAACCGAAATATTCTTTTTAGATTTGTGTAGAACAATTCTAAATTTTAATATGGTATCTCGTCACCACTAAAGGTGAGAAAAGCAACCCGAGAATTTCAATATCTCAAACATTTCCACCGTGGAACTGATCAAAGATTTATAGTTGTTTTAAGCAAGGGCCTAAATACAATGACAATGATCACAAGAACTATGAAAATAATACATTTCTTATATATCCCGAGTCAAATGCATTTTAAGTAACTTATACCACATTGGCAAGTAGTTATACCATATTGACAAGTAAATAAGTTGAATTAGTTTATTAATTCATCAAGAATATTGGCGAAGAAATTATAACAATAAAGAGAGATTTCGTTTTTATTAATAAGGCTCTTTGGAAGAAAGAACCAAAGGTGATTAACTAACTTTTTTTATATTGTGTAAGGTGGCATACCATAAGTAGTATAGGGACCATGAATTTGTAAGTACTATATAAAGTCTCTGTACTTGAATGAGATTAATGCAAAAAGGTGGCTAAAAGTTTACATGATAGTGATTACAAGAATTATGAAAATATGACACAGTAACTTTTATACACTAAGTCAAATGCATTTTAAGTAACTATATAGAGTACCATATTGACAAGTAATTAGGCTGAGTTAGTTTATTAATTCATCAAGAATATTGACGTAGAAACGATAACAATAAAGAGGATTTTCATTTTTATAATCCAGAAATATGTATTAATTGATCACAATATAAGACATTAGAAAACTCTGGCAATTTGGAATTAATTTAACTTTATAAACTGTTTTCACATTCAGATTTTCAAACGTGCTTGCCATTTCCTCTCTCTACAATCAGAACTAAGCCTCCTTTGACGCGTTTTAATAAAAAATAACTCATTCAACATTACATTCCCATTATCACCTACTCTCTTCATTGACTATGTTCATGTCCGTGTTCTGGAAAAACATAAACTCATATAGTTGAAAACCACAATACATTATTATATTTTAAAATACAAAATGCTGGTACTATAGGATGTACACCATCCTTGAAAGTTGAAATAATAATATAACTTAAATCATTAAGCCATGTATTTGAAATATTCAGAAATCCTATAATCTATGATTGGGCAAACACTATAAATAAAGAGTTACAATACAAACTTAAACAATCACAGTAACTAGCAAACATTCTTCCAAAAAATTGATTACAAAAATACATAAACTTACAGAATATGGGAAGCTCACTTGGGTTGAGGCATTGGCCTCAACTCTTCTATGCAATTGCGTTATGCTTAATTGCTAGCACTGTTGTTGCGGATGATGATAAGCCTTACTATCCAACACCTCCAAATCAAGGACGACAACCACCATATTACTACAAGTCTCCACCCCCATCATCTCCTTATGTCGACAAATTTCCTCCATATTACTACAAATCTCCACCTCCACCATCTCCATCACCACCACCACCTTATTTCTACAAGTCTCCTCCACCTCCATCTCCCTCTCCTCCTCCACCATATGTTTACAACTCACCACCACCTCCATCCCCTTCACCTCCACCTCCATATATCTACAAGTCACCACCTCCTCCATCTCCTTCACCTCCCCCACCATATATCTATAAGAGTCCACCACCACCCTCTCCATCACCACCGCCTCCATATGTTTACAAGTCTCCTCCTCCACCATCTCCTTCACCACCCCCACCATATGTTTATAAGTCTCCACCACCTCCATCTCCCTCACCTCCTCCTCCATATATTTACAAGTCACCACCTCCTCCATCTCCTTCACCTCCTCCGCCATATGTTTACAAGAGTCCACCACCACCCTCCCCATCACCACCACCTCCATATATCTACAAGTCACCTCCTCCACCATCTCCCTCGCCACCTCCACCATATGTCTATAAGTCACCACCACCTCCTTCCCCTTCACCTCCGCCACCATATGTCTACAAGTCGCCACCCCCACCATCCCCATCACCACCTCCTCCATATATTTATAAGTCTCCACCCCCATCATATCCATCCCCACCTCCTCCTTATGTTTATAAGTCTCCTCCTCCACCATCTCCTTCACCACCACCACCATATGTGTACAAGTCTCCACCGCCTCCATCTCCCTCTCCTCCACCGCCATTTGTCTACAAGTCACCACCTCCACCATCTCCATCCCCACCACCTCCGTATGTTTATAAGTCTCCTCCTCCTCCTTCACCTTCACCTCCTCCTCCATACGTCTATAAGTCCCCACCCCCGCCATCACCTTCCCCACCACCTCCATACATATATAAGTCTCCTCCTCCACCATCTCCTTCACCACCACCTCCATATATCTATAAGTCACCACCACCGCCTTCCCCTTCACCACCTCCTCCATATGTCTACAAGTCACCACCGCCTCCATCACCTTCACCACCTCCTCCATATGTTTATAAGTCCCCGCCTCCACCATCCCCTTCTCCTCCACCACCATACTATTATAAGTCCCCTCCTCCTCCTTCTCCTTCACCTCCTCCTCCATATGTGTACAAATCTCCACCTCCACCATCCCCTTCCCCCCCTCCTCCATATGTTTACAAATCTCCACCTCCGCCATCTCCATCACCCCCTCCACCCTATTTCTATAAGTCACCACCACCTCCCTCGCCTTCACCACCTCCTCCATACTACTATAAATCTCCACCGCCACCTTCTCCATCACCTCCTCCACCGTATGTCTACAAGTCACCACCGCCACCTTCACCTTCACCACCTCCTCCATACTACTACAACTCTCCACCTCCACCATCTCCATCACCTCCTCCATATCATCCCTACCTCTATAACTCACCCCCACCTCCCATCTATTAAGCTCCGGGCTAAAGTTGTGTAAAAATTTTCATTGAATTATGTTAAACATTATTGTTGTTAATTTGTATTTCAGCTTCTATTTGTCAATAAAACAATCTACATTGGGTTAAGAGCCTAATTTTGGTTCTAGTGTAATTGTGTATGTATGGGGATGGTGCTAATTCATAAGTCTATATTATGTATTTCGTTGAGTTGTTTTGGTGATTTTACACATTTTTATTTACTTGTAACTTCATATCACCAACATCAACATACAAAATGACCTTTAAATTCTTTTTTGTCACCAAATATTTGATTATTAAATCTAGTGAATAGTTACCTTTCATATACACAAGATGAATATATAGAGACTCGAAAAAAATATAAGTATATCGAAATAAATTAATACACTGATAGTAGATTAAAAACATGATTAGTGCAACTATCACTTAATCAATCAAATCTATGTACAACAATTGTATCGGTTCTACCAAATAATAAAAAATTGAGTTTGGTATTGTCTCCATTGAGATTATATTGTTAAGAACTACACAATTTTGACCGAATAATGGCTGAAAAAGTGGGTAACATATGAGTTTGCATTGATTAGAAGTGATAAACATAATATGTAATTGGTTAAATGAATGAACACACATTAAACATAATTGAAAACACGAGAATCAAACACAATGTACGTAAAGGTGGATACATACATAGCTAAATGTTGAAGTTTGATATATCATTTATTGATGCAGTTTGAATCATCCATTTGATCAAGTTAACTCAATTCATCTGTAGATAGTTTAGAACAGACTTGCATTGAATTCATATGTAGCAGCATTTTGAATTTGAACATTGTAAGCATTAACTTCATGATGCTACAAAGACTCACATAAGCATACCTCACAGTTACATCTAATGTCAAGATTATAAATCAAGGAAAATAATTTCTAGGATTAAGAGATGTCATCAAAACTAACATAATCATAGTGAACAAGTAACCATAAATTTCTATAAAAAAAAATTAGGGTTAGGAAGTGAATGGAACATAGAATCTATTTTGTAGCAAGAACTTTAGGAATTGGAGAAATCTGAATCTATATTGATTGGCATATTCTACTTGTAAAAAGTATGTAAAGCAAAATTGAAACCCAATCAGTAATGCATCATCATTGAATAATTGTAAACAAGCTCAAAGTAACAAAACAAAATCATTTACATTGTAATAATAAGTTTAAAATTACTCCATTGAGAAAGATCCATCTCTGCAACGGCCTTGTAAATATTAGCAGTAACATCTCTAATATGAAACTTCCATCGGAATTCAGTAGCGAGAATGAGTTGACTTGTTCATGCGCCCACATTGCATTTTGGGAAGCTAGGTGCGTTATTAGGTTGAAATGTCTGCAATTAGATTTGGAAGAGAACTATAGTTAGAAGAATTTTGTATTCTTCTTTGTCCATATTATGGAATTTTTTATTATGTTTATGATTGGATTGGTGGAAAATCACTGTATGAAAATTTGTAATTGTCCATCAGATTTTTGAAAATGTAACACTGTTTGCCTCATTGAATAATTTCTGAAATGAGTATCACCCTAATTTAAAACAAAATATTATTTCGAATATTCATCTCCGGAAAAATCCAATCAACTTATTGATCATTAAGCATTCCATTGGAGTTTCCAAAAATTGTATTTCCGTAGTTTTGAAGCGAGAATTAAAAATCTATCACCTTTGCATGTCAGTCATATTCGGAGATATATTTTTATAAATATCAAAGGTGATTTTTAGTAAAACAGACACATGCATGATCATAATCCATACCCATTTTTCTAAACACCATTTCAAAAAACCCTATAATTCTCAATCACGATTTTCACTCCAAACCTTCAGCCTTGTGTTTCATCACATCAAAAAGAGTAAAAGAAGTTTGAATTCACGGTAAAGATCATTTGTTTCAAAGTTTCATTTCTCACATTAATCTTGTTTTGTAGATGATAACTTACGTCATATCCGGAAAAGTATTTCCGGATTTTGTATGACTTCTTCCGAAAATACATTTCTAGAGTCTGTCTATTTTCATTTGCGACTAATATATTTTCAACTTAACCTGTTTTGGAACATTTTATGTTGGTGCACCCCTATGTTTTCCTCAAACCTATTATGTCTCCGAATGCAAAACATGTTATTGTGAAGGAGGTAGATATTGGAAACCAATTTACAAATGAATAAGAGTTTAAATTTTGTACGGAGGCATCCAAATTGGGATTTGTTGTTGTAATCAGGAGGTTTGATAATGGTTCAGATATGAGATATGCATTTGTTACAATGAAATGCGAAAGAGGTGGGAAGTATAAAATTCCTCTTTGGAATTTCAAACGAGATGACACTTGTTAAAGAAAATGTGGATGTCCCTTTATGTTGCATGGTTATATGTTGGGAAATAACAAATGGAGATTTAATGTGATATGTGGTTTACATAACCATGACATGTGTGAAAAGTTAGTTGGACATCCAGTTTCAAGTCGCCTCATGTCAGCAGAGAAGGAATGTGTTTCAGACAAGACACTGAATATACTGCAACCGAAAAACATACTTGCAACTTTGAAACATAAAAGACCCAAAAATATCGCAAATATCAGGCAAGTCTATAATATTCGGGCCCAAAATAACAAGGCGATAATGGGGAGATAGAACTGAAATACAACAATTCTTGAAACTTTTTAATGATAATAGTTATGTGTCTAGGTATCGAAAGTGCGAGGATGGAGTAACCGTTAAAGATATATTTTGGACTCGTCCTGATTCCATCAAGTTGTTCAACATATATCCTATTATTCTCATCATTGATTCAATGTATATGACCAACAAGTAAAGGCTTCCGCTATTAGAAATTATTGGTGTTACCTCTATTGAGAAAACATATTCTTTCGGCTTTTCATTTCTAGAGAGAGGAAATGGGAGAATGTTACTTGGGTTTTAGAGGTGTGTCGGGCAACACTGAAGGACACAGAAGACATGCTAAAAGTAAGTGTCACCAACCACGATACCGCTTTGATGAATTCAGTTTCATAGATATTCCTCTACTTCCTACGCATTACTATGTAGGTATCACTTAACAAAGAATTTGAGAAGTTGGATTAAACCTGCGGTAGGGACGAAACAGATAAAGGCCGGAGACACAAAAATGGTCAAGGCGGGTATGATAGTGGAAAGAATAATTGATGCATTAAATATTATAATAAATTCTTCTACAAAAGAGTTATATGCCAATGTTCTTATACTTTTCAGGAAGGTGTGTGAGATATATCCAGATTTATTGAAATATGTTGAAAGTACAATATTAGACTAGGTGAAGGAGAAGATTGTATATGCTTGGACCGATCGGGTTAGACAACTTGGAAATACAATAACAAATCGAGTTAAGTATTCCCATGTTACAGTAAAGAATTGTGTGGGAAGTAGTAAGGGTGATTTGTGTAGAGATTGGGACTCTATGAACCAAATGATCCAAAATTATCATAATGAGATACATATATCATTTGGTCGTAATGTCACAGTGTTGGAACATATATTCAAAGACAACAATTTTTATTCTTAGTTGGTCGGCAATATATCTCGAGCAAGACAAAATTATATTTTTTATGAAGTCAAACGACCTGAGAATGTAGGTTCCAATAGCTCAAAGTGTGGTTGCACACTTAAGAAAACCTATGCTTACCCATTTGTTTTTCTTATATCTAAAAAGGTGAAACTTTATATCCTGATAAGAATGGATGAACTATTCCTCACTGGAAAAGGCTCAGGTTTCATGATGATGGTGTCACCAAATACGAAAAGTCGAATATCTCTACGTTAACTGAATGGAAGTGATACAAGAGATATTTTTGGAAGCCGGTGACAATATGAAACTCCATATCAAAGAAAAATTGAAAAAGATTTCTTATCTGGAAACCACAGACTTCAAACCACCCTCTCAACCGGTAAATACAAAATATTCTCCTAAGAAGGTCAAACATACACTAAGTGACAATTCAACAATACTGTCTACTTCATATTTTGAACAGGTTGAGAAATTTCTTCCTGATTCTCCAAAATAAAAATTCCAAAAAAATTATTTTCAAAGGAGCTCGCATAAGCAAAAAATTTATTCTTTAAGAGACGTCGATTTCTATGCAAAAATACATTGAACGGATCATCAATGTTAAGGATGACGGTAATTATGATTTTTAAGTTGTTTCTGCTTTGCTCGGTAAAGGAGAAGAGGATCACATACTTGTCTACCTCAACATATCTATGTTTTGCGAGGCCATAAAGAATCATGCACACTGCTATCATGAAAAAAAGAGCAAATTTTCATACAATTTATGAATATGTTTATCCTTGCATTATTGGACCGTCACCGGAGGAAAAATGGATGAGCTTCCCTGAAATGGGTCATTTCACAACAAGCGTGTATGAAAGAGTGTGTATTGATCTTACAAGATACGACTTTTGGGAAACATTTTTCCACTAAACACTGCCCCACCTCAAAATCCAAATGATTGTATTATATGTGTTGGGTGGATTTCAATTTTGAGACACTTTGTTCAAGTTGATTTGAAATCGGAACTACTACAAATAACACATGTCATGTCGAGCACGAAATGGATTTCACCTCGGTTACAATGCCGAGGTAATCAAAAGTGACATGAAAAGTGAGAAATTTACCCCTTGGCTAAAAAATAATTGAGGGGTTTTAGTTTAAATAGTCATGGGTTCGAACCCCAACAATAGTTTTTTTATATTTTCCAAACTAACACCATATACCTTTAGTGACAAAATTGAGGGAAAATATATATATATATATATATATATATATATATATATATATATATATATATATATATATATATATATATATATATATATATATATATATATATATATATATATATATATATATATATATATATATATATATATACTCATTACATTGTCTACACCGAGTATTAAAGTAAAATAGATAACAAATTTTGAATCTGACTCATCGTCATCGTTGTGAGTAAAGAACAAGTACTTGATATCTTAGGGATGAACAAATGTTGGATCCTCGTTTCATTGAATCTTGGGGAAGATCAAATGTTGAATACAATATATTCTCTATGGCTAGATAAATAAAATAAATATTCAGTTACGAGATTATGTTAGAACACAAACCTTGAACCAATTTTTTTTCTCACATGCAATCCATCACATAAAATTTTGGCAAAGTAAATACAGTCTCATCAACCACATATTAAAAACCTACATTTTTTTTTCTCTTGCAATCTATTACATTGATATTTTTACTTTGTAAAATCTCATGGCACTCTGATTAATCATAGAGGGTTTCACAATAACGTTTGGGTTTCTTGTGGATTCACTAATATTCAGAATTCATTTATAATGAGACTTTTAGGTTTCACGAGGATCACTAGTGGAAGTGTCTTGAGTGTTGATACTTATTAAATGTACGACAAATATTTGTTTAAGGATGGTGAAGAAACTAAATAAACATGATTATATTTTACCTTAGTTATTACTGAAAATCGAGGTAAAATGTGTTTCTTTTTAAATAAATAAAAAATAATAAAATATGTTCCAACTCAAGCTCCACATACCTCTTGGTTTCTGTTAAAGACCGAGAATGCTTTTTTTTATAAATATTTTTACATTGTTTAAACAAAATATTAAAACAAATTTTTTAAACAAATCAAGAGTTTAATAATGGATTCTTGGAGAATAACCTATATTTTCAAATTTATGATAAGTTATATGTTCCAAATAAGCAATTTTTTCTGTACTAGCAATCCATCTCAGAGAGAGTTCATTATCTTGAACAAATATTTTTATGGCAAATGTTTTCACATGACAGAGAACATGAAAGAGAACGTGAAAGAGAAATGGATGATTGTTTTTAGGAATAAATTTCTCAATATTATCAAACGAGGAAAACATCAAAATTTTCAATGTTTTCTTTAATTGATAACATAGGAAGTTTATTACAAAAATACAACAACATCATTATGTGAGATATATTGAAAGGGCAGGAAAAAATATTTTGTTCAATATTGAAGAACATTGAAGATTTTTTCTATCTTACAACCAATCCCAGAGAATGATGCATAAGACTTTGGAGCGGCTACATATAAGTTAGGTTTCAGGTAAAATCTGACTAACGAGTACTTTTATTGTACAATATGAGAATTTAATCTCTCAGTTGTTAAATATAACCGAAGAAATAGATCATTAATTTTAAAATTAAAATAAAAAGAAAGACACTCGTTTTAAAGAAATAAAGAGCTTATCAATTGTACTCTTCAATTTGATGGATGGATAAGTGCTCAGAAAGGTTATGTCAGACCATTGAATAATTGGCTACTGAAATGTCTCTTGTATGAATAAAAGAAACATACTTATTAAAAGGACCAATATCATTACATAACTACTTCACGACACTAATTATTAAACCTCTGTTTCCCCCTTTCCTTAGATCATTCGAAAGTAACCTTTAGATAATAACACTCATTCATGTAAAGAACAATCAAAATGATTCTCGTTGAGTACAACGACTGTGAGGAGTTCTAGTACCTTCCCTTTGCATAACCGACTTCCTTACCCATTTCTCTTCCTCTTGGTTTTATCGATATTTTCCCTTTCCTTTTGGAATAAATAAAGTTTGGTGAAGACTCTATTATATCTTTTAACGTGCGATGCACTCAGGAATTTTTTGTAGCGCGAAAGCTAGTGACTCTACTGGTGAGTCGATAAGCAAGTCAAGCCTAGTTTTGGTTACTTTCTTTGCATGTTTAGGTGTTTATCTTTATGATTTACTTTCCTTATCTTTATGTTATTTATTTCATTCTTTATTGCTTTAAATATTTTTTATTCTGGATATTTATTATATTCTCTATTGTGGGCTGGGATAATTGTTACATGAGAGAAGAGTTGTATACTCGAGCTTGAGCATAAACACGTGATAGTATAATGGCAAGAGTCGTGTTAACCTACTTGGAGTTAGGCCTCAACCAGGGTCGGCACAAGACACCACATCTAGAGTAGATTCTTTTGGGAGCATCATTGTTCGACGAGTCACTCGTCCTAGGCAATGGTATCTCAAAAAGGGTCCATGACTCTAAGGGACCTTTTTAGGAACCTTCTCCTTTGAATACTAGTACCTATCTGTGAGGGGATATTGGGTTTTTGTAGGAAACCAAGACCCTACATACCCTTCCATCATGCATACGTCGGACCTTTGAACCTATGTCAAAAGTACAAACAGGTTACCCGGAATATGGTGAACTTGCTAACTAATGGGTATTGCAGTTTGCCTCTTCGTTGGTTGGAGCATTTATCTTTATAGCTTTGCTTCATTTATAGCATTGTGGGATGGGCTTTGTGATTTGAGAAAAACTCTACACTCGAGCTTGAGTGTGCATATAGGATAGAATCGTGGATAGTCGTGTTAACCTGCGTTTCGTGCGTTGGGTTGGCACGAGACCCACACCCAGAATACATTCACTTAGAAGTACCATTGTGCTACAAGAATTTTCTACCGCAAGGTATTTTCATTTGGATCCATGACTCTGGGAGGCCTTTTAGGGACTACCCTTTGAAGACTAGAAACTACCTATGAGGGAATATGGGATTTTTTTGTAGGAAACCATAGACTCCACATTCCTCGAAAACCATGATTGCGTCAAACTTTTGAACCTTCATTGAGAATCATAAACAGACTATCCAGAGCATGTTGAACTTTTAACCTACATTGTCGCATACTATTATTGCATCATTGTGTATATACCATATTTTTGAACTTAAATTATTACATCATCGAACCTTTTAAAATTAATGGATGTTGCAGATCTTATTTGCATTCCACCCCTAACATATGCATACACTCATGCATTTGCATTTCATGCATACAAACCAGAAAGCTCACCTTTTCCCCTCCTCATCCAGAAGACGACGATTCCCCGACGCCAATTGC
Organism: Lathyrus oleraceus; assembly: GCF_024323335.1. NCBI lineage: Eukaryota > Viridiplantae > Streptophyta > Magnoliopsida > Fabales > Fabaceae > Lathyrus > Lathyrus oleraceus. The sequence continues at coordinate 466,899,835 of NC_066585.1, read as the reverse complement.
CAAAGAATCATTGAACAGGTTATGTGCAAAGAAATCTTGGTTCACGCCTAAGGCAAGGTTGACATGATTCTGGAATTTTTCCAGGACATCATGACAACAGACATCTCAGATCAAGTTGTGATGGGTGAGCAAATTGAGAACAAACTGAAGACGGATAAAATCTAGAATGTAACTACAAGAATTCTGTCAGTTTATCCCCAAGAAAAGTATCTCCTACTGAATCAGAAGCCCGCTCAAGGAAATCAAAAACAAAAGCAGAAGCATATCAGTAAAGGGAGCAATGATCAAAGGAGGAGACGTCCCCGCTTTGATCCTATTCCAATTTCTATACGCATCTACTGCCTATTGATCGTTCACCATTTTCACTATGTTTTAATTACTTATTCGACAAGAAACCAATGATTCTGGAACACTTTATGCGCATTATGGTACCTTTTATGTTAGTTTTCATTTTCGTAAGTTATTTAAGCATTTTATCAATTTTTAGTTTTATTTTGTGTTTTCAGGATTTTATGATTTGGTTGTCTGTGTTTATGCATCCATATCCATGTAGAAGATTCAAAGGACTCAATGCGAGGAAGTGGAAAGTTACGACGTTCGAGGAAAGAATATTTCTCAATACAACGGGCCTGACACGGCCACCTGTGTCACCTGACACGAGTCGTGTCAAGATCAAGACAACTCAACTACAAGGAATGGCTAAGACAGGGACCTAACACGGCCCGTGTTAGGTCACCTAGGGCGTGTTAGGAAGGAAGTGGCAATATAGGGAGCTGACACGGCCACCTGTGTCAACTGACACGGGCTATATCAACCTAGGCGTAGAATTTTCCAATTTTTGGGCTTTTTACCCGGGTGTGAGCTGCAAGGACGTTTTGGGGATTTCCAACCTTTGCCAAGGCTTTTTTCTCACTATTTTAGGAGAGTTTCTACAGGAGAAGAAGACACCTTGAAATAAGGAGAGCATAAAGAATTGTCAAACGATAAAGAATTACAGAGAAAAAGACACCTTGAAACAAGGCTTTTTTCTCACTTTTTTCTAATTATTTAATTAATTAAATCTGACTAAATCAATTAATTAAGGCACAATTCCCCGAAACTATCACTCACTAGCCAAACCACCAAAAATCACACAAATAATTATTGAAATAAATCACACAATTAAATCAAATAAATAATTAAACAATTAAATAAACGACTAATTAAGTTAGGGTGTTACGCTGCTGCCTTGGAAGTCCCCATCAGTCCATATTGATGCATCTATCGTCGATGCTGCCATTTCGGATTCCGTTCTTGAGGTTTTTTTACGAGACCCTTATGGCACGTCCCTATTGCCTCTATATGCAAACCATGCCGCTAGGCACGTGTGGGACGGTGAAATAACATCAATCTGTATTCATTCTTTGAAACACATGTGTTATAATATTTTAACTTTCTGACTATGATGTATTTTTTTTTGTAACACCATGGTAGGAAGATTGCGAAGCTGCATCAGCTTGAGGAGCAGTTATTTCATGATGTTATTTAGTTATCTTTATGCATGACTAGTTATAATGTTATTAACTGATAACGCGAAAATGTATCGTATATTTGGCTTAATATGCATTGCTTTTTACTTGATTAACACTTATTATTACGCAGTAATTTATGTTTATTTCAGGTATTTATCGAATAAGAGATATATAGGCAAGCAAAGTGGAAAATAGCAATAAGGAAAGAAAAATAGAAGAAAATGGAGAACAAAAGGAAGCATGGAACTCACAACACCAAACGAATGGTGGCGCCCACCACTTGGATGTGTGGCGCCCGCCACATGGCTTTAGGAAGTGGTGGTGCCCACCTCACACAATGTGGCATCCGTCATAAAGTTTAGATGCATGGCGCCCATCTCACAAAATATGGCGCCCGCCACGCAGACCATATTAGGGATGTGGCAACCGCCATCAACCCGGTCTTCCTTATTCCTCTCCACACTTTTTGCCATGACCTTCTCTTACTTTTTTAACCAACCAATGCTACATTTAAGGAGAGTGGGGAGTATATATGGGATGGTCAGTTTTTACGAAGAGGGGGGCATTTTTCCAGTCAGATTTTGTTGTTGGATTTTCTTAGGTAGTTTCCTACTTTGTAAAAGAAATAGATTCTCCATACCAAGGACTATTGCACTTATTGTTTAAGCATCTGAATTTGATTGTAACGGTGTACTCGATTTCCAAAGCGTGTCGGCATTGTTTAATTTGAAGAATCAGTATTCATTCCAAGTTCTCGATTTATATTCTAGGTTTTATTTTAATTGTCATTTTAATTGCTTATGCCTTATTGTATGCTTAACTGTATGAAAACCGTTACACTTATTGATGAGTGTATGATCGCGACTTAGTAAGTCTATGTGAATTGTGACCGCAAGTGCACAGTCCTATCACATAGTTTTAAAGATTATTGAACCCACGAAGACTAATAATCGAACGTATCGTGGTCTAATTTTGCTATGTAAATCTAAGGTTGATGATTGTTCTATGATTGGAGGGATGAAGAGAAATAATTATAATGTAAATAGAATATTAACATAAGATATAGGGGATATCGGTATGTAATACATCAAACTTTGGGGATTCAATAGATAGTTGGTGTAATCTTATTGGTTAAAATATTCTTCAGCAGAAATTATTTATAGAAAAGACTTAGTCTCACACCCTCATTTTAATGACTTTGACCATACTCATAAACCAGAATGCTTGGCTCTCGAGGTCTCATTTTGAATTTAAAAGTAATTTTTGAATATAAATAAAGTCTAATTAATCCTAAAGCGCTCTCGCTGTGTTTAGGATTAATGCCTAGTTTCAGCTATCTGGTTAAAATTTCAAACTCTCGTTCTGGTTGACCGTAACATTAGTTTGTTTTGTACTCTTGTACGAAAAATAGGTTGATTAAAATAAGAAACTAAAACTGGAAAATAAGTTTTATAAAAACTAACACCAATTATTTAGCGAACCCCGTTGTTTCGACTGCCTTTACATACTGATGCCTAAGTGTTTAGTCAGACATGGATCCGGTAACAGACATGGTATTTGGGAAATTAAACATGCAATAAGGCATAAATAAATAAAACATTCATCAAAATAAAACTTGGATTGCAATTTAAGAACTGGAACTGAATCTTGAATCTTCAATTAAAATAATTTCGGCAGGCTTTGACAATGAATAACCCTTACAATTGAATCCCAAATGCATAAAAAATAATAAATCGCAATAGTCCCCGATGTGGAGAAACTATCACTTTTACAAGGTAAGAAAACTGCCTAGAAAACTAAAAGAAAATAATAATGAATAAAATTAAGCGTAGACTTGAAAACTGGAAGAAGAGACAGCTTCGTACGAGTCTGAGAGGTAATTTATATATGTTTTTCATATTCCTCATTTGTAGCAAAGGTAGTGGCAATCGTGGCTAAATAGGTGGAGGAAATGTAGGAAGACTAGGTTGTGGCGGTTTCCACGACCCTAGCTTCATGAGGAGTGGCGAGCGTCACCTCTGTAGCAACAAACTGCCACTTCATAAGGGTTGGTGGCGGGCGCCAGCTTCCTCTTGGGCCAATTTGGTGGGCGCCACACTCCTTGGATAATGGACGCCACAAGCCCATTTGCTTTGGTGACCCATTAACCCTTTGAGAACCTCATTTTCTTCTCTTTTTTCTTCCCTTTTCCTTTCCTTTTTGCTATTTTCCATTTTGCTTGTGGTAAACCTTTTAATCGATAAATACGTGCAATAAATATTAAATAGTGTGTAATAATAAGTGTTAATCGACTAAAAAGCAATGCATATGGAGCCAAAAATCGATCTTATACTTGGGAGATTTAATGTGTTAAAATGATACTGATCTTATAAAGTTTTTCCAAATCTCTATAATTCAACCTCGGTTTGATTTATAGTTTAGAATTTTCAAAAGATGCAATGTATCTCTAAGTCTAGATTTTTGCATAAAAATTTAATGGCTTAAGTAAATAGGAGAATTAGTAAATAACGGAGACCACGCATAAAGACTTGACAGCACATTGATATTTAACTCGACTGACACTTTAACAAAAATTGAAATAACCAAAAAAATATAAAATAACAAAAGGAAATAACAATATTTTAAATCTATCTAGAAAGCGATAAATAAAAAGAGGTAAAGCTTCCTCCCCCATACTTAAATCTTGCATTGTCCCTAATGCCACGACATAAGATAGGAAAGAAAGGTAGAACTTGGTTATTCTGCTACTGACGCCTTCTGCCACGTGTACGTGGACGTCCACCGTTTCTTGGCTGGTGAGGTGGCGTATAGTCCTGGAGATCTTCCACACGCAATATCAATGTTTCCATTTCACCTATCAAGCCAGACATGTTCTATTCGGTTCTGAAAGCGTAGTCGTGCTGATCATGCTGCATTTGGCGAATGGTTTGCATCATTTCAATTTGCTGAGTTCCCATGGTTTGGATCTGTAGGTCTCGTTGAGCGTCTAATTCTCTATGCCGCAGCAGTTCAACATAGATCTCATCAAGAGTGGTTGGTGCCACATTTCCTCTTGGTCTTTGACTGGAAGATGTACCTGCAACATTTTCAAATGAAGTGTGTGTGGTGTGTGGGTCAGTAGCGGGAGCAGTTTTCTCTGGAATGTGATCCTCGTCGGTGTCCTGGTCAGCAGCTACATTCTCAGGAATGTGTGCGGGGACTTGGTTAGGCACCGGATCATTAGTATAACAATAATTTTTCGGGTTGCGCACATCTGTGTGATTTAGATTTTGGAGGATAAAATCTTGTAACACATTATTAGCAATTATTAAATTAAATTTACCGTCACTCCTTCATTTTACTAGTTTCATGCTCCTTGCCATGTCAATGTCAATGGCATGATGCGGGAGCGGGGTTAGCCTGGAGAATTTTTCTTCAAGTCCTAGGACTCTGGCTATGGAGGTTATTAAACCTCCAAAAATAATCGGGCCTCGCTTTGCATTGACAATGGCCTGCATGTGAGATAGCATAAACGGGACGGTATTCACCTTTTGTGGCAAAAATGGGGCGAACAAATAAAAGAGTTCTTTTTCGTTCACCTTGTTAAAATTTGCTCGGCAAAAAATGGTGCACGCCAATATTTGGCTGAAGTATCGAATAGTCGGGTTTTGAATTAAAGTGGCTCTGTTTCCCTCAAAACTATGGGTTACTGTACCAGTTATTGCCCTCCAAAATGGTTGGAAGGTGCGTTGCCAACCCTCGGTATCTGAGACCTCACTTACTATGCCAATGTAGCAGGTCCACTAGTTGGGAAAATGTAAGGGCATATTCGACGTTAAATAAACGAAACTTGGCAGTCCCGCTCGAGCAGTTTGTGTTAGGTGTGGGACTAAAAATTAATGAGCTTAGGAATTCTAGTGTTAGTTGAGCAAAGACAGGGTCCTTGAGAGATATAAAATAATTCAAATTTAAAATATCTAGCATATAGTTAACACTATCTTGAATTCCTAAGGCATATAAACAGTGTTCATCGGCGTACCTTGTTGATTCTATCTTTCTGGGGCTTAGAGATGTGTACGTCTCCTCTTGTAACTCATCTGGCTCGCCGTTTCTGAACACTATTTCGTATTCCCTCATCTGAGCCATAATGAATTTCACACTCTTTGTGTAATATATAGAGAATAGAGTAAGAGATCAGAGAAATATGTAAATGAGAGGTGTGTTTTGTTGAGGTAATGTTGGTGGTTTATATAGAGGTGATGGAGGTTGGAAAATTAATTGGTAAATAAATAACATTTACGGTTTTTTTATGTCTTGGTCAAAGAGTTGTTGAAAGTGGTTGAATGGAGTTAAGGCAATGTATTGAATGCAAGGGACAACACCATCAAAGTGATATGAATGGTCAAAATACACAGCCTGCGCGTGCAGGCTTGTGTAGTGGCTTGCGCCACTTTTGGTGTTGGTGGCGGATGCCACTATGGGCCCTGTGGCAGGCGCCACAACCCTCACATGGGTGCCACAACTTTGTGTGGCATGCGCCACATGCAGTATGGTTTCCCATGTGTGTGACTTTATTTGCTTTGAGCATAAAATTTCAATGGAATTTAGTTTACCAATAATATATAGTGTATGGGAATAATAAACATGATATAGTGGAATGGAATTTAATTGCAAAACTGATGCACAAAAGAATCGAGTAGACGGGAAAAGATGATATAATTTGTCTACTGGAATAAGAAGAAAATAAATAATTAAATAAATCCCAATGTGTAACAGCAAATAACAATAAAATTCCAAACAAGAAAATAAAATAAAATAAAAGTCAGTAAATCCCAATGTGATCCAGGTTCTCTATCACTACATCCATAAAGCCGTGGAATTCCACGCGGAGGGTGCTCAGCTCACCTCTCAGGTTGGCAACGTCTGTCTGAACAACTTCGATGGCAGCAACATGATCGGTGAGAGGTGCAGCAGGTATAACTGGGGCATGTGATTCAGCATCAGAGAGATAATTGTCATAGTGGTCGTAGATTTAGGGTGTCTTTGGAGGAGAAAGTGGTGCATATGGTGGTGCATCCAAATCATAGATCCATTTGTTCCTATCATGTACACTCGTCTTGGGGTCTAGCAGGGTAAACAGGTGTACTACTTCACGGTTGATTAGAAATTCAAACACATCTGGACCTAGGTTCCTAATGATACCGGTGTTGAAGAAAAAGTCAATATTCATTGGTCGTATTCCACCTAAAGGGGTGAGCCTGATAACTGGTTGTCTCAGTCCGATGGCATTTGCAATCATGGTCACTAAGCCTCCCACTAAAATTGGTCTATAGTCATCTTATGCCATACGGTACAGATTAGCTATCATAAACGTAGCAGCGTTAACAGGTCGGGCATGTGATGCGCAGTACATTATGAAGAGTCCGTCTTTGGAAATAAAGTTTCTATTCTATTCCTTTCCAAATAAGGTGTGAACTAGGATCTTATGGAAGTAACGAATCACAAGGTTATGGATGTTCTCTGAATGCATAAGGTCTGGCTCGGGATGGTCGTTTCCTGTGATACTACCCTAGAAGAGATCTAATGGATGGTCTACTAGCCTGTCTTCCTGGGTAATGGTAAAGGTATCGAGACCATTAGGACATCCTATGAGTTCATCCATTTCTCTGTGGGTGTAGCGGTAATCAATATCAAACAACCTAAAGGTGATTAGGCCTTTGTTAATTCCAATACCGTGGTTTGGCAGGTGCACTAGGGAGCTTAGGAATTCTAAAGTCAACCTACTGTAGGAACTAAATTTTCTCTTGATAACAAAGGTGTCCCAGCCTAGTTGGTTAATTAGGAATATAACACTATCTCTTATTCCTAGTTTGGTCATGGTGCGTCCATTAGGGTATAAGGTTAGTGTCATTTCTCTCTGAGCTAGAGCCTCAAAACGTCTCCTTTGAGCTTTGCCTTTGAAGACTATATCCATGTGCTTTATTTATTGTCGTAAGCTCGATAGAAATAGGATAGGCGATATTCTTTTGAATGAGCATGAAGCTCTGCAAGCTTAATATTTGCAATGAAATCATTGTTATCAATTTTGTGGTAATGTTTCAAACATTGGTTATTTATTATGAATGGTTCGCTTGTTTTTCCTTTTATCTCTATTGCTCCATTCAGAAAGATATTGGTAATTTCGAAGGGACCAGACCATCTAGAACGAAGTTTTCTGAGAAAGAGTCTTAGGCGGGAGTTAAACAGGAGTACTTTGTCGCCCTCCTTAAACTCTTTCCTTAATATGCGATTGTCGTGCCATTTTTTTGTTATTTCTTTATAGATTCGGGCATTCTCATACGCATCTAGCCTAAGTTCTTCTAATTCGTGGATATCTAATATTCTTTTCTCGCTTGCAGAAGTATAATTGAGATTAAGCGTCTTAATGGCCCAATATGCTTTATGTTCTAATTCTACCGGTAGGTGACATGATTTTCCATAAACTAGCTTAAAAGGTGTGTTTCTTATTGGGGTCTTATATGCTGTCCTATATGCCCACAAGGCTTCTGGTAATTTTGAGGACCAATCTTTCCTAGAGGTGGCAACTGTCTTTTCTAAGATTTGTTTAATTTCTCGGTTTAAGACTTCTACTTGCCCACTCGTCTGTGGGTGGTAGGTTGTTGCTACGCAGTACCGGACTCCATATTTCAGTAATAGCTTTTCAAAAATCCTTAAAATAAAATGGGAGCCACCATCACTGATGACAGGTCTCGGCACTCCGAATCTAGGGAAGATTATTCGCTTAAAGAGTCTAATTACCACTCGTGTGTCGTTCGTTGGAGAGGTTATGGCCTCAATCCATTTTGATATGTAATCGACCGCAACAAGGATATGCTTGTTACCAAAAGAAGATGCGAAAGGTCCCATAAAATCGATTCCCCAAACATCTAAGACTTTTACTTCCAAAATGCCTTTAAGCGGTGTCGCAACCTGAAAAATGGAATGCGAAAAAAAACAACCGGCGAAGAAAGACAAGAGAGTCGCCACCGTGCGTTATTCATCCCAAAGTAGGGAAAGGAAACGCTCGAAGTAAACTTGGAAAAAGGAAAGGACAAGACAGGGTCTCGCAACCAAATCTTGGGTTCGGGAGTCGATTATGCGAAGGGAAGGTATTAGCACCCCTACGCATCCGTAGTACTCTACCGGATCCACTTTTGTAGTTCTTGTCTAAAGGGTGTGGGTTTATCTAATGTGTTATTTACTAAAAAAAAGGGGTCGAAAGAAAATGACTCGCACGGATGTCGCATCCACTGCATACGTATCTCATCTGAATATGAGAATCAGAGTCTTCGTAGCTCGGGTACCTAGGGGTTAAGGGTAATTGTGCTCGCTAAGACATCACGTCTTATGCCTACGTATCTCATCTGGAATGAGAATCAGAGCAAGCCGTAGTTCGGCTAACTACGGGGTTATGGATTGGGTTTTGGACGAACGACGTTACTACGCAATCTACCGGATGCTCGAACTTTGGAGACTTACTCGCCTGTAGTAGAAGGAGTTAACCTGTTCTTAGGAGAATAAAAATCAATGAGTTGGTAGGGCTAGGGATGCTCATGCAAAAAGGCAGTCCTTAACGAAGGAACCGCGCTACCTGTGGGGATACAAACACATACAAAACAAAAATGTATAAAGTAAACGTGCCAACAAGGCAATCAGAATAAATCTCCCAAATGGTATCCCACAAGCAAAGTGGAATATCCAGCGAGCTATCCCTGCAAAAGTCATGTGAGCCTTCACAAAAACTCAAAAAAAGGGTTAGTGAAACACGATAAGCATTTTTTTCATGGATAACAGTATGGTTTCAGAAACCTCAAACCCTGTGGCATACACTTCAGAAATTAAACGATTAAGAATTCAAGGCATTATTTATGCATTCATACATAATTATGAACCCGTGGGCAAAAACCTAATGAAATTCATCCATCATACCTCAAACATTCAGAGTATTCAACTTCAAAGCACGAAGGTAATGAGAATAAGGGCAAACCTGATTGGAGAGATCGGTTGAAATCAAATGGCACGGCTGGATTTGGAAACCAATATTAGGGTTTGCTTGAGCTGAAAGTGTGTAAGTCAGAATGAACCTTTCAGAGTTGCCTGGAGGTTGCTGCAGATTAATTCTCACACTCTCTGTCTAGGTTTCTCTCCAGGTTTTGTCCAGGGTTTTGTTTCAATGAAAACTCTAGTATTTATAGCCTAATATTGGTAGCTTAGTGGGCTTTTGAGAGAGGTCCAAGTCTGAGATTTTTCTTTTATTTATTTATTTAATTTTTTTTTCTTTTTTTCTTTTTTTCTTTTTTTCGTTTTTCGTTTTTTTTTCGCATAACACGTGGGTTTCGCCTAGCGAGCATTACAACTCATGAACAAACCTTTGCTCCTTCAAGATTAACGTTTTGACTGACGAATAGAACCCTGTTGGAAGTAACTCAAGTTTTTCCCTTGTGTTGATTGATCATCTAAATAGAACCCACAAAGTGTCCTGGATGATGTTCAAGCTTCTTGGAGCTAATCCCGATTGACATGATGAAATGCAATGTATCTAATGTTAAATGACCTAAAAATGAATGCGTGAATAAGGAGGGCAAATTTTGGGGTGTTACAGCTGCCCCTATTCAGTCATCAGCTAACCCGAGCAGGATGAAAGCGAACAGCTTATCAGACAAACAGGGTGAGCTGTGATTGAATACCAAAGACAAACCGAAAATTTGTGCTCTGAGAACACCACAAAAATGCTGAAATACACCGCGCTGTTTATTTCTCTTCCGATCCTCTGGATGAATCTGAATCAGTCTTCTGACTTAATCTGGAGTTTCGATCCTCTGGTTGAATCTATACTCAATTTAGTCCTCTGGTTGGATGTTAATTTTGATCCTCGGGCTGGATACGATTTCAATCTTCTGGCTAGATCTTCTTCGATCTTCTGGCTAGATCTTCTTCGATCTTCTGGCTAGATCTCCTTTGTTTCGATTCTCTGGCTGAATCTATTTTCTTTGATTCTCTGGCTGAATCTACTTCAATCTTCTGGCTAGATCTGAATTGTTTCGATTCTCTGGCTGAATCTATTTTCGGTCTTCGGGCTAGACCTGACTTCGATATTCTGGCTAGATCTTCTTCGATCTTCTGGCTAGATCTGAATTGTTTCGATTCTCTGGCTAAATCTATTTCGATCTTCTGGCTAGATCTGAATTATTTCGATTCTCTGGTTGAATCTATTTTCTTTGATTCTCTGGCTGAATCTATTTATTTTTCGGTCTTCGGGCTAGACTTGACTTTGATCTTCTAGCTAGATCTGGATTATTTTGATGATAAATTCCCATCATCAGGATCTCGCATCTGGGGCATGCGCTGGTTAACCCTCTTTCGAAATCTACAGTCTTCATGTTAGATATGCAGCTTCGAGAATATCCCACTTTTGGGCTTCGTACATATTCTTCAGGCTAGAACATGTTATAACGACTCTTCGATTAGACTTTGTTTTCTTTAATGCGATCCGCGGGCTGGATCGTCTTGTAGGTTGATTTTCTGTTGAGCTGTCAATCTATTCGTCAAGCTGGCTTGCTGGGGAAATAACGCTCGTAGTCGACTCTCTGGCTGAATCTTCAAAATGACCCTCAGGCTGGATCTCTGGAAAATGATTCTCAGGTTGAATCTTCGAAATGACCCTCATGCTGGGTCACAGACACACTTGATCCTCTGGCCGAATCTCATGACTTTGGTTGTAAAGTAATTTTTCAGTCTGCTTTGAAGAACCTATTTATCAGCTTATGTGTATGTTTGATATGCATGCAAATCCAAATGCAAATGTTATGCATGGTGCAAAAGAAAAAAGAAATCTGCTTGGGGAAGCAACTCTGGCAGGGAGCGGATCGCTGTATCAATCCTTGAATGCTCTGTGGGGAACGATCCGTCTGCCGGGACCGGGGAGCCACCGAAAATAAATCGGCCTTTTTTGAAAAGTTGACCTTGCTGGGGAAGTATCAACTATGGAAACTTTGCTTGGCGAGGCTCTGCGAGGAGAGTCTGTGAGGAAAGCACTTCCTGGGGAAATATCGTAGGAATCGACCTTTGCTAGGGATATGAACTTGCTAATCGTCCTCAGGCTGGGGATTAAAATAAATTTGTTAAAAAAAATAATCTGCTGGGGACGAGATGAACACTGGGAACACCACCCTCTTGTCTGTTGGGTATGCGACTACTCCGCTGTTGCTGGGAAGATACAGTCTAGCACTATCGACTCCGCTAGGGATATACAGTCTGGATACTGTCAACTCTACTAGGGATATACAGTCTGGATACTGTCAACTCTACTGGGGAACCTGCTCTGCAGAGGAGAGGCTTTGTCAACCTCTTAGGGGTGAGGATTCATGACTTGGCATCCGGTTCCTGTGACCTGTAACCAAAAAATACACGTATGCCCCGGGGAATTACTCGGTTTGAATTCACTGTCCGGGATTAAGCACATTCAAAGCAATTTTGACTGTTTTCTTGCGGAAGTCATCTGCAAAAGCCACCATTACATTCAGGTGCAATATGTTTCCTCAAGAATTCATACATCTTTTGCAAACAAACTGATAAATGAAAAGTAAAGAGGCTTTTTAACTGAATTATTCGACTTTTGTTGGTTGAAAAATTTGTGCCAGGAATAGGCGAGTACATCAGGAAGCTGATCCCTGGAAAGAGGCGATCGCTATAAATTGAACAAGAGAAACTATCCTAATGGCAATGTGGAAACGGGGTCCCACCGAGTTTCGACTCTGCTATGGCTCGTATGTCCTCAAGACGCTCTGCTCATCTTGCTTTCTGAAGTGGATGATTAGTCGATCTTTTACCTTCGAAGATTGCCGGGTTGAATGAAACGGTGATATAACACGGATGAACTCAGATCGCAGTTATTCGCTTATTCCCTAACTTTTGCGTGGACCGCCCTTTTAGGTTTTCAATCCACCAGGATACTTTTTTGCCTGAGCCGCCCTTTCGGGTTTTCGACTCACCGGGTGTACATTTTTTTGATTTTTATATCCCTAATATTTTCCCGAACCTCTTCATTCTTTTTTTTGGTTCGTCGGGGTGCCCCTTTTTTGCCTGGACTATTCTTTTTACTGTCCAGCGGGTCTATTTTATGCGAAGTATTTTTTAACTGCGTCTGAGTTGACAGGGGACGGGAAGTCTTCGCCATCCATGGTTGTTAGCATCAGAGCTCCGCCAGAGAAAACTCTTTTAACCACGTATGGAACCTCGTTGTTCGGTGTCCATTTGCCCTTGTGATCTGTGTTGGGAGGAAGAATTCTTTTGAGTACCAATTCACCGACTCGATACTCCCGAGGGCGCACTTTCTGATCAAACGCTCTCTTCGTCCGTCTCTGATATAGCTGGCCATGGCATATAGCTGCTAGTCTCTTTTCCTCAACTAGGCTTAGCTGATTGTATCGAGAACGCACCTATTCTGCTTCGTCCGGCTTCATTGTTGGTGCAGGGAAAAGTTATTCTGGCACAAAATGGCATATGAAACCCCTCCGGTGTGATCAACACTGTACCAACTCCGCGACCATTGACGTTGACCGCCCCATCAAACATCATAATCCATTTGGATTCAGGGTCAGGCCCCTCCTCCGGGAGTGGTTCCTCGCAATCTTTCGATTTGAGAAACATGATGTCCTCATCAGGAAAGTCGAACCTCATAGGTTGGTAATCATCAATCGATTGCGCGGCAAGATAGTCTGACAAGACACTTCCTTTGATGGCTTTTTGTGAAGTGTATTGAATGTCATACTCTGTCAGCATCATTTGCCACCTAGCAACCCTGCTGGCTTTTCAAAAATATACCTGACTTGATCCATCTTTGATATCAATAGAGTCGTGTGAGTCAACATATACTGTCTTAGTCAGCGATCAGCCCATGCCAAAGCGCGGCAAGTTTTCTCGAGCAGTGAGTATCTTTGTTCATAGTCGGTAAACTTTTTGCTAAGGTAGTATATTGCATGCTCTTTTCGACCTGACTCGTCATGCTGACCGAGCACACAACCCATTGACCTTTCTAACACAGTCAAGTACATGATCAACGGTCTTTTCCTCTCGGCCTGTAGCTGGCCCCGATCTTGATCTCTTTCTTGTCGTCTTCGGTACCAATGTTGATGGTCTCAACCACCTCCTGATAATGTGTGATAGCTCGGTCCTCCTATTTCAACAACCTGGCTAATTCCTCAGGCAATTCACAATCTTCCTCAACCCCTTCTTCGGCTTGATAGATAGGATTGTCGAAGTCATACTTGGCCATAGCAGTGTCGTTAGCAGTGAGATCCGGGTGATCAGTTTTACGAGGTGTTTTTTGGAAAGAAAAACGAAAAAGAAACATGAAAAAGAAACATTACCGTTTTTGTAAAAGTAAAAATAATTGAAAGAAAGAGAACACAAAATTGTTTGCAAAAGCCGTCCTTTATTGATGATGAAAATAATTGCGAAATGTAACTAAATGGATGGCCCTACAGATGAGTCATTACACCTTGGTCAAAGTGTAAGACTTCGTTATGCATGTGATAAAAGGAAAACAATAAAAATTACTCCTTCAGTAGAGTAAACCGGACGACTTTTTCAGACGACCAATTGTCGAGCTTTTTTCCTGGGACACACGGGCGAATCCAACTATCTAAGTCATAGTCGCTGTCAGCCTTGTCTTCATCTGCAGCATTGACGGTGTGGGGAGAAACCAAACCCCCGCTGGAGAAAGTACCGGCTTCATTCTTCTGAGACCCCGGAGTATACCCCAATCCAAACTTGTCTTCTTTTATGATTGGCTCCACAAATTTGCCCTAGCCTTGGGCATTACCAGCCTTAACCACTTCAACAGCTTGCTTGTATGAAGAGATAGAAGTCCCGACCTTCTCAGACTCAGGTGAAAAGACAGTTTCGGGCGCGACCTCACTGATGTTTATGGCTTCGAAGCCCTGACACAGCATCTCATGCATCTCGCCATCCATCTCCACATACTTAAATGTAGACAGGTGGCTAACAAAAATATCCTCTTCACCACAGACGGTGACGATATGACCTTTTAGTCCATATTTGAGCTTCTGGTGGAGAGTAGAAGTAACACAACCGGCAGCATGGATCCAGGGTCGACCTAGCAGACAGCTATAGGCAGGCTGGATATCCATCACATAAAAGGTACTCTTGAATACCTGCGGTCCAATCTTAACTGGAAACTCAACTTCGCCACAAACAGCTCGCTTAGAGCCATCAAAAGCCCTTACAACTAAATTACTCGGCCTCAGGGTGGCGTCATCGCAATCCAAGTTCGTTAAGGCTTTCTTTGGGAGAACATTCAGAGAAGAACCTGTATCAACCAAAACATGGGAAAGCACCGTCCCTTTGCATTCCATTGTGATATGCAAGGCTTTGTTGTGATTCCTGCCCTCAGATGTTAGGTCATAATCGGTGAAACCTAGCGCATGGCTAGTGTGTACATTCGAAACTACCGACTTCAGCTGGTCAACAGTTATCTCTGGGGGAACATAAGCCATATTCAGTACTTTCAACAAGGCTGCTCTGTGTGCCTCAGAGCACATCAATAGTGAGAGAATGGAGATCTTTGAGGGTGTCTGATTTAGCTGGTCGACTACCTTGTAGTCACTTTTCTTGATAATCCTCATAAACTCATCCACTTCCTTCTCGAATGCGGTCTTAGGAGGAGCTTCCTCGGTAGTAACCTCTTCGGTGGATACCTGTTTTCCTTTAGCCTTGGCAGCTGCCTCAGCTTCAGCTTTCGTGCGCAATGTTGATGGTGCAAATAGGCGTCCACTGCGAGTGAAGCCACCAATTCCTCCAACATTGTCTACAGCAGAGCTACCAATGTCAATGTCTTCTTTGTTAACTTTCTGCCCCTGGCAGTAGATATCAGCCCCATAGTGCCACGGGATAGCACTGTCTTTCTCATACGGAACAGGTCCTGGTACCGTGATGTTGACCGGACCAATCAAAGTCGGCTGAGGGTTGTCAGAGTAAATTGGTGCTGGACTTTCTGGGAAATATATTGTTGTCGGAGCGGGTCTCTCGGGAACATATATTTCTTCAGGAGTGAAATAAAACGTTACTGTCGACACATCATTCTTCACTGGATGAGTCTGATCGAACTGAAGACAACCTTCATCTATTAGTTGCTGAATACCCCTTCTCAAACTATCACATCTGTTCTCGGCGTCTTGACAATTTCTTCACTCTTCCCCACAGCCCGGGAAAATCTTTCCTTTCAAGAGTCAGTCTTTGACCACCGATAGCGAAGTCTTCACTTTAGTCACATCAGAAACCAAATTCAAAGTTTCCCCACTATCAACAGTATTAATCCTCTGCCCGCCATGAGCTGGCATCGGGTATTGGATAACATTAGGCACCAGAGAAAAATTGATGGCCTGGGCATCTCTCAAATCTTGTACCTTTAGCTGGAGAGCCTTGCAATTATCTGTAGTATGGCCAGGTGCGTTGGAGTGAAAAGCACATCTGGCGTTGACATCATAACCTCTAGGCAGATTGTTGGGATCGACCGGTGGGGCCAGAGTTCTCAACGTAACCAGATTCATGTCAATCAGCTTGGGAAGTAATATAGAATAAGGCATTGGGATTGGCTCAATGACCCGGTCCGCCTGCCTTGGACGTTGTTGATAGGGTCTCTACTGACCCGGATTACCTCCTTGTTGTTGATTGTTGTACCTGGGTTGCTGTTGCGGATGATACTGCGGTTGAGGAACATGTGTTGGAATAGTGACTGCGGCCACTTGATCTTGATAATAATTAGGGCGTCCTCTGCCCCTGCCTCTGCCGGCATATACAACGCTCGTCTCACCTTCTCTTCTTCGTTGTCTGTTACCAGCAAACGGTTTCTTGGGAACTGATGAGTTGGAAGCACTGTTGTCTTGAATTTGGCCCATCTTCAACAGACTCTCGATCCTTTCTCCAGCAATCACTATCTCTGCAAAGCTGATTGACGGGCAAGCAGCCAATCTCTCGATATAATTTCCTTGAAGAGTGTTCATGAACATGTCCGCCATCTCCCTTTCAGACATAGGGGGTTGGACGGATGCAGCAATCTGTCTCCAACGCTGAGCATATTCTCTAAAGGTTTCCTTGGCAGTCTGAGACAAGGTCTGATTTGGAGCCATGTCCAAGTTGTATTGATATTGCTTGACAAAAGCCTCTGCCAAGTCTTTCCAACTCTTGATGGTAGTACGAGACAAATGAGAATACCATTCACGAGAAGCTCCAGTTAAATTGTCTTCAAAATAGTACATCCACAGCTTTTCATCTTCAGTGTGAGCTCCCAACCTTCCCAGATAAGATTGGAGATGAGTGCATGGGCAAGAAGCCCCGTTGTATTTCTCAAAAGTAGGGGGTTTGAACTTGTGAGGGATCCTTACTCCCTGAACCAGACCAAGATTGGTGACATCAAAACCTAAGGAATTTTGAGACTCCAAAGATTTGAGCTTCTCAGCAAGCTCATCCGTACGGCGAGTGGTCTCGAGGGCCTCGTCGTGCAAAGAAAATTGATCATACTGACAATCTTCAGTAACGGGGCGCCCGTTAATCCGAATCCCTTGATTCACATTGTACCTTCCGCCAATACCATTCCCAACATTTCCCGTGTTGCCAACATTACCCGGGTTTCCATCAACATTTGCGTTACCCGCGTTTCCAGTGTTCACAGGGTTATCAGCGTTCCCAGGGTTACCAGGGTTCCCAGGGTTACCAGGGTTCCCCTCAGCACTTGGTATTTCCACCTCTAGATCGGGCCTCGGTTGCTCAACCAATTCCTTCAGCTTCGCCTGGCCTTCTGCCATACCAATCATCAATGTCATGAACTGATCCATCCTTTCACGCATACCAGCCAGTTCTTTCTGTATCTGGTCCATTGCTAGTCGTGGACGGGTTTCCTTTGTTGGGTACCTGTGAACTCGCTTGGGACCAATAACTGCCTGCAACAGGGAACAAACATTAGACACTACGGTGACACCTGCAAAACAAACAAGGGTTTGTATGTATGGTATGTGATGCACTGCTTATTCGATATTAAGGCCCCCCCTTAAAAAGGGAATACCCTACAAATGAATAAGCATGAGATGTTGGATGCAAATATGCAGATGAAGTTATGCAATGCAATGGCATGTCAATCAGAATTGCTGGATCCGCTTGAACATCTGTCAGGTTGCACTGCCTGGAGAGAAATTAAGAGGATCAAGCAAAGCACACCAAACAAAGGTCATGGGATGGATCATGTTATCCTTAATATCAACCATCCATTTTTGGTGGATTATGGTTTACACCTTATCAACACCCAAGTTTCATTATATTAAGGATACCTGAACGGATCAACCATGAATCAAGGGTTTGTTGCAAGTCACGAGCATGGAGTTTAGGTTAAGAACCACCCAAAGGGAGTGTACTAAGGTTTAAACCTGCCAAACATGTTCTACAAAAGGTTCCCATAGTCATAATCCCATCTTTCGGATATTATCGGAGGAACGACTACTCGTATTCCAAAAATATTCTCAAGAGAGACTCTTATGAGTGTAGTATCGCGTAACAATCGTATCAAATCTTACACTTGAACGAATTTCGCACTACGTCCTACGAATAGGCCAAGATGGGTTTGGTAAACTAAGGTCCTTGGCTTCTAAGGTCTATATTGGAAAAAGTAATGTCTAACCACAACTTACTTGTGTGACATTATTGATCCCAACATGACCTCCACCAAGTGAATGGGCTTGCAAGTCAACTTGCTAAGGAATAACTCCACACGAGTCAACAAGACTATGCCAGTCTCCTATCCTAAGTGCACTCGAGTTCGGGTATAGAACTCATCTCACAAACACAACCAGCAGATACGGCAGTCATATGTACACAATGCAATAAAGCAGGTAAATACTGAAAGATAAATAACTGTACAAAAGAATAAACACCCAATAAACAAACAACCTACAAAAGCTAGGAGGGACTCGCTTAGGGAAACCGGGTCCCCAGCAGAGTCTCCAGCTGTCGCAACCTGAAAAATGGAATGCGAAAAAAAACAACCGGCGAAGAAAGACAAGAGAGTCGCCACCATGCGTTATTTATCCCAAAGGAGGGAAAGGAAACGCTCGAAGTAAACCTAGAAAAAGGAAAGGACAAGATAGGGTCTCGCAACCAAATCTTGGGTTTGGGAGTGGATTATACGAAGGGATGGTATTAGCACCCCTACGCATCCGTAGTACTCTACCGGATCCACTTTTGTAGTTCTTGTCTAAAGGGTGTGGGTTTATCTAATGTGTTATTTACTAAAAAAAAGGGTTCAAAAGAAAATGACTGGCACGGATGTCACATCCACTGCATACGTATCTCATCTGAATATGAGAATCAGAATCTTCGTAGCTCGGCTACCTAGGGGTTAAGGGTAATTGTGCTCGCTAAGACATCGTGTCTTATGCCTACGTATCTCATCTGGAATGAGCATCAGAGCAAGCCGTAGTTCGGCTAACTACGGGGTTATGGATTGGGTTTTGGACGAACGACGTTACTACGCAATCTACCGGATGCTCGACCTTTGGAGACTTACTCGCCTGTAGTAGAAGGATTTAACGTGTTCTTAGGAGAAGAAAAATCAATGAGTTGGTAAGGTTAGGGATGCTCATGCAAAAAGGCAGTCCTTAACGAAGGAACCGCGCTACCTGTGGGGATACGAACACATACAAAACAAACATGTATAAAGTAAAC
The DNA here is from genome assembly GCF_024323335.1 of Lathyrus oleraceus. NCBI lineage: Eukaryota > Viridiplantae > Streptophyta > Magnoliopsida > Fabales > Fabaceae > Lathyrus > Lathyrus oleraceus. The sequence continues at coordinate 466,880,573 of NC_066585.1, read as the reverse complement.
GTACCAATAAGGCAATCAGAATAAATCTCCCAAATGGTATCCCACAAGCAAAGTGGAATATCCAGCGAGCTATCCCTGCAAAAGTCATGTGATCCTTAACAAAAACTCAAAAAAAGGGTTAGTGAAACACGATAAGCATTCTTTTCATGGATAACAGTATGGTTTCAGAAACCTCAAACCCTGTGGCATACACTTCAGAAATTAAACGATTAAGAATTCAAGGCATTATTTATGCATTCATACATAATTATGAATCCGTGGGCAAAAACCTAATGAAATTCATCCATCATACCTCAAACATTCAGAGTATTCAAATTCAAAGCACAAAGGTAATGGGAATAAGGGCAAACCTGATTGGAGAGATCGGTTGAAATCAAATGGCACGGCTGGATTTGCAAACCAATGTTAGTGTTTGCTTGAGCTGAAAGTGTGTGAGTCAGAATGAACCTTTCAGAGTTGCCTAGAGGTTGCTGCAGATTAATTCTCACTCTCTCTATCTAGGTTTCTCTCCAAGTTTTGTCTAGGGTTTTGTTTCAATGAAAACTCTAGTATTTATAGCCTAATATTGGTAGCTTAGTGGGCTTTTGAGAGAGGTCCAAGTCTGAGATTTTTCTTTTATTTATTTATTTATTTATTTATTTTTTCGCATAACACGTGGGCTTCCCCTAGCGAGCATGACAGCTCATGAACAAACCTTTGCTCCTTCAAGATTAACGTTTTGACTGACGAATAGACCCCTGTTGGAAGTAACTCAAGTCTTTCCCTTGTGTTGACTGATCATCTAAATAGAACCCACAAAGTGTCCTGGATGATGTTCAAGCTTCTTGGAGCTAATCCCGATTGACATGATGAAATGCAATGTATCTAATGTTAAATGACCTAAAAATGAATGCGTGAATAAGGAGGGCAAATTTTGGGGTGTTACAAGCGGCATTTTGTCGCGTCTAGATATATTCCCAGTGCGTTGACACCGGTCGCAATTTGTGATCGTGATGTGGACATCTTTCCACAAAGTAGGCCAAAAGAGGTCGGCTCTCAAGATCTTAGCGCAAGTCTTCGAGGTGCTTGCATGTCCTCCATAAGGAGCAGAATGGCAGTGGGAGATTACATTTTTTACCTCATCTTATGGGACACATCGACAGAAAATGCCATCGGCTCCTCTCTTGAAAAGTAAAGGCTCATCCCAATAGTAGTGTTTAAGATCGTGGAAGAATTTTTTCTTTTGTTAGTAGGTCAAGTCTGGCGGAAGCACCCTAGCTGCTAAGTAGTTGACGAAGTCAGCGTACCATGGTAGTGTGGTTTGGGTGTGGATTGCTTCCACTACTTCGTTTGGTTTGGTATCCTTTTGGGCTATGAGTCTTTCGTACGGATAATCAGCCTTTATAGGCACTCGTTCAGGTTCTATACCTTCCATCCTTGACAAGTGATTGGCCACGACGTTTTCCCTGCTCCTTTTATCCTAGATTTCTAGGTAAAACTCTTGTAATAGTAAGATCCACCTTAGGAGTCTTGGTTTGGCGTCTTTTTTGTTTAACAGGTGTCTAATTGCAGCATGATCGGTATAGATAATTATCTTTGTTCCTACTAGGTAGGAACGAAATTTATCCAGAGCGAACACTACGGCTAAAAGTTTCTTTTCTATGGTGGCATAGTTCATCTGTGCAGCGTCTAGGGTTCTACTTGCATAGTATATTTCATGAAGTTTCTTATCCCTTCTTTGTCCTAAGACTGCGCCTACAACATAGTCACTAGCATCACACATGATTTCAAAAGGTAATCTCCAATCGGGCAGTTGCATGATAGGTGCGATAATAAGAGTTGTTTTTAGTTGTTCAAACGCCGCTAGGCATTTGTCGTCAAAGATGAATTCAACGTCTTTCATCAATAAGCCAGTCAGTGGTTTGGTGATTTTTGAGAAATCTTTAATGAATCACCGGTAGAAACCGGTGTGTCCTAAGAAGCTTCATATTTCTCTTACGGTTTTCGGAGGCTGGAGGTTTTCTATAACTTCTATTTTGGCCTTGTCGACTTCAATCCCCTTGTTGGATACTATGTGTCCGAGCACGATTCCTTGTCGAACCATGAAATGGCATTTTCCTCAGTTTAGCACGAGGTTCACTTTTACACATCTTTTTAATACCCTTTCAAGATTCGATAAGCAGCCTTTAAACCTCTGTCCGCATACGGAGAAATCGTCCATGAAGACTTCCATGATGTCATCTATGAAATCAGCGAAAATTGACATCATGCATCTTTGAAATGTTGCGGGAGCGTTACACAGTCCAAATGGCATTCGTCGGTTGGCGAATGTACCATAGGGGCATGTGAAAGTCGTTTTCTCTTGGTCGTCGAGATGAATAGGAATTTGGAAGAATCCTGAATAACCGTCTAGGTAGCAGAAGTGAGAATGCTTAGCCAATCGTTCAAGCATTTAATCATTAAATGGTAAAGGAAAATGATCCTTTTGAGTGGCTTTGTTTAATTTTTGATAGTCAATACACATTCTACTTCCAGTAACTTCTCTTTATGCTATAGATTCTCCTTTTTCATTGTTAACAACTGTGATTCCTCCCTTCTTTGGTACGACATGTACTGGGCTAACCCATTGGCTATCAGATATCAGGTAGATAATACATGCTTCTAACAGCTTTTGCACTTCTTTCTTTATACATCACTCAGAATAGGATTTATCTTTCTAGGGTGTTCTCTAGAGGTCTTACTGTCTTCCTCTAGCATTATGCGATACATGCATATGGAAGGGCTTATTCCTTTTAGATATGAGATATTGTAGCCTAAAGCAGTTGGGTATTTTCTCAAAACGTGTAGAAGCTTTCCGGTCTCTATCTGCCCTAAGTCTGCATTTACTATTACCGGTTGCTCAAGCTCAGTGTCTAGGAATTCATACCTTATATTTTTGGGTAGCGTCTTAAGTTCTAGGGTTGGTTTCTTTGGGCAAGGCATATGATCAGGCGTTAGTGGTAGGCATTCGCTTAGGTTGTCATCTTGGTATTCCTTACTTAAATTTTCATCTTCAAAAGTAGGAGGCCCTGGAATTTTCAGTATTTCAGAGTATGATGTGTGTTCATTCTCCATTTCTCATATGCATTCGTCGATGACATCTAGCAGACAACAGGTGTCGTCTATAGCTGGTGCCTTTAGGAATTGCGTCAAAATGAATTTGACCTTTTCCTCACTAACTTCAAAGGTTAGCTTGCCTTTCTTAACATCTATAATAGCTCCGGCTGTAGCTAGGAATGGTCTCCCTAATATGATAGGAATGTTGGAATCTTCTTTTATATCCATGATTATAAAATCTGTAGGAATATAGAATTATTCTATGCGCACCAGAACATTTTCTAGCATACGTACGGGAAATTTAACAGAACGATCTGCAAGTTGTACGGACATTCTCGTAGGTCTTAGTTCTCCCATTTAAAGCTTTGTCGATGACAAACTTTCTGATTACACAGGGTATGGAGAAACTGCACGGGTCTTTCAGCTTATGAGGCATATTGTTTTGTATTATGGCGCTACACTCAGCAGTAAGTGTAACAGTTTCGTTATCCTCTATCTTCTTCTTGTTAGATAAGATTTCTTTGAGAAACTTAACATATGAGGGCAATTGAGTTATGGCTTCCGTAAAGGGTATTGTGATATTCAATTGTTTTAGAAGCTCTACGAATTTTTTAAATTGCCTTACACTTTTAGATTTAACAAGTCTTTGAGGATAAGGGATAGAGGGTTTATACGGTGATGGAGGCACATAAGGTTCTTCTTTCTCTACGGCCTCTTCGTTTTTATCTTCCTCTTGTTCGTCTTCCTTCTCAGTCACCTTACTTGGGACTTGATGCATAGACGGGTTTTGAGTTCTAGGGTCGGTCCGTCTAGTTCTGTCCCACTTCGTAGTATGATCGCACTTGCATGACCTTTCGGGTTTGGTTGCGGCTGTCCAGGAAATGTGCCTGCAGGAGCAGCGGTAGGTGCTTATTATTGAGCCACTTGTGAGATTTGTGTTTCCAACATTTTGTTATGGGTGGCTAATGCGTCTACCTTGTTTTCTAACTGCTTGATTTACTCACTAGTGTGTATGTTTTGATTTAAGAAATCCTTATTTCTTTGAGCTTGGGTAGATACAAAGTTTTCCATCATTATTTCTAAGTTTGATTTCCTAGGAGCATTTTGAGTATTTGTGGCAGCTTTTTGATATCCTGGTGGTACAGTAGGTGCTTGGTTAGGTGCATACAATGCATTATTATTTTTGTACGAGAAGTTAGGATGGTTCTTCCAACCTGGGTTATAGGTATTTGAGTAAGGGTTTCCTTGAGCATAGTTCACCTGGTCTGTGGAGGTTCCTGTCAAGAGTCGACATTCTGAGGCAGTATGCCCTTGAACTCCACATATCTCGCAGTTTGGTGCTACGACAACCACGGTGGCTGCTGGTGTTATGGTCAAGCTGTCTATCTTTTGAGTCAGGGCATCTACCTTGGCGTTGACATGGTCAAGACTGCTTAATTCGTACATGCCGCCCTTCGGTTGAGGTTTCTCTACAGAGGTTCTTTCGCTTCCCTCATTGGTAATGATTCTGGGCCATACTTCCGATGAGTTGATAGGCCTCGTTGTATGGTTTATCCATCAGTGCGCCACCTGCGGCAACATTTATTGTCAATTTTGTATTGTACAAGAGACTGTTATAAAAGGTATGAATGATCAGCCATTCTTCTAGACCGTGATGTGGGCATAGCCTCATCATGTCTTTGTATCTCTCCCAGGCTTCAAAGAGTGATTCATAATCCTTTTGTTTAAACCCATTTATTTGGGCTCTTAACATAGCCGTCTTACTAGGTGGGAAATATCGGGCTAAGAAGACTTTCTTTAACTCGTTCCACGTAGTGAAAGAATTGGATGGTAGAGACTGGAGCCAAGCTCTAGCTCTATCTCTTAATGAAAATGGGAAAATACGGAGTCTTATTGCTTCTGGGCTGACACCATTCCCTTTCACTGTGTATGCGTATTGCAAAAATACTGACAAGTGTAGGTTCGGGTCCTCCGTGGGACTACCTGAAAACTGTTTTTGCTGTACGGATGACAACAGTGAGGGCTTCAGCTCAAAATTGTTGGCTTCGATCGCAGGGGCAGCGATGCTGTTATGAGGTTCATCATGCGAAGGGATTGCATAATACTTAAGTGGACGATTTTGAACTGGTTCGGCCATCTCTGGTTGAACAACTGATTCAGAAGTAGGAATGTTAAATCCAGGAAGATTTAGTTTGATACGATGTTCCCGTATCAAGTCTCGTATCCGACGTTCTAATCTAAGATAACGCTCGGGTTCGTCGAACTGTAGATTTAATTTCTCGCCTTGAGAGCGAGTACTTGGCATACACTTGATAGATATAGAAAGGGAAAAAGAATTGTTTGCCTTAATCTATACTGGGTAACACTAGAGTTACGATATCGACTAAATTAGCCCCCACCAACGACGTCAAAAACTTGATCGCGACTTAGTAAGTCTATGTCAATCGTGATTGCATGTGCACAGTCCTATCGTGTAGTTTTAAAGATTATCGAACCCACAAGGACTAATAATCGAACGTATCGTGGTCTAATGTTGCTATGTAAATCTAAGAATAATGATTATTCTATGATTGGAGGGATGAAGAGAAATAACTATAATGTAAATAGAATATTAAAATGAGATATATGGGATATCGGTACGTAATACATCAAACTTCGGGGATTCGTTAGATAGTTGGTGTAATCTTATTGGTTAAAATATTCTTTAGTAGAAATTATTTATAGAAAGGACTTAGTCTCACACTGTCGTTTTTATTGACTCTAACCATACTCCTAAACCAGAATGCTTGACTCTCGCGGTCTCATTTTGAATTTAAAAGTCATTTTTGAATATAAATAAAATCTAATTAATCCTAAAGCGTTCTCACTGTGTTTAGGATTAATGCCTAGTTTCAACTATCTGGTTAAAATCTCAAACTCTCGTTCTTGTTGACGGTAACCTTAGTTTGTTTTGTACTCTCGTACGAAAAATAGTTTGATTAAAATAAGAAACTTAAACCGGAAAAATAAGTTTTATAAAAACTAACACCAATTATTTATCGAACCCCGTCGTTTCAACGATCTTTACATACCGATGCCTAAGGGCTTAGCCGGACATCGATCCGATAACACACATCGTATTTGGGAAATTAAACATGCAATAAGGCATAAATAAATAAAATAGTAATCAAAATAAAACCTGGATTGTAATTTAAGAACTGGAAATGAATCTTGAATCTTCGATTAAAATAATTCTGGCAGGCTTTGGCAATGAATAACCCTTACAATTGAATCCCAAATGCGTAAAAAATAATAAATCGTAATAGTCCCCGATGTGGAGAAACTATCACTTTTGCAAGGTAAGGAAACTGTGTAGAAAACTAAAAGAAAATAATGTTGAATAAAATTAAGCGTAGACTTCAAAACTGGAAGAAGAGAGATCTTCGTACGAGTTTGGGAGGTCTTTTGTATATGTTTTCCATATTCCTCAATTGTAGCAAAGGTAGTGGCAATCGTGGATAAAAAGGTGCAGGAAATGTAGGAAGACTAGGTTGTGGCGGTTGCCACAACCCTAGCTTCATGATGAGTGGCGAGCGCCACCTTTGTAGCAACAAACAGCCAATTCTCAAGGGTTGGTGGCGGGCGCCACCTACCTCTTGGGCCAATGTGGAGGGCGCCACACTCCTTGGGTAATGGGCGCCACAAGCCCATATTCTTTGGTTGCCCATTATGCCTTTGAAAACCTCATTTTTACTTCCATTTTCCTTTCCTTTTTGCTATTTTCCATTTTGCTTGCGGTAAACCTTTTAATCGATAAATACCTGCAATAAACATAAAATATTGTGTAATAATAAATGTTAATCGAGTAAAAATCAATGCATATGGAGCCAAAAATATGATACATGTTCGTGTTATCAGTGTAGCGTCATAATACAAAACAATATGCCTCCTAAGCTGAAAGACCCAAGGAGTTTCTCCATACCCTGTGTAATCGGAAAGTTTGTCATAGATAAAGTACTATGCGACTTAGGAGCCAGTATTAGCTTAATGCCCTTGTCCATATGTGAAAGGCTTAAAATGGGAGAACTAAGACCTACTAGGATGTCCGTACAACTTATAGATCATTTTGTTAAATTTCCCGTAGGTATGTTAGAAAATGTTCCAGTACGCATAGGTCAATTCTATATTTCTACTGATTTCATAATCATGGATATAAAAGAGGATTCCAACATCCCTATCATATTAGGAAGACCATTCCTAGCCATTGTTGGATCTATTATAGATGTTAAGAAAGGCAAGCTAACCTTTGAAGTTGGAGAGAAAAAAGTCAAATTTATTTTACGCAGTTACTTAAGGCACCAGCTATAGACGATACATGTTATCTACTGGATGTCATCGACGAATGTATAAGAGAAATGGAGAATGAACAAACATCATACTCCGAAATACTGAAAATTCTAAGGTATCCTACTTTTGAAGATGAAAATTGCAGTAAGGAATACCAAGATGACAGCCTAAGAGAATGCCTAGCACTAACGGTCGGTCATATGCTTTGCCTAAAGAAACCAACCCTAGAACTTAAAACGCTACCCAAAAATATAAGGTACGAATTCCTAGACACCGAACTCGAGCGACCTGTAATAGTCAATGCAGACTTAGGGCAGATAGAGACCGAAAAGCTTCTACATGTTTTAAGAAAATATCCAACTACTTTAGGCTACAATATCTCAGATCTAAAAGGAATAAGTCCTTCCATATGCATGCATCGCATAATACTAGAGGAAGACAGTAAGACCTCTAGAGAATATCAAAGAAGGATAAATCCAATTCTGAGTGATGTAGTAAAGAAAGAAGTGCAAAAGTTGTTAGATGCAGGGATTATCTACCCAATATCCGATAGTCAATGGGTCAGCCCAGTACATGTCGTACCGAAGAAGGGAGGCGTCACAATTGTTAATAATGAAAAAGGAGAATCTATAGCATAAAGAGTGGTTACTGGAAGTTAAATGTGAATTGATTATAGAAAATTAAACAAAGCCACTCGGAAGGATCATTTTCCTTTACCGTTTATTGATCAAATGCTTCAACGATTTGCTAAGCATTCTCACTTCTGTTATTTAGACGGTTATTCGGGATTTTTCCAAATTCCTATTCATCCTAACGACCAAGAGAAAACGACCTTCACATGTCCATATGGTACATTCGCCTATCGACGAATGTCGTTCAGACTGTGTAACGCTCCCGCAACATTCCAAAGATGCATGATGTTAATTTTCGCTGATTTTATAGACGGCACCATGAAGGACTTTATGGACGATTTCTCTATTTGTGGACAAACCTTTGAAGGATGTTTATCGAATCTTGAAATGGTACTTAGAATATGCGTAAAAGTGAACCTCGTGTTAAACTGGAAAAAATGCCATTTCATGGTCCGACAAGGAATCGTACTCGGACGCATAGTGTCTGATAAGGGGATTGAAGTTGACAAGGCTAAAATAGAAGTTATAGTAATCCTTCAACCTCCGAAAACCGTAAGAGAAATACGAAGGTTCTTAGGACACGCTGGTTTCTATCGGCGATTCATTAAAGATTTCTCAAAAATCACCAAACCACTGACTGGCTTATTGATGAAAGACGCTGAATTCATCTTTAATGACAAATTCCTAGTGGCGTTTTAACAACTGAAAACAACTCTTATCATCACACCTTTCATGAAATCTCCCGATTGGAGATTACCTTTTGAAATCATGTGTGACGCTAGTGACTATGCTGTAGGCGCAGTCTTAAGACAAGGAAGGGATAAGAAACTCCATGCAATATACTACGCAAGTAGAACCATAGATCCTGCACAGATGAATTACGCCACCACAGAAAAGGAACTTTTAGCCGTAGTGTTTGCTCTAGATAAATTATGTTCCTACCTTGTAGGAGCAAAGATAATTATCTATACCAACCATGCTGCAATTAGGTACCTGTTAAATAAAAAGGACGCCAAACCAAGATTCCTAAGGTGGATCTTACTACTACAAGAGTTTGACCTAGAAATCAAGGATAAGAGGGGCACTGAAAATGTCGTGTCCGATCACTTGTCAAGAATGGAAGGTATTGAACCTGAACGAGTGCCTATAAACGATGATTTCCCTTACGAACGAGTCATAGCCCAACTGGAAAGCAATACAGCTAAATGTGCATTAACCTATAAGGATACCGAAAAAAATGAGGTAGTGGAAGCAATTTACATTAAAACCACATTGCCTTGGTACGTTGACTTCATCAACTACTTAGCAGCTAGGGTGCTTCCACCAGACATGACTTACCAACAAAAGAAAAAATTCTTCCACAATCTTATACATTACTATTGGGATGAGCCTCTGCTTTTCAAGAGAGGCGTTGACGGTATCTTTCGTCGATGTGTCCCCGAAGATGAGGTAGAAAACATAATCTTCCACTTTGATTTTGCTCCCTATAAAGGACATGCAAGCACCTCAAAGACTTGCGCTAAGATCTTGCAAGCCGGTCTGTTTTGGTGCACATCGCGACCATAAATTGTTACCGGTGTCAACGCACTGGAAACATATCTAGACGTGACGAAATGCCACTAAAAGGCATTTTGGAACTAGAAGTCTTCGATGTCTGGGGAATTGATTTTATGAGACCATTCCCATCTTCTTTTGGTAATAATTACATCCTCGTTGTGGTCGATTACGTATCAAAATGGATCGAGGTTATAGCCTCTCCAACAAATGACACACGAGTGGTAATTAGACTCTTTAAGAGAATAATCTTACTTAGATTCGGCGTGCCAAGACTTGTCATTAGTGGTGGTGGCTCCCATTTCATTTCAAAGACTTTTGAAAAGCTATTATTGAAATATGGAGTCCGGCACCGTGTAGTAACACCCTATCACCCACAAACGAGTGGGCAAGTATAGGTCTTGAATAGAGAAATCAAACAAATATTAGAAAAGACGGTTTCTACCTCTAGGAAAGATTGGTCCTCAAAATTACACGAAGCCCTGTGGGCATATAGGACAGCTTATAAGACTCCAATAGGAACCACACCTTTTAAGCTAGTTTATGGAAAATTATGTCCTTTGCCGGTAGAATTAGAACATAAAGCATATTGGGCCATTAAGACCCTTAATCTTAATTATACTGCCGCATGAGAAAAAAGAATATTAGATATCCATGAACTTGAAGAACTTAGATTAGATGCGTATGAGAATGCAAGGGTCTATAAAGAAAGAACAAAGAAATGGCATGACAATCGCATATCGAGGAAAGAGTTTAAGGAAGGTGACAAAGGACTTCTGTTTAACTCCTGCCTTAGACTCTTTCCAGGAAAACATCGTTCTAGGTGGTCCGGTCCCTTCGAAATTACCAACGTCTTTCCAAATGGTGTGATAGAGATAAAGGGAAAAGCGAGCGAACCATTTACAATAAACGGGCAGCGTTTGAAACATTACCATAACATTGACAACAATGAATTCATTGCAAATCTAAAACTTGCAGAGCTGCCCGCTCATTCACCAGATTAACATCTATCCTATTTAAAACTTTCGGAGCTTACAACAATAAACAAAGTGCTTGGTGGGAGACAACCCACACTCTATTTTTAACTATTGATTAAACTATCTAAATTTATGTTTATTACTATTGCTTATTTTTCATTTTCTTTCTTTCTTATTTTTCATAAAGTCAATCGGTATCTTTCTTTATTATTGACCATTACTAACTTAATGTTATTTATCTACTTAAATTTACCTAGCTACTGACCATCACAATGCAACAAGTAGATTACATGGATATAGTCTTCAGAGGCAGAGGTCAAAGGAGACATTTTGAGGCTATAACTCAGAGAGAAATGGCACTAACCATATACCCAGATGGACGTACTATGACAAAGTTAGGTATAAGAGACATTGTTATGTTCCTGATTAACCAAATTGGCTGGGATACCTTTGCTATCAAAAGAAAATTTAGTTCCTATTGTAGGTTAACTTTAGAGTTCCTAAACTCCCTAGTTTACTTGCCAAACCATGATATGGGATTTTGTAGGTGTTTAATTGGCTGCATTATATGGTAAAACACTAGCTGGTTACAAATGTCTTGACTGATGTCATGACATAGTATGTATGTGTGACTACATTGTAGGTTAGAATATCTAACTGTACTCTGATGTCTTGACTGATGTCATGACACACTTGAGTAGTTACTGCAGGATTAGCTAACACAGGATTTATTGAATGTCAAACTGGATGCTGTGACATTCATACCTGTCAACAGATACTAAGAAATAGAACAGCTGGTGTTCTGTTAGAACTTAGTATTTATTTCCAGTCTGGTTATCAAGGAAAGACCAGACCTGGCATAAGGCCTACTGACTGAATGTCAAATTGGATGTTATGACATTCATCATTGACAGCAGCTACTAAACATTAGACAGAGTGGTGTTCTGCTATACTTCAGCATGTAACTTAGTTTGTTCTTCAAGAGAATAACAGAACTAACTTAAGGCCAAATGTGTAAATGTTAAGTTGGACACTTTAACATTTATTAATGTAAGCTGTTACTGTAGTATGGTCATTTTGATCATGTACAGGTCAGCAAAATTGTACAGTCTGTTTTCTAGAAAAACAGACTCAGCATATGGACCTTGATGTCAAGCTGAATGTCGTGACATTCATTCCTGACAGCATATGCTATATTGTAGGTTGTTCAGTTTTCTGTTTCAGCTTTTCTTGGGCTATTCTTCAGGAAGTCAACAACTTAGAGAAAAACCAGGAAACCAATAACCAAGTTACATTTAATGAACCTAACAAATAGCCTATTTGTTAGTAACCTAAATGTTGAATTTATGGGAACTCGTGTGACCTTAAATTCAGGAGAATACAGGTGCAAAAGCCCAGGTACTGCAATATAAAAAGGAAGGCGTTCCTTCATTCAGTTTCGGGGATTTTGAGGCGTGAAGATTTTATGTGCCCATCATACTTCACTGCTGTATTTTTGTGAGTCTTGCACTAGACGTAACTTGTAAGCCAAGCCATTATCAAGTAGATGATTGTTGTGGCATAGGGTGTTCATTGAGTTGTAAGTGTTGTGTCGCTCAAAGCTTTTAAGCGTGAGTGTTGTGTATCTTGATTAAAGCTGTGAAGCACAATCAAGAGTTGTTTGAAGTGTGACTTCAACTTGTCTTTAATATTGTTTAAAGATAGTAATCACTGAGGTGATTGAGGGGGAGTGAGTAGGAACTCTAATCTTAGTGTAAGATTGAAATTGCATTGGGTATGGATTAAGTGATAAGTTGTAAACGGGTGAGTTTAGCTTTGAATTGATACTACTAATAGTGGATTTCCTCCCTGGCTTGGTAGCCCCCAGATGTAGGTCATGTTGGACTGAATTGGGTAAACAATTACTTGTGTTATTTACTGCACTTACTTTTAAGTTCTGCATAATTCCTGTCTGTGCAGAATTGGATGTCATAACAACCCGTGTGACATCCAAAGTCTGATAACTAGAATTTCAATTGGTATCAGAGCAGGCACCCTGCCTGTGAATTTCTGGGTGAGATCTAGGGAAGTTACTTTCTAGTACCATGGACAAGGATTTAGGACACTCAAACAGACCACCCATGTTGGATGGCTCTAATTATGATGACTGGAAGCCTCGTATGATAGCCTTCTTAAGGTCTCTAGACAGCAAAGTCTGGAGAGCTGTCAACAAAGGATGGGAACATCCAATGAGGACAGGTGAAGATGGAGTCAGTGTGCAGATTCCTGAAGAAGAGTGGGACAAGGAGCAAGAGGCATTAGCTCTTGGAAACTCCAAGGCCTTGAATGCATTGTTCAATGGAATCAGATAGAACATCTTCAGGCTGGTACACCACTGTGAACTAGCTAAGGAAGTTTGGGATACCCTCAAGGTAACTCATGAAGGTACTTCCAAGGTGAAGATGTCCAAACTTCAGATGCTGACCACCAAGTTTGAAAATCTGAGGATGAAAGAGGATGAGACTATTCATGACTTTCACATGAATATTCTTGAAATTGCAATCACCTCTGGTGGACTAGGTGAGAAAATGGCTGAAGAGAAACTTGTAAGAAAGATTCTCAGGTCCTTGCCTAAGAGATTTGCTATGAAGGTCACAGCCATAGAGGAGGCACAGGACATCTGCAATATGAAGGTGGATGAGCTCATTGGTTCTCTCCAAACCTTTGAAATGGGCTTGTGTGAGAATGCTGAAAAGAAGAACAAAAGCATAGCTTTTGTATCTAATGCTGAAGAGGAGTCAGAAGCAGGATATACTGAAGGTGATGAAAGTATATCAGAAGCCTTAGCCATGCTTGGGAGAGAGTTCAACAAGTTCGTGAAGAAGATTGATCAAAGAGGGAGACCTAATGTCAAGAACATCGCGTCTGACATCAAGAAAAGATCAACTTCTGAAGAAAAGTTCAACCAAGGCAAGGGAATCCAGTGTCATGGTTGTGAAGGGTATGGACACGTCAGAGCTGAATGTCCTACTTATCTCAAGATGAAACAGAAGGGGCTAACTATCACATGGTCTGAAGGAGATTCTGAAAGTGAATCTGAAGGAGAATCTGCCAAACATGTCACTGCACTAACCAGTGTCTGTGCCTCTGATGATGACTCAAGTGCAGATGAACTGACCTTTGATGAACTTGCTGCAGCCTATAAGAAGTTGTGTACCACCAGTGCAGAAGTGCGTGCACAAGGAGAAAAACAGAAGAACCTCATCAAGGAACTGGAAGATGAGAGACAGAAGCAACTGTCTCTCATAGAGGGTCTAAATGGTGAGATAGCCTTGCTGACCTCCAAGCTGAATCAGATGACCAAATCCATCAGAATGATGAATAAGGAAACTGACATCTTGGAAGAGATACTAAAGGTGGGACAGCAGTCTGGAACCAAATCTGGCCTAGGATTTGGGAAAAGATACTCAGCTGAACACAAACGCCCAAAGGCAAAAGTTCAGAAGTTCAAGCGGAAGTCAAAGCCAATGTCTCAACATCGAGGAACTAGGATGAATGATCATCAGAAGAGGAAATACCAGGAGTGGAGGTGTCACCACTATGGTAGGCTTGGTCATATAAAAGCCTTCTGCTACTGGATTCATGGTTTCCCTAACCAAGCCACGCATGTCAGGCCTAAGCATAAACCATATAAGCGCTATGTTCCCATCAAGAAGCAACAATGGTATGCTAGGATAGCACACACTGCTCTAAGGGCCTCTACCAGAGAATACTGGTACTTTGACAGTGGATGCTCAAGACATATGACTGGTATGGAAAATCTACTGGTGGATATTCAACCTCACACTACCATCTATGTGACCTTTGGTGATGGCGCCAAAGGTAAAATAAAAGGTGTGGGTAAGTTGGACTGCTATGGAGTTCCAAAACTGAATAATGTGCTGTTAGTAAGAGGACTAACTGCAAACATCATCAGCATAAGTCAGTTGTGTGATCAAGGGTTTCATGTTCAGTTTACTAAGGAGCTTTGCATTGTGGCTAATGGTGACAATCAGGAAGTTATGAGAGGAACCAAGTCCAAAGATAACTGTTATATGTGGGAACCTAAAGTCTCTAACTTTTCTACAATATGCTCCTCAACCAAGGAAGAACAGGAGGTGAAGATGTGGCATAGACGTCTTGGACATCTCCACTTAAGGGGAATGAAGAAGATTATATCCAAGGAAGCAGTCAGAGGGATCCCAAAGCTGCTTATTGATGAAGGAAGAGTCTATGGTGAATGCCAAGTGGGCAAGCAAACAGGGATGTCACATCCGAAGCTGGGACATCCTACAACTTCCAGAGTTTTGGAACTGTTGCATATGAACTTAATGGGACCTATGCTGGTTGAAAGTCTTGGTGGGAAGAGATATGCCTACGTGGTGGTTGATGACCATTCCAGATACACGTGGATAAGCTTCATCAGAAAGAAGTCAGATACATTCGATGTCTTCAAAGACCTGTGCATCAGACTTCAAAGGGAAAAGAACAGTTGTGTGGTCCGAATTAGGAGTGATCATGGTACGGAGTTCAAGAACTCCAAGTTTGATGAGTTTTGCTCGTCTGAAGGAATAAGTCATGATTTCTCCTCCCCTATAACTCCCCAGCAGAATGGGATAGTTGAAAGAAAAAATAGAACTATTCAAGAATCTGCCAGAGCAATGATTCATGCAAAGAAGCTCCCCATGCACTTTTGGGCTGAAGCAATGAATACCGCGTGCTATGTTCACAACAGAGTCACCTTGAGAAAAGGAACCTCCTCCACTCTGTATGAAATATGGAAAGGCAGAAAACCTACTGTGAAGTACTTTCATATCTTTGGAAGTAAATGCTACATTCTCACAGATCGTGAACAGAGAAGAAAGCTAGATCCGAAAAGTGATGAGGGTATATTTCTGGGATACTCAACTAACAGCAGAGCCTACAGAGTGTTCAACTACAGGACCAATGTCCTGATGGAATCCATAAATGTTATTGTGGACGATAAAGAGGAAGGAACCGATGTCATGGAGGATGTTGAAACATTCCTTGACAGTTCAACTGACATTCCTGTCAAGTCTGAAGAAGTAGAGGAACCTCCTCCTGAATGTGAAGTAGATGCAACCACCAAAGCGCCATCTATCAGAATTCAGAAAGACCACCCTAAGGATCTTATCATAGGGGATCCCAATAGTGGTGTGACTACCAGGTCACGGGGAATAAGCTCAAATTCCTGCTTTGTATCCAAGGTTGAACCAAAAAATGTGAAAGAAGCTCTGACTGACGAATACTGGATCATTGCCATGCAAGAGGAACTTGAGCAGTTCAAAAGGAATGAAGTATGGGAGCTAGTTCCAAGACCTGAAGGGACCAACATCATTGGTACCAAGTGGATCTACAAAAACAAATCTGATGAGAAAGGAGTAATTACTAGGAATAAGGCAAGACTAGTGGCTCAAGGATACACTCAAGTTGAAGGGGTAGATTTTGATGAGACATTTGCTCCTGTGGCTAGGCTTGAGTCCATCAGATTGCTGTTAGGGGTAGCATGCATCCTAAAGTTTAAACTATTCCAAATGGATGTGAAGAGTGCATTCTTGAATGGCTACTTGAATGAAGAAGTCTTTGTGGAACAACCTAAAGGGTTCTGTGATCCTAACCAACCTAAGCATGTATACAACTTGAGGAAAGCCTTGTATGGGTTGAAACAAGCACCTAGAGCATGGTATGAAAGGTTGACCGAATTTCTGATCTCAAATGGATACAGAAAGGGTGGAATAGATAAAACCTTGTTTGTGAAGGATGAAGACGGCAAAATCATGATTGCTCAAATCTATGTGGATGATACTGTCTTTGGTGGAATGTCAGAACAAATGGTTCAACAATTTGTTCACCAGATGCAATCTGAGTTTGAAATGAGTCTAGTTGGAGAACTGACCTATTTCCTTGGAATGCAAGTAAACCAAATGGAGGATTCTATGTTTCTCTCCCAAAGCAAGTATGCCAAGAACATAGTTAAGAAGTTTGGTATGGATAATGCTAGGCACAAGAGGACTCCTGCGCCTACTCATCTGAAGTTAACCAAAGATGATGGAGGGCCTGGTGTTGATCAATGCTTGTATAGAAGCATGATAGGAAGCCTACTTTACCTAACTGCAAGTAGACCTGACATTTCTTATGCAGTTGGAGTATGTGCTAGATACCAAGCAGAGCCTAAGGTGAGCCACTTGAATCAAGTCAAAAGGATTCTCAAGTACATCAATGGGACTTGTGACTATGGGATGTTGTATTCACATGGGTCTGAGCCTGTCCTATCTGGGTACTGTGATGCTGACTGGGCTGGGAGTGCTGATGACAGAAAAAGCACATCAGGAGGATGTTTCTTCTTGGGAGACAATTTCATATCTTGGTTCAGCAAGAAGCAGAATTGTGTATCTCTGTCCACTGCAGAGGCTGAATACATAGCTGCTGGAAGTAGTTGTTCCCAACTGGTTTGGATGAAACAGATGCTCACTGAGTACAATGTCACTCAAAATGTCATGACATTGTTCTGTGATAATCTCAGTGCCATCAATATCTCCAAGAATCCCATCCAACACAGCAGGACCAAACATATTGACATTAGGCACCACTTCATCAGAGATCTGGTAGAAGACAAGGTGATCACTTTGGAACATGTAGCCACGGACCTTCAACTGGCTGACATATTTACAAAGGCTCTGGATGCTACTCAGTTTGAAAACTTAAGGAGCAAACTGGGAATATGTCTCTCTGAGACCTTATAGAAACCACTGATGTTTGGGATGTATTGTTTAATATCTCTGCCTATTAAACAATTGGTACTATGCTCTGATTGGTCAACAGATCATAGCTATGCTACTTGCAACAAGTGTGGCTACAAGAGGGTAAGGAGACACCCTACCGTGAGAAGGCCAATGTACTTGCAGGAGTTCAAGGATGCAGTTCATGCAGGAGTGGTTCTGGATGTCAGAAACAAAGTCATGGCATCTGATATGGTTGTACCTACAGTAAAGCAAAAGTGGGTGATTACTTGATCAAAGCTGTGAAGCAAGATCAAGTGGGTACTAACTTGGTTGAAACTGTGAAGTAAAACCAAGTCTGTAAGTCTGTCATTTTTTTTCTGTTTATGTTGTTGACTTTGGCAACATTTTTGACAAAAAGGGGGAGTAACAGGTGATACCCCACAGTCAACAGATTGGTCTGACAGATTCGAAGATCCTCCCCTGCAGCTGCTGTGTGTTGAAGTTTAGATTTAACTTCTGTATGTGTGTGCTGCTGTGTGAAGTTTTTATTTAACTTCCATGTGTGTGAGTGTGCTGCCACTCTGAGTGTATTAGCTAGTATTATTTCCTGCTAGGTGTGTGATTCCGCTGCTATGAACTCTGTTATGGGGATCAAAGGGTTTTAGCCAAAAATTTGCCAAAGGGGGAGTTTGTAGGTGTTTAATTGGCTGCATTATATGGTAAAACACTAGCTGGTTACAAATGTCTTGACTGATGTCATGACATAGTATGTATGTGTGACTACATTGTAGGTTAGAATATCTAACTGTACTCTGATGTCTTGACTGATGTCATGACACACTTGAGTAGTTACTGCAGGATTAGCTAACACAGGATTTATTGAATGTCAAACTGGATGCTGTGACATTCATACCTATCAACAGATACTAAGAAATAGAACAGCTGGTGTTCTGTTAGAACTTAGTATTTATTTCCAGTCTGGTTATCAAGGAAAGACCAGACCTGGGATAAGGCCTACTGACTGAATGTCAAATTGGATGTTATGACATTCATCATTGACAGCAGCTACTGAACATTAGACAGAGTGGTGTTCTGCTATACTTCAGCATGTAACTTAGTTTGTTCTTCAAGAGAATAACAGAACTAACTTAAGGCCAAATGTGTGAATGTTAAGTTGGACACTTTAACATTTATTAATGTAAGCTGTTACTGTAGTATGGTCATTTTGATCATGTACAGGTCAGCAAAATTGTACAGTCTGTTTTCTGGAAAAACAGACTCAGCATATGCACCTTGATGTCAAGCTGAATGTCGTGACATTCATTCCTGACACCATATGCTATATTGTAGGTTGTTTGGTTTTCTGTTTCAGCTTTTCTTGGGCTATTCTTCAGGAAGTCAACAGCTTAGAGAAAAACCAGGAAACCAACAACCAAGTTACATTTAATGAATCTAACAAATAGCCTATTTGTTAGTAACCTAAATGTTGAATTTATGGGAACTCGTGTGACCTTAAATTCAGGAGAATACAGGTGCAAAAGCCCAGGTACTGCAATATAAAAAGGAAGGCGTTCCTTCATTCAATTTCGGGGATTTTGAGGCGTGAAGATTTTATGTGTCCATCATACTTCACTGCTGTATTTTTGTGAGTCTTGCATTAGACGTACCTTGTAAGCCAAGCCATTATCAAGTAGATGATTGTTGTGGCATAGGGTGTTCATTGAGTTGTAAGTGTTGTGTCGCTCAAAGCTTTTAAGCGTGAGTGCTGTGTATCTTGATTAAAGCTGTGAAGCACAATCAAGAGTTGTTTGAAGTGTGACTTCAACTTGTCTTTAATATTGTTTAAAGATAGTAATCACTGAGGTGATTGAGGGGGAGTGAGTAGGAACTCTGATCTTAATGTAAGATTGAAATTGCATTGGGTAGGGATTAAGTGATAAGTTGTAAACGGGTGAGTTTAGCTTTGAATTGATACTACTAATAGTGGATTTCCTCCCTGGCTTGGTAGCCCCCAGATGTAGGTCATGTTGGACTGAACTGGGTAAACAATTACTTGTGTTATTTACTGCACTTACTTTTAAGTTCTGCATAATTCCTGTCTGTGCAGAATTGGATGTCATAACAACCCGTGTGACATCCAAAGTCTGATAACTAGAATTTCAGATTTAACAAAGGCCTCATCACCTTTAGGTTGTTCGATGATGAGTATCGCTACACTCATAGAGAAATAGTTGAACTCCTAGGATGCCCTAATGGTATTGATACCTTTACCATTACCCAGGAAGATAGGCTTATAGACCTTGAATTAGATTACTTTTAGGGGTAGCATCATACGAAACAACCATCCCGAGCCGGATCTCATGTACTCCGAGAATATCCATAACCCTGTCATTCGTTACTTTCATAAGATCCTAGCTCACACCCTATTTGGAAAGCAACAGAACATAACCTCTATGTCCAAAGACGAACTCTTTATAATGTACTGTGCATCACAGGCCCGACCTGTTAACACCGCCACACTTATGATAGCCAATTTGGACCGTATAGTGCATGATAACCATGGACCAATATTAGTGGGGGGCTTAGTGACCATGATCGAAAATTCCATTCAACTGAAACATCCACTTATCAGACTTATATGACCAATGAACATCCGATTCTGTTTCAACACTAGTATCATTAGGAACCTAGGCCCAGATATGTTTGGATTTCTAATTAACCGCCAAGTAGTACCCTTGTTTACCCTGCCAGACCATAGGACGAGTGTACATGATAGGAAAAACTGACTCTATGATTTGGATGGACCACCAGATGCACCACCTTCTCCTCTGGAGACTCCCCAAATCTACGACCACTATGATACCTTTCTCTCGGACGCTGAATCACAGGTCTCAGCTATACCTGATGCGCCTCCTACCGATCATGTTGCTGCCATTTACCTGGATCACTTTGCGCATGGAATTCCACGACTTTATTGATGTAGTGACTGAGAACCTGGATCACATTTACCAGCACTTCTACTTGTTCTCTCCTCCTACCAGCAATCGCCTTAATGGCTAATTTATTTGAATATTATCGATTTACTGACATTGACCTTATTTTATTTTATGTTTGGAATTTTATTAATGTTTTTATACATTGGGAATTTTTATTTATGTCATTTCCTTTTATTCCAGTAGACGAATTATATCATCTTTTCCTATTTACCTCATTCTTTTATTTTTCAGTTTTGCATTTTAATGTCATTTTACCATATCTTGTTTCTAATTCTTACTTCTATATATTATGTTGGTTTTCTTCTACCTAATTGTACAACTACTAATTAATGTCGGTCAACTTAATTTATCATGCAAAAGATGTGGTCAAAGACAATATGCAGAGGCTAAGAATATCAAAAGGATCACACATTGGAACACACAACATTACATGTGGCGCCTGCCACACACAGGCTGTGGTGCCCATGTGAACATTGTGACGCCCGCCACAACCTTCTAGTAGCGCCCTCCACACACATGAAATGTGGCGCCAGCCACTACATTAACACTCACGCGCACGCTGCTGTACTTTTGTCACATAAATCCTTTAATTGCCTTGTCCCTTTCATGCTAGACATTGTAATAAATATTCTTCAACCACTTTCACATCCTTTGACCGAGGCATTGAAAACCATTAAATAAAATTTATTTCATTCATCGTTTTCCAACCTTCATCACCTCTATATAAACCACCAACATAATCTCAAAAAACCACACCTCTCATAAGCATAATTCTCCTTTTTCTTGCTATATTCTTACTACATTACACGAGTAGTGTGAAATTCAATCATGACACAGATAAGGGAATATGAAATATTGTTCAGAAATGGTGAACCAAGTGAATTGCAGGAAGAGACTTACACGGCTCTAAGCGCAAGAAAAATCGAATCAACAAGGTACGCCGATGAACCCTGCTTAATAGCGTTAGGAATTCTAGATAGTAATAACCATATGCTAAACACTTTAAGTTTAAATTATTTCCTATCTTTTAAGGACCCAGACTATGCTCAATTAACACTAGAATTCCTAAGTTCGTTAATTTTTAGTACCACACCCAACACAAATTGTTCAAGTGGGACTGTCCATTTTCGCTTGTTCAACATAGAATATGCTTTTATCTTTACCCAACTAGCGGATCTGCTACAATTTTCCCATGGGGATGGCGTAGTAAGTTAGGTCCCAGATACTGAGTGTTGGCAACACGTCTTTCACCCATTTTGGAGGGCAATAACAGGTACAGTAACCCATAGTTTTGAGGGAAACAGAGCCACCTTAATTCATAATCCGGTTATTCGATATTTCCGCCAAATATTGGCATGCACCATTTTTGCCCGAGCAAACTCTAACAAGGTGAACGAAAAATAACTCTTTTATCTGTTCGCCACTTTTCTGCCGCAAAAGGTAAATACTGTCCCTTTTATGTTCTTCCACATGCAGGCCATTATCAATGCGAAGAGAGGGCCAGTTATTTTTGGAGGTTTAATAATCTCAATAGCCAGAGTCCTAGGACTCGAAGAAAAATTCTCCTGGCTAACTCCGCTCCTGCATCATGCCATTGACATTGACATGACGAGAAGCATGAAATTGGGAAAACGAAGGGGAGACGGTAAGTTTAATCTAATAAATGCAAATAATGTCTTACAAGATTTCATCCTCCCAAACCCAACTCGCACAAATGTGCGTAACCAAGAAAATTTTCGCTATATCAATGATGCGGTACCTGACCAAGTCCCCACGCACATTCCTGAGAATGTAGTTGTTGGCGGGGACATCGACGAGGATTATATTCCGGAGCAAGTTGTTCCGGCTACTGGCACACACCCACACACCACACACGTGTCATTTGAAAATGTTGCAGGTACATCATCCAGTCAAAGACCCAGACGAAGAAATGTGGCACCTGTCACTCTTGATGAGACATATGCTGAATTGCTACGGCGTAGCGAATTAGACGCTCAGCGCGACCAACAAATCCAAAACATGGAAGCTCAGCAGACAAAAAAGTTGCAAATACTTCGTCACATGCAGCATGACCAGCATGACTACGCCTTCAGAACCGAACAGAACATGTTCGGCTTGATCGATGAAATGACAGCATTGACAGTGCGTGTGGAATATCTACAAGACTATGCGCCACCTCACCAACTTGGAAATGGTGGACGTGCACGAACACGTGGCAGAAGGCGCCAGTAGTAGGCTACCCAAATTCTACCTTTATTTCCTATCTTATATGGTGGCATTGAGGATAATTCACGGTTTAAGTATGGGGGAGGAAGCTTTACCGCTTTAATTTATCGCTTTCTAGGTAGATTTAAATTGTTGTTATTTTCTTGTTATTTTCTTGTTACTAATTCTCCCATTTTCTTAAGCCATAAATTTTTTTTTTGCAAAAATCTAGACTTAGAAATACAGTACATGTTTTGAAAATTCTAACCTATAAATAAAACTGAGGTTGAATTGTAGAGATTTGGAAAAACTTTACAAGATCGGTATCGTTTTAACACCTTAAATCTCCCAAGTATAAGATCGATTTGAGAACTTGTCATGCCATAGACTTAAAATTATATCCTTTAGTATTCCTTAAGTAGTTTATCTAGCAATCTGTACCATCCTAAGCATACATTACGCAAGAAGTCGATGCAAATAAGTGTATGATCTCAGGCTTAAATGATAAAAAGATTGACAAAATTTATAAAAAATGTTGTTCCTTCTAAGTTAGATGACCCTCACCCGGTCATTTAACCCAACGGTATAACCATCTTTAGGTGTATTTAAGCCAAAATGTGAGAAAAGAAAGAAAGAAATAATGATGAGATCATAGTCACTAACAAATTATCTTGTTATGAATGTGAAAGGATAACGACCTTAATGTGATTGCACCAGAATCAAAAAGGATAAAAAGAAGGATTAATAAGGTAGGCTTAGGCATGATGACATGATTCAGATTGGTGTGTATAGGAGGGAAGCTTATGGTTGCACTACTGTGACTATGTGTTCCAACGATACCCTTAGTGTGGAAGTTAGTACCTCTTGATGCAATTTCTGATCAAAGTAGAGTTTATAGACTAGAATGAGTACCCGAATGCAACTGTGTCTTTCACGGGTCTTGATACTCTATGCTGCAAAGCTTTTACATTTTTTTTTAGTTATTCATGTTCGCGGCATTTGCTTGAGGACAAGAAAAGGTTTAAGTATGGGGGAGTTTGATAACGCAAAAACGTATCGTATATTTGACTTAATATGCATTACTTTTTACTTTATTAACACTTATTATTACGCAATATTTTATGTTTATTTCATGTATTTATCGAATAAGAGATGTATAGGCAAGCAAAGTGGAAAATAGCAAAAAGGAAAGAAAAAAAGATGAAAATGGAGAAAAATAGGAAGCATGACGCTCACCACACCAAATGAATGGTGGCGCCCACCACTAGGATGTGTGGCGCCCGCCACATGGCTTTAGGAAGTGGGCGTGCACCTCACATAATGTGGCGCCTGCCACAAAGCTTGGATGTGTGGCGCCCATCTCACAAAATATGGCGCCCTCCATGCAGACCACATTAGGGAGGTGGCAACCTCCATCAACCCGGTGTTCCTTATTCCTCTCCACACTCTTCGCCACGACCTTCTCTTACTTTTTCAACCAACCAATGCGACATTTAAGAAGAGTGGGGAGTATATATGGGAAGGTTGGTATTTACGAAGAGGGGGGCATTTTTCCAGTCAGATTTTGTTGTTAGATTTTCTTAGGCAGTTTCCTACTTTGTAAAAGCAATAGATTCTCCACATCGAGGACTATTGCAATTATTGTTTAAGCATCTAAATTTGATTGTAACGGTGTACTCGATTGCCATAGCGTGCCGACATTGTTTAATTTGAAGAATCAGTATTCATTCCAAATTCCCGATTTATATTCTAGGTTTTATTTTAATTTCCATTTTAATTGCTTATGCCTTATTGTATGCTTAATTTTCTGAACATCATGTCTGTTACCGGATCCATGTCCGGCTAAACGCCTAGGTATCGGTATGTAAAGACCGTTGAAACGACGGGATTCGTAAATAATTGGAGAAGGCTTTTATAGAATATTATTTTCCGGTTTTAGTTTCTTGTTTTATTCAAAACTGTTTTTTGTACGACAGTACAAAGCAAACAAAGGTTACAGTCAATAAGAACGAGAGTATGAGACTTTAACCGGATAGCTGAAACGAGGCATTAATCCTAAATACAACGAGAGCGCTTTAGGATTAATTATACTTTAGTCATTATCAAAAATTACTTTTATATTCATAATGAGACCACGAGAGCCGAGCATTCTAGTTTAAGAGTATGGTCAGAGTCAATAAAAACGAGAGTGTGAGACAAAGTCCTTTTTATTAATAATTTCTACTGAAGAATATTTTGATCTTTAAGATTACACCAACTATCTATCGAATCCCCGAAGTTTGATGCGTTACATACCGATATCCCTTTATTAAATATCTTTATTAGTACTTTGTTTACGTTATAGTTATTTCTCTTCATCCCTCCAATCTTAGAAAGATCCTCAGCCTTAGATTTACGTAGTTACATTAGATAACAATACCTTCGATTATTAGTCCTTTTGGGTTTGATAATATTTAAAACTACGTGATACGACTGTGCACTTGCAGTCACAATTCCCATAGACTTACTAAGTCGCGATCATTAACCATGGTATTCTATCAGCTTTCATTGAGAGATGGCACACAAAGATGTCATTTTTTCACCTTTTGCATTGTGAGATGTCATCACATTGGATGATGTGTCATCCCTGCTACATCTTTCGATCAGGGGAAGATTATTAGACCACTTCAGATTGACCAGGCCTGATGCATTGTACATGATAGTGACCTATTAGGGAGCTATTCTAACTGGTGCCTAAAAGGAGATTGATGACACTGGAAGGTGTCATGCTATATTTTCATTTTATGAGAAGATGTATATAGACCATTTCGCTGTGGAAGTGGAGGCCAATAGTGATGATGCACAGGTTTTGCATCATAGAGTATGTGCATTGAAGTCATACCTCATGTATTTAGTTAACATATCCATATTTGTGGACAAAAATGCTTATTACATCGATGTGGTCTACCTTAGATACTTCATTGACTTTGATTGAATTCATGAGTACAACTAGGGGGCACTTGTTTGGTTTACATATACTCGAAATTAGACGAAGGTTCTCTTTAGAAGATTAGACTGATGACAATAAGTTGTACTATGATTACGATAATATATTTGCACATTTATTGTTAGTAACATTTTATAACACTTATGATACGCCAATACTAATATTTCATTTGTACCATTGTATATGTCATTCTATCCAAGGCACATACGGTATTATAGGACACGAGGCAGAGAAGGAACACGGGGTCATATATACCCAATAACATTTGTATTATGGATTCTAAATAGTATTATAGTTTATAATTTGTCATGTTTCTAGTATTATGAATTATGGATTGATTCTAATATATGATATTTTAATCTTATTACATTAGTGTACGATTCAATTGATAACAAATTTATTACGATAGTATACTTATTATAAATGACATATTATATCAGTATACTTAATACATTAGTGTTTTTCATACTTCCTTAAATTGTCTTAAAATGTCTTGCTTCTCTAGTTCCTTCACAATTCAATGTTGATTGTAACTGTCTTCTAAAGAGAATAAGGCATAACTCAACAACGCCTAAGTGTCAAATCTTACTGCCTAAGTGATATTATAGAAGTAAATTTAAAGAGATGCATTTTCGTACTAATTTATGATAAAATGGGTGTGACTCATTTACGAAGAGATATGATGTCTATGAGGTTTGAACGGAAATATTCTTTTTAGATTTGTGTAAAACAATTCTAAATTTTAATATGGTAGCTCGTCACCACTGAAGGTGAGAAAAGCAACCCGAGAATTTCAATATTTCAAACATTTCCACCGTGGAACTGATCAAAGATTTATAGTTGTTTTAAGGAAGGGCCTAAATACAATGACAATGATCACAAGAACTATGAAAATAATACATTTCTTATATATCCCGAGTCAAATGCATTTTAAGTAACTTATACCACATTGGCAAGTAGTTATACCATATTGACAAGTAAATAAGTTGAATTAGTTTATTAATTCATCAAGAATATTGGCGAAGAAATTATAACAATAAAGAGAGATTTCGTTTTTATTAATAAGGCTCTTTGGAAGAAAGAACCAAAGGTGATTAACTAACTTTTTTTATATTGTGTAAGGTGGCATACCATAAGTAGTATAGGGACCATGAATTTGTAAGTACTATATAAAGTCTCTGTACTTGAATGAGATTAATGCAAAAAGGTGGCTAAAAGTTTACATGATAGTGATTACAAGAATTATGAAAATATGACACAGTAACTTTTATACACTAAGTCAAATGCATTTTAAGTAACTATATAGAGTACCATATTGACAAGTAATTAGGCTGAGTTAGTTTATTAATTCATCAAGAATATTGACGTAGAAACGATAACAATAAAGAGGATTTTCATTTTTATAATCCAGAAATATGTATTAATTGATCACAATATAAGACATTAGAAAACTCTGGCAATTTGGAATTAATTTAACTTTATAAACTGTTTTCACATTCAGATTTTCAAACGTGCTTGCCATTTCCTCTCTCTACAATCAGAACTAAGCCTCCTTTGACGCGTTTTAATAAAAAATAACTCATTCAACATTACATTCCCATTATCACCTACTCTCTTCATTGACTATGTTCATGTCCGTGTTCTGGAAAAACATAAACTCATATAGTTGAAAACCACAATACATTATTATATTTTAAAATACAAAATGCTGGTACTATAGGATGTACACCATCCTTGAAAGTTGAAATAATAATATAACTTAAATCATTAAGCCATGTATTTGAAATATTCAGAAATCCTATAATCTATGATTGGGCAAACACTATAAATAAAGAGTTACAATACAAACTTAAACAATCACAGTAACTAGCAAACATTCTTCCAAAAAATTGATTACAAAAATACATAAACTTACAGAATATGGGAAGCTCACTTGGGTTGAGGCATTGGCCTCAACTCTTCTATGCAATTGCGTTATGCTTAATTGCTAGCACTGTTGTTGCGGATGATGATAAGTCTTACTATCCAACACCTCCAAATCAAGGACGACAACCACCATATTACTACAAGTCTCCACCCCCATCATCTCCTTATGTCGACAAATTCCCTCCATATTACTACAAATCTCCACCTCCACCATCTCCATCACCACCACCACCTTATTTCTACAAGTCTCCTCCACCTCCATCTCCCTCTCCTCCTCCACCATATGTTTACAACTCACCACCACCTCCATCCCCTTCACCTCCACCTCCATATATCTACAAGTCACCACCTCCTCCATCTCCTTCACCTCCCCCACCATATATCTATAAGAGTCCACCACCACCCTCTCCATCACCACCGCCTCCATATGTTTACAAGTCTCCTCCTCCACCATCTCCTTCACCACCCCCACCATATGTTTATAAGTCTCCACCACCTCCATCTCCCTCACCTCCTCCTCCATATATTTACAAGTCACCACCTCCTCCATCTCCTTCACCTCCTCCGCCATATGTTTACAAGAGTCCACCACCACCCTCCCCATCACCACCACCTCCATATATCTACAAGTCACCTCCTCCACCATCTCCCTCGCCACCTCCACCATATGTCTATAAGTCACCACCACCTCCTTCCCCTTCACCTCCACCACCATATGTCTACAAGTCGCCACCCCCACCATCCCCATCACCACCTCCTCCATATATTTATAAGTCTCCACCCCCATCATATCCATCCCCACCTCCTCCTTATGTTTATAAGTCTCCTCCTCCACCATCTCCTTCACCACCACCACCATATGTGTACAAGTCTCCACCGCCTCCATCTCCCTCTCCTCCACCGCCATATGTCTACAAGTCACCACCTCCACCATCTCCATCCCCACCACCTCCGTATGTTTATAAGTTTCCTCCTCCTCCTTCACCTTCACCTCCTCCTCCATACGTCTATAAGTCCCCACCCCCGCCATCACCTTCCCCACCACCTCCATACATATATAAGTCTCCTCCTCCACCATCTCCTTCACCACCACCTCCATATATCTATAAGTCACCACCACCGCCTTCCCCTTCACCACCTCCTCCATATGTCTACAAGTCACCACCGCCTCCATCACCTTCACCACCTCCTCCATATGTTTATAAGTCCCCGCCTCCACCATCCCCTTCTCCTCCACCACCATACTATTATAAGTCCCCTCCTCCTCCTTCTCCTTCACCTCCTCCTCCATATGTGTACAAATCTCCACCTCCACCATCCCCTTCCCCCCTCCTCCATATGTTTACAAATCTCCACCTCCGCCATCTCCATCACCCCCTCCACCCTATTTCTATAAGTCACCACCACCTCCCTCGCCTTCACCACCTCCTCCATACTACTATAAATCTCCACCGCCACCTTCTCCATCACCTCCTCCACCGTATGTCTACAAGTCGCCACCGCCACCTTCACCTTCACCGCCTCCTCCATACTACTACAAATCTCCACCTCCACCATCTCCATCACCTCCTCCATATCATCCCTACCTCTATAACTCACCCCCACCTCCCATCTATTAAGCTCCGGGCTAAAGTTGTGTAAAAATTTTCATTGAATTATGTTAAACATTATTGTTGTTAATTTGTATTTCAGCTTCTATTTGTCAATAAAACAATCTACATTCGGTTAAGAGCCTAATTTTGGTTCTAGTGTAATTGTGTATGTATGGGGATGGTGCTAATTCATAAGTCTATATCATGTATTTCCTTGAGTTGTTTTGGTGATTTTACACATTTTTATTTACTTGTAACTTCATATCACCAACATCAACAAACAAAATGACCTTTAAATTCTTTTTTTGTCACCAAATATTTGATTATTAAATCTAGTGAATAGTTACCTTTCATATACACAAGATGAATATATAGAGACTCGAAAAAAATATAAGTATATCGAAATAAATTAATACACTGATAGTAGATTAAAAACATGATTAGTGCAACTATCACTTAATCAATCAAACCTATGTACAACAATTGTATCGATTCTACCAAATAATAAAAAATTGAGTTTAGTATTGTCTCCATTGAGATTATATTGTTAAGAACTACACAATTTTGACCGAATAATGGCTGAAAAAATGGGTAACATATGAGTTTGCATTTATTAGAAGTGATAAACATAATATGTAATTGATTAAATGAATGAACACACATTAAACATAATTGAAAACACAAGAATCAAACACAATGTAGGTAAAGGTGGATACATACATAGCTAAATGTTGAAGTTTGATATATCATTTATTGATGTAGTTTGAATCATCCATTTGATCAAGTTAACTCAATTCATCTGTAGATAGTTTAGAACAGACTTGCATTGAATTCATATGTAGCAGCATTTTGAATTTGAACATTGTAAGCATTAACTTCATGATGCTACAAAGACTCACATAAGCATACCTCAATGTTACATCTAATGTCAAGATTATAAATCAAGGAAAATAATTTATAGGATTAAGAGATGTCATCAAAACTAACATAATCATAGTGAACAAGTAACCATAAATTTCTATAAAAAAAAATTAGGGTTAGGAAGTGAATGGAACACAAGTCATCATGATTTACTTGCAATGAAGTGAATGGAACATAGAATCTATTTCGTAGCAAGAACTTTAGGAATTGGAGAAATCTGAATCTATATTGATTGGCATATTCTACTTGTAAAAAGTATGTAAAGAAAATTGAAACCCAATCAGTAATGCATCATCATTGAATAATTGTAAACAAGCTCAAAGTAACAAAACAAAATCATTTACATTGTAATAATATGTTTAAAATTACTCCGTTGAGAAAGATCCATCTCTGCCACGACCTTGTAAATTTTAGCAGTAACATCTCTAATATGAAACTTCCATCGGACTTCAGTAGCGAGAATGAGTTGACTTGTTCATGCGCCCACATTGCATTTTGGGAAGCTAGGTGCGTTATTAGGTTGAAATGTCTGCAATTAGATTTGGAAGAGAACTATAATTAGAAGAATTTCGTATTCTTCTTAGTCCATATTATGGAATTTTTTATTATGTTTATGATTGGATTGGTGGAAAATCACTGTATGAAAATTTGTAATTGTCCATTAGATTTTGAAAATGTAACACTGTTTGCCTCATTGAATAATGTCTTAAATGAGTATCACCCTAATTTAAAACAAAATATTATTTCGAATATTCATCTCCGGAAAAATCCAATCAATTTATTGATCATTAAGCATTCCATTGGAGTTTCCAAAAATTGTATTTTCGTAGTTTTGAAGCGAGAATTAAAAATCTATCACCTTTGCATGTTAGTCATATTCGGAGATACATTTTTTGAAATATCAAAGGTGATTTTTAGTAAAACAGACACATGCATGATCAGACTCCATACCCATTTTTCTAAAAACCATTTCAAAAAACCCTACAATTCTCAATCACGATTTTCACTCCAAACCTTCAATCTTGTGTTTCATCACATCAAAAGGAGTAAAAGAAGTTTGAGTTAAAGGTAAAGATCATTTGTTTCAAAGTTTCATTGCTCATATTAATCTTGTTTTGTAGCTGATAAGTTACGTCATATCCGAATATGTATTTCCAGATTCTGTATGAATTCCTCCGGAAATACAATTTTAGAGTCTGTCTGTTTTCATTTGCCACTAATATACTTTAAACTTAAATTGTTTTGGAACATTTTATGTTATTGTTTTCATTAGATATGGTGCACCCCTATGTTTTCCTCAAACCTATTATGTCTCTGAATGCAAAACATCTTGGTGTGAAGGAGGTAGATATTGGAAACACATCTACAAATGAATAAGAGTTTAAATTTTGTAAAGAGACATCCAAAATTGGGGTTTGGTGTTGTAATCAGAAGGTTTGATAATGGTTCGGATATAAGAGATGCATTTGTGATAATGAAATGCGAAAGAAGTGGGAAGTATAAAATTCCTCTTTGGAATTTCAAATGAAATGACACATGTTCAAGAAAATGTGAGTGTCCCTTTATGTTGCATGGTTATATATTGGGAAATAACAAATGGAGATTTAATGTGATATGTGGTTTACATAAGCATGACATGTGTGAAAAGTTAGTTGGACATCCATGTAAGAACAAAATTAGTTCTACAATAGATTCCAGGATTTTGATGATAACAAAGGATGAAACCAAAAATGGCACCCTAACGAAATTTCTCTAAGTGTGCAGGACTCTGAACAAAAATAAAGTAATCTGATCGCTTTATCAGATACAGACTCTAATCAGATACAAGTACTAGAAGATCAGAAGCATATGAAAAAGAAGTGCGCTCTAGAAGTTCTGACTCTGAGCAAAACCAAGACAGCAGAAGTCCAGAAGCTCTAAACTTCCACTGGAATCAACTCTGATGAACTAAAAAGACCAGGACTATCAGAAGCTCTGATGTAACTTCAACGCATCTCAGATTGACAGAGATAACATAGATTCTGACGAAGATTCTCCAAAATCCAGAAAGAGTAACGGAAACAACAACTTCAAATGGAAAGAAAGTTTATTTGGAAAGAAGTTATTCAGGGAGACAAATTGGTTATGGCAAGAAACACAGAAGTAATGGCATTAAACTCTCATCAAAGACAAATATTCTGCCATCACTACAACGGTCCTTTCACCACTATATAAAGGACGGCATACTTCAGTGAGAGACACCTGAACACACAAAAATTCTCTACTCTCTCTCTTAGTTTTTCACGAGCTGTTGCTCATACGTGAAAACACTTGCTTGCTCTACTTGCTGTAATATTTGCTTAATCTTAGAAGCACTTTATATTACAAATTCCTTTTGTTAAATTGATTTTGTTCCTCAAGTGACTCTGCGTAGTCTGTATACTTGGGAGGACTAAGAGATCTTTCTCTTAGACGTTGGTTGTAATAATCTTTCAAGATTAGTGGATTAAGTCCTTTTTGAAGGCGAAATCACCTTGGCCGGGTGGACTGGAGTAGCTTTGTGTTATAAGCGAACCAGTATAAAATCCTGTGTGTTCTTATTCTGCAAAAGCGCTTATTTTCCAAAACAATTCAAACCCCCCTTTCTTGTTTTTCTCACCTTCAATCTAGTTCCAAGTCGCCTCATGTAAGAAGAGAAGTAATGTGTTTTAGACAAGACACTGAATATAGTGCAACCGAAAAACATAATTGCAACTTTGAAACGTAAAAGACCTAAAAATATCGCAAATATCAGGAAAGTCTACAATATTCGGGCCCAAAACAACAAGGCATTAATGGGGGGATAGAACTTAAATGCAACAACTCTTGAAACTTTTGAATGATAATCGTTATGTGTCTAGGTACCGAAAGTGCGAGGATGGAGTAACGGTTAAAGATATATTTTGGACTCATCCTGATTCCATCAAGTTGTTCAACATGTATCCTATTATTCTCATCATTTATTCAATGTATAAGACCAACAAGTAAAGGCTTTCGCTATTGGAAATTGTTGGTGTTACCTATATTGAGAAAACTTATTCTTTTGGCTTTGCATTTCTAGAGAGGGGAAAAGGGAGAATGTTACTTGGGTATTAGAGGTGTGTCAAGAAACATTGAAGGACAAAGAAGACATGTTGAAAGTAATTGTCACCAACCGCGATACCGCTTTGATGAATTCGGTTTCATAGATATTCCCCAACTTCTTATGCATTACTATGTAGGTATCACTTAACAAAGAGCGTGAGAAGTCGGATTAAACCTGCGATACGAAACAAATAAAGGTCGTAGACACAAAAATGGTCAAGGCGGGCGTGATAGTGGAAAGAATAACGGATGCATAAAATGTTAAAATAGTTTCTTCTACAAAAGAGTTATATGCCAATGTTCTTATACTTTTCAAGAAGGTGTGTGAGAAATATCCAAATTTATTGAAATATGTTGAAAGTACAATTTTAGACCAGGTGACGGAGAAGATTGTGTGTACTTGGACCGATCGGTTTAGGCACCTTGGAAATACAACAATAAATAGAGTTAAGTATGCCAATGTTACACTAAAGAATTGTTTGGGAAATAGTAAGGGTGATTTGTGTAGAGATTGGAACTCTATGAACCAAATGATCCAAAATCAGCATAATGAGATGCATATATCATTTAGTCGTAACGTCACAGTGTTGGAACACAGATTCAAAGACAATAATTTTTATTCTTAGTTGTCGGCAACATATCTCGAGCAAGACAGAATTATATTTTTCAAGAAGTCAAATGAGTTTAGAATGTAGGTTCCAATAGCTCAAAGTGTGGTTGCACACTTAAGAAAACCTATTCTCACCTATTTGTTTGTATTATATCTAAAAAGGTTAAACTTGATATCCCGATACAAATGGATGAACTATTCCTCACTGGGAAAGGCTCAGGTTTGATGATGATTGTGTCATCGAATACGGAAAATCAAATATCTCTATCTTAACTGAATGGAAGTGATACAAGAGATACTTTTGGAAGCCGGTGACAATATGAAACTCCATATCAAAGAGAAATTGAAAAAGATTTCTTATTCGGAAACCACAGACTTCAAACCACCCTCTCAACCTGTAAATATAAAAGATTCTCCTAAGAAGGTCAAACCTACACTAAGTGACAATTCAACGATACGATCTACTTCATATCTTGAACAAGTTGACAAATTTCTTCCTGATTCTCCAACACTAAAATCCCAAAAAAATCATTTTCAAAAGAGCTCGCATAAGAAAAAAAATTATTCTTGAAGAGACGTCAGTTTCTATGCACAAATACATTGAACGAATCGTCAATGTTAAGGATGACGGTAGTTACAGTTTTTAAGTTGTTCCTGTTTTGCTCGGTAAAGGAGAAGAGGATCACATACTTGTCTTCCTCAACATATCCAAGTTTTGAGAGGCCATAAAGAATCATACACACTGCTATAATGGAAAAAAAAGTAAATTTTGATGCAATTTACGAATATGTTTATCCTTGCATTATTGGACCGACACCGGAGGATAAATGGATGAGCTTCCCTGAAATGGGTCATATCACAACAAGTGTGTATGAAAGAGTGTATATTGATCTTACAAGATACGACTTTTCAGAAACATTTTTCCACTGCACACTGCCCCACCTTAAAATCCAAATGGTTGTATTATATGTGTTAGGTGGATTTCAAATCTACGACACTTTGTTCAAGTTTATTTGAAATCGGAACTACTACAAATAACATATGTCATGTCGAACACGAAATGGATTTCACCTCGGTTACAATACCGAGGTAACCAAAAGTGACATGAAAAGTGGGAAATTTACCCCTCGGCTAAAAAATAATTGATGGGTTTTAGTTTAAATAGTCATGGGTTCGAACCCCAACAATAGTTTTTTTATATTTTACAAACTAACACCATATCCCTTTAGTGCCAAACTTGAGGGGATATATATATATATATATATATATATATATATATATATATATATATATATATATATATATATATATATATATATATATATATATATATATATATATATATATATATATATACTCAGTACATTGCCTACACAAAGTATTCAAGTAAAATAGATAACAAATTTTGAATCTGATTCATCGTCATCGCTGTGAGTAAAGAACAAATGCTGGATATCTTGGGGATGAACAAATGTTGGATCCTTGTTTCATTGAATCTTTGGGAAGATCAAATGTTGGATGCAATATATTCTCTATGGCTTTTGCATTCATTTGTTTTTTATATAAAAAAATTGTTAGATAAATAAAATAAATATTCAGTTACGAGATTATGTTATAACACAAATCTTGAACCAAGTTTTTTTTCCTCACTTGAAATCCATCACATAAAATTTTGGCAAAGTAAATACAATCTCACCAACCACATATTAAAAACCTACATTTTTTCTGCTCTTGCATTCTATTACATTGATATTTTTACTTTGTAAAATCTCATGGCACTCTGATTAATCATAGAGGGTTTCACAACAACGTTTGAGTTTCTTGTGGATTCACTAATATTCATAATTCTTTTATAATGAGACTTTTAGGTTTCACGAGGATCACTAGTGGAAGTGTCTTGAGTATTGATACTCATTAAATGAACGACAAATATTTGTTTAAGGATGGTGAAGAAACTAAATAAACATGATTATATTTTACCTCAGTTACCTCAATTATTACTAAATATGGAAGTAAAATGTTTTTCTTTTTAAATAAATAAAAAACAATAAAATGTGTTCCAACTCAAGCTCCACATACCTCTTGGTTTTTTTAAAGACCGGGATTTTTTTATTTATATTCATATATTATTTACACAGAATATTAAAACAAATTGTTGAAACAAATCAAGAGTTTGATAATGGATTCTTGGAGAATAACCTATATTTTCAAATTTATGATAAGTTAGATGTTCCAAATAAGAAAAAAATTTATGTACTTGCAATCCATCTCAGAGAGATTTCATTATCTTGAACAAATATTTTCATGGCAATGTTTTCATGTGACAGAGAACATGAAAGAGAACGTGAAAGAGAAATTGATGATTGTTTTTAGTGTAGATGTTTTTGATTGGCTGCATTTTATGTTAAAACACTAACTGTACTCTGATGTCTTGATTGATGTCATGACATGCTTGAGTAGTATGCTGCAGGATTAGCTAATACAAGATTTACTGAATGTCAAACTGAATGTTATGACATTCATGCCTGACAGCAGATACTGAA
Source organism: Lathyrus oleraceus (assembly GCF_024323335.1). Taxonomy (NCBI): domain Eukaryota; kingdom Viridiplantae; phylum Streptophyta; class Magnoliopsida; order Fabales; family Fabaceae; genus Lathyrus; species Lathyrus oleraceus. The sequence goes on along the minus strand of NC_066585.1, from coordinate 466,844,367 downwards.
TTATAGGCCAATTAGTTTTTCTGGTATAGTGCAGTATTTATTTCAGGCTGTTTTTTCAGGAAACTAACAGCTGAGCTAGAATTAAGAAACCTAGCATATAGCCTATGTTCTGGACGTCAAACTGAATGTTATGACATTCATTCCTGACAGCATATGCTAAAGTGTAGGCTAGTTAGTTTTTCTATTATGCTTCAGTATTTATCTCAGGCTATTTTTCAGGAATCTAACAGCTGAGCTAAAATCCAGGAAACTAACAACTGTGCTACAATTAAGAGGCCTAGCATATAGCCTATTTGTTAGCACCCTAATATGTGGAAACTAGGTTAACTTGCTTAACCTTAATTTTAGGAAATTCAAGTACAAGGCCCAAGTGTTGGATTATAAAAGGATGGCAATCATACTTTCAGCAATTCAAGGGTTCAAAGTGTGAAGAATTAAATACATCATTCGATTTCCTTGTTGTATGTTTTATTGTGTCTTGTTTTAGGTTTTAATTGTGAGCCAAGCAATTATCACCTAGATGATTGCATTGGACTAGGGTGTTTATTGAGTTGTAATTGTTGTGTCACTCTAAGCTTTTAAGCGTGAGTGTTGTGTTTCTTGATTAAAGCTTTTAAGCACAATCAAGAGTTGTTTGAAGTATAACTTCACCACTGACTTTAAACTTATTAAAGGTTGTAATCACTGTTGTGATTGAGGGGGAGTGAGTAGGAACTCAGGTCTTAGTTTATATTGAAATTGCATTGGGTAGGTCTTAAGTGATAGGATTAAACAGTTGGTTTAAGTCCTGAATTAATACCTCTTATAGTGGATTTCCTCCTTGGCTTGGTAGCCCCCAGACGTAGGTGTGTTTGTCATCGAACTGGGTAAACAATTCTCTGTGTTATTTACTGCCCTTTACATTTAGTTTCTGCATCATTCCTGTCTATGCAGAATTGGATGTCATAACATCCAGTGTGACATCGATAGTCTATTACTAGAATTTCAATTGGCATCAGAGCAGGCACCCTTCCTGTTAATTTCTGGGTGAGATCTAGGGCCGTTACACTCTAGTACCATGGACAGGGATGCAGGATTCTCAAATAGACCACCCATGCTGGATGGTTCTAACTATGATGACTGGAAACCTCGTATGATAGCCTTCTTAAGGTCTCTGGATAGCAAGGTCTGGAGAGCTGTCAACAAAGGATGGGAACATCCAACGAAGACAGGCATTCGCCCTTGGAAACTCTAAGGCCTTGAATGCCCTATTCAATGGGATAAATAAGAACATCTTCAGACTGGTGCATCACTGTGAGCTGGCTAAAGAAGTTTGGGATACTCTCAAAACAACTCATGAAGGTACCTCCAAGGTAAGGATGTCTAAACTCCAGATGCTGACTACTAAGTTTGAAAATCTGAGGATGAAAGAGGATGAGACTATTCATGACTTCCACATGAATGTTCTTGAAATTGCCAACACTTCTGGAGGCTTAGGAGAGAAATTGTCTGAAGAAAAACTTGTAAGAAAGATTCTCAGATCATTTCCCAAGAGATTTGCCATGAAGGTTACTGCTATAGAAGAGGCTCAAGATATCTGCAATATGAAGTTTGTTGTGCTTATTGGTTCTCTCCAAACTTTTGAAATGGGCTTGTGTGAGAATGTTGAAAAGATAAACAAAAGCATAGCTTTTGTATCAAATACTGAAGAGGATTTAGAAGAAGGAAATATTGGAGGTGATGAAAGCATATCAGAAGTTATAGCCATGCTTGGAAGACAGTTCAATAAGTTCATAAAGAAGGTTGATCAAAAAGGTAGACCAAATGTCAAGAACTCTTCATCTGACATCAGTAGAAGATCAAAATCTGAAGAAAAGTTCAACCAAGGCAAGGGAATCCAGTGTCATGGATCTGAAGGTTTTAGACACATTAGAGCTGAATGTGCTACCTTCCTCAAGATGCAAAAGAAGGGACTATCTGTTACCTGGTCTGAGGGAGACTCTGAGAGTGAATCTGAAGGAGAATCTGCTAAACATGTCACTGCACTAGCTAATGTATGTGCCTCTGATGATGAATCAAGTGGAGATGAACTTACATTTGATGAACTTGTTGCTTCATATAAAGAGCTATGTGTCAAAAGTGTAGAAGTGTGTATACAAGGAGAAAAGCAGAAGAAACTCATCAAGGAGCTGGAAGCTAAGAAGAAGAAGAATCTGACAGTCATAGATGGTCTAAATGGTGAGATAACCTTGCTGACCTCTAAGCTAGATCAAATGACAAAATCCATCAGAATGCTGAATAAAGGAACTGACACTTTGGAAGAGATTCTAAAGGTGGGACAGAACTCAGGAACCATGTCTGGGTTAGGCTTTGTTAAGGAATCCTCAACTGAACTCAAAAGCTCAAAGGCTGAAGTTCAGAAAATCAAGCAGAAGTCACAACCAATGTTACAACATCAGGGAAACAGGAGGATTAACCATCAAAAGAAGAAATTTCAAAGATGGAGATGCCACTACTGTGGTAGATTTGGTCACATAAAACCCTTATGTTACAGGTTGCATGGTTATCCTAACCAGACCCCTTAAGTCAGACCTAAGCAGAAGGCATCTAAGCATAATGCCCTCATCAAGAAACAACAATGGGTTGCTAGATTAGTTCACACATCTCTAAGGGCATCTACTAGAGAAGACTGGTATTTTGATAGTGGCTGCTCAAGACATATGACTGGGATGAGTAACTTATTGGTAGATATACAACCTCATACTACCAGTTATGTGACCTTTGGTGATGGAGCTAAAGGAAAAATCAAAGGTGTTGGTAAGCTGGATAGTCCTGGAGTTCCAGAATTGAACAATGTGTTGTTAGTAGAAGGACTAACTGCTAATCTCATCAGCATAAGCCAGCTATGTGATCAAGGCTTCAATGTACAGTTCACTAAGGAAGAATGTGCTGTGAAAAATGGAGAAAATAAGGAAGTTATGAGAGGATCCAGATCCAAAGATAACTGCTATCTATGGGAACCTAAAGTCTCAAACTACTCCTCAATGTGCTCCTTAGCCAAGGAAGAACAGGAAGTGAAGCTGTGGCATATAAGACTTGGACATCTTCATTTAAGAGGAATGAAGAAGATCATATCCAAGGAAGCAGTTAGAGGAATCCCAAAGCTGCTTATTGATGAAGGAAAAGTTTGTGGAAAATGTCAGGTTGGCAAGCAAACCAAGATGTCACATCCTAAGCTTGGACATCCTAAAACATCCAAAACTCTGGAACTGTTGCACATGGACTTAATGGGACCTATGCAGATTGAAAGTCATGAGTTGTCCTCATCTATTATTCCTCATCAAAATGGTGTAGTTGAATGAAAGAAACAGAATTGTGTATCATTATCCACTGCAGAAGCTGAGTACATAGCATCTGGTAGCAGTTGTTCCCAACTGGTATGGATGAAACAGATGCAGACTGAGTAAAATGTCACTCAGAATGTCATGACATTGGATGCTACTCAGTTTGAAATTTTAAGGGGCAAAGTGGGAATATGTATTTCTGAGGAATTATAGCAACTAATGATGTTAGGTATTTACTGTTTAATAATTCAAATTATTAAACATTTGAGAGTATGCTCTGATTGGTCAACAAATAATAGCTATTACTCTTGCAACAAGCATTACCTCTTCCATCGTTTCAACTTTCAGTCACGCAAGCATTCTCTCAAAGAAACTTTTCATTTCGCCTCTAAGATATTCATCATGTCTCAACAATCCAACTCATCTTCCTCCAAGAACATGTCTGATTCCTCTAGCTCTGAACCATGCAACCCTAATAGAGAAGATCCTGTTGCTGACTCTGCGAATACCTCACATGCAAGAAGACCTAAAGAAACTGTATCAGGCTTCTCCTTAGCAATCGCTCTTGAGGAACGAACCAGAGAAGGTTCTAGGTATGTTCACAATGCCATTGCCACTATGGTGACTGGAATACTGTCTGGTAATCATAAAGTCCTTGGGGTTTCCATTCCCTTAAACACTATTGAACCTGATAGTGTTGCTTATCAAGAAAATATTGAGTCTTTAGGAAAGAATATCTCTGATGATGTTGAGCAAACTGATGCTCAAAAGGAGTCAAATGTTGACAAACCCTTAGATAATGTGGTTGGTGAGGAAGTTCATGTCACTCATGATGTTAGTAACAACCCTAACTGTGAGGCTGAAACAGTAGACCTGGAGGAATTTTCTGATAATGAGTTGTTGTCCTCAGTCGTCCCTAGCATAGCCAAAAGGGTTAGGACTAGGAGAGAAAAGAAAACAGTGGCTCAAAGGTCCCCCAGAAAGAAGATTGATGTTCCAACCTCTTCCAATACAAAGGTGGCAGTCGAGACTTCCCTCAAGAGGAAAGTTCATGGTCCAATAAAATCTTGGAGCAAAGGGGTGCCCAAGAAAAAGAAGACCAAGTCTATTGTTGTTGAGTATGACTCAGATGTTCCATGTGATGTCCCTCACACTCTGTCAAAGAAGAAGCCAACCACTAGCAAGCTTGCAGCTAGTGTCCCTAAGGTACCAATTGACAACATATCTTTTCATTTTGCTTCAAGTGTAAACAAGTGGAAATATGTTTATCAGAAGAGGCTGGCTTTGGAAAGGGAATTACCTCAGAATGTCCTGGAATGTAAGGATATTATGGACCTTATTCAAGAGGCTGGTTTAATGAAGACTGTGACTCAGTTCTCAAAGTGCTATGAGATGTTGGTAAAGGAATTTATTTTCAATGTGTCTGAAGAATGTGTTGATGGGAAGTCTAAGGAATTCAGGAAAGTGTATGTGCGAGGCAAGTGTGTAAATTTCTCTCCCTCAGTGATCAACAAGTATTTGGGAAGGCCTGATGTAGCTCAACCTGAGCTTGAGGTGACTGACAACAAAATCTGTCAAGTCATCACTGCTACTCAAGTCAGGAAGTGGCCTCTCAAAGGAAAGTTGGTGGCCAGCAAACTGAGTGTCAAGTATGCAATGCTGCACAAGATTGGAGTTGCTAACTGGGTGCCCACCAATCATAAATCTACAGTTGCTATAATGCTTGGAAAGTTAACATATGTTGTTGGAACCAAAGCCAATTTTGAATATGGATCCTATATTTTTGATCAAACTTTGAAGCATGCAGGAAGCCTCAGTGTGAAGGGGCCTATAGCCTTTCCTTCTCTCATCTGTGGTATTGTTTTGAATCAGTTTCCAAACATCTTAACAGAGAATGATTATGTGAAGAAAAGAGACAAGGTGATGTGCTTGGTGAAGCTGTTGCTGCTACAGAAGGAGCTGAAAGACAAGGTGAAGAGAGAGAAGCAGATGCCAGTCCTGATGATGGCACAGATGATGATGCTGACTCTGAGTCAGATGACTAGAACATTTCCTGTGTTTCTGAAAATTGTGTGTAATTTTATTTTGTTTTGGTCTGTAATATTAAGTGTTGCTTTGGCAACATATTTGAGAAAAAGGGGGAGTAACACCTGTACCCCAGGACAACATATTCATTGAAGTTGAAGGTCCTTTAAACAAGAGGTACGTTGTTGTTTACTCTCTCTATGTGTGTTGCTGCTGTTTGAAGTTTAACTTCTATGTGTGCTGCTGCTGTTTGAAATTTAACTTCTATGTGTGCTGAGTGTATTAGCTAATTTAATTCTCTGCTTGGATGTGTGCTTTCTGCTGCTGTGAACTCTGTTGTGATGCCAAGTTGTTTTAGCAAATTTGCCAAGTTGTTTTAGCCAAAAATTTGCCAAAGGGGAGTTTGTAGATGTTTTTGATTGGCTGCATTTTGTGTTAAAACACTAACTGTACTCTGATGTCTTGACTGATGTCATGACATGCTTGAGTAGTATGCTGCAGGATTAGCTAATACAGGATTTACTGAATGTCAAACTGAATGTTATGACATTCATCCCTGACAGCAGATACTGAATTATAGGCTAGTTAGTTTTTCTGGTATAGTGTAGTATTTATTTCAGGCTGTCTTTTCAGGAAACTAACAGCTGAGCTAGAATTAAGAAACCTAACATATAGCCTATGTTCTGGACGTCAAACTGAATGTTATGACATTCATTCCTGACAGCATATGCTAAAGTGTAGGCTAGTTAGTTTTTCTGTTATGCTTCAGTATTTATCTCAGGCTATTTTTCAGGAATCTAACAGCTGAGCTAAAATCCAGGAAACTAACAATTGTGCTACAATTAAGAGGCCTAGCATATAGCCTATTTGTTAGCACCCTAATATGTGGAAATTAGGTTAACATGCTTAACCTTAATTTTAGGAAATTCAAGTACAAGGCCCAAGTGCTGCATTATAAAAGGATGGCAATCGTACTTTCAGCAATTCAAGGGTTCGAATTGTGAAGAATTAAATACATCATTGTATTTCCTTGCTGTATGTTTTATTGTGTCTTGTTTTAGGTTTTACTTGTGAGCCAAGCAATTATCACCTAGATGATTGCATTGGACTAAGGTGTTTATTGAGTTGTAATTGTTGTGTCACTCTAAGCTTTTAAGCGTGAGTGTTGTGTTTCTTGATTAAAGCTTTTAAGAACAATCAAGAGTTGTTTGAAGTATAACTTCACCACTGACTTTAAACTTATTAAAGGTTGTAATCACTATTGTGATTGAGGGGGAGTGAGTAGGAACTCAGGTCTTAGTTTAGATTGAAATTGCATTGTGTAGGTCTTAAGTGATAGGATTAAACAGTTGGTTTAAGTCCTGAATTAATACCTCTTATAGTGGATTTCCTCCCTGGCTTGGTAGCCCCCAGACGTAGGTGTGTTTGTCACCGAACTGGGTAAACAATTCTCTGTGTTATTTACTGCCCTTTACATTTACTTTCTGCATCATTCCTGTCTGCGCAGAATTGGATGTCATAACATCCAGTGTGACATCGATAGTCTGTTACTAGAATTTCATTTAGGAATAAATTTCTCAATATTATCAACCGAGGAAAATAATAAATTTCTCAACGTTTTCTTTAATTCATAACATTGGAAGTTTATTACAAAAATACAACAACATCATTATGTGAGATAGATTGAAAGGGCAGAAAAAAATATTTTGTTCAATATTGAAGAACATTGTAGATTTTTTCTGTCTTATAATCAATCCCAGAGAATGATTGTAGCACCTCAAATTGGCACCTCCCATTTGTATATACATTACATTTTTAGGTCATTAACATCACATTAACATTGCATTGTCATTGCATAGTCCATTGTATCTCATCAAGCAAGATTGGTCAGGAGATTCAACTGTGCAAGGCCAGAAGAGCATTTTCCATGAGATCAAAGCCCTAGGGTGATTCCCATGAGTTCACATGACCCAAGGATCACCTTGAAGCATTTTAGCTAAGTGTTGAAGGCTCAGAACTCATCAGTGCATGTGCAAATCATCTGAGGCCCACAAAAGTCAACAGAAGTCAACTGCAAAGACAACAGTGGATTTGAAGGTGGGAAGTGGTTAGAGATGCCTCATTCATGTCTAAACAAGTCTCATTTGACATTTCAAGTATCAACATTGAAGAATTTGAAGTCAGGTCAAGACTTTCCAAAAATAGCAACTGACCTGTAATTTGAACTTTCCAAAAATGGAAAGATTTTGGACCAACTTCAACTCAAGATTACATCATCAAGAAAGCTTCAAATGAAATTTTGTCCAACATGAAAGTTGAAGATCTTTCCCTCCCATTCCCAAAAAGTCCAAGATCATGGATTTCTCATGTGTGGTTGAGGAGTTATGGTCCAATCATGGCAAAGTGTGTTCAAAAGTTCAAATGGGCATAACTTTTTAACCAAATCTCCAAAATGAGTGGTTCTTTTTGCATTTTGATCCTTATAACATGTACTTTCCAAGAATACCATTACATGACGTGAATTTCCTTGGCATGGGCATGTGCTTACTCAATAAGTTTTTGGAAGAAAATTGCATAAAGTCATTTTGGTTGATCATGAGCATACAAAACCAATTCAAAACCTTGCATGAACTCATTTTAAGGGATTTTGGGCCTTGAATAAGTACTGTTCACGTGCATAGCTTGCATGGGGGGTGAAAACTCATTTTTGCACATGCACCACATAGTTGATTAATCACATTTGCATTTGGCTTAAGCTGGTTTTAAACATGATTAGTAGGTGGTATATATACTTAATCATAATTGTTTTTGATCATTAACAACATTTCAGATCTAGATTCACAAAAATCATCAAAATTCTTCTCTCATTTTTTTTCAAAATTCTTCAAACAAGAGCATCCTCTATTGATCAATCCATCTTCATGAGACATTTCTGAGCAAATTTGGACGTGGAATCAAGAGAAATCGTGGCAGATTGAGCTAGGTTCAAAGCTTGAAGGTCCCATGGTGATTTCAAAATCTGTTGGATTCATGCATACTTAAGCTTCACATTCATCATCAAATACTTCAATAAGCATATTGGAAGAGATATGATGCTTGGCTATGCTTGGAAGCACGCGATTCCAGTTCTGTTCATCAATAGGTCAGTTTTTTGATCTCAATAATTCTCAAAATCTTTGTGATATTTGTGTAGATCATGGTTTGGTGATGATGCTGATGTAAAATTCGAGTGAATTGGTGCTGTTTTGACAAAGTTATGTTCGATTAAAGTTTTGATGTCAATTTTTTGATAGCTTCGATCTGAACGTGTATTGATGTTTTTGCATGAACTAATTGTTGATCTTGCATGAGTATGGAAGGATGAGTTGATTGATATAGGTTTTGTTAGATTCTGGAACATTTTTTATTTTCTGGAAATTTCAGATGAAGATCTTCATGATCTTCATCTTCCACGTATGAAACTCATGCACGTCCAGAATTTGCTACGAAGTGGCCACGGTTTAGCTACGAAAATTAGGATTAGCTACGAAATTCAAAAAGCAAGCCAGGCTTAGGGTTAGATTCAAAACTGTGTCGTTTTGGTTGTGGCGCGCTGGATATTCAAATCTGGCCCTGGTTCGATACCGAGCGAGGACATTTCTCAATTGCCTTGCCAATTATTCCATGTTCCTTCACATTTTCATGTTTGGCTCCATTTTCATTTTTAAATTTTTCCTCAACTTCAAAAAATCATATAAAATTGAAAATTAATCCAATTGATCTCCAATTTTTTGCATTGTGTTCCCTATCTTGTCTAGTTTTTTATGATTATTGAATTGCAAGTTGTGCCTGATTAAAAAATTGATTTGTCCTAGGGTGTTTGAACATGTATCCATTCATGATATTGCCTTATTCATTTGATCATAAAATTCTTGTTTCTTATCCAATGCTTCTGAAATTTTGTGTGTGGATTCTAGACATGTTGAGTGAGATTTTGGCTTTGGTTTGAGATTTTTCCCATGCTCCCATTCTGTTTTTTGCTCATGCTAACTTGGTGTGACAATATGTGTCACACATGTGATGGTTTGACTTATGCTATGTGATTGCCATGCCTAATGATGTCCAATGCCTCTAATTTTTTGTGTGATGATCATGTTATATGTCTTGTTTACTCATGAATTTTGCCAAGATTATTTGAGTCATTTTTGATTTGATGTGCATTTGTTTCTTCTAATGTCTCAATGTGATCACCATTTGCATGCCTTGCCATGTTTTGCTCATGAAATGAATATGCTTAATGATTTTGATGTGGGACTTTTTGAGATTTGTTCTTGATTGAATAAGGTTGATTCATGTTAAATTTGAGGTTCTGTTTTGACTTTTTTCTCCATCTTTGACCATAGGCTTTGACCTAGTGGTTTGTGGCTTACATGTGGGTTTTGATTTCAGGTTTAAACATCCAAGTCCATAGTTGATGATGCTTCCTCATTTGAGCATTGATGTTTGCTCTTGATTACTAACACTTGTGTGTTTTGTAGGTTGATTCTAACTCATTTGAGTTTGCCTTGTGGCTTGCACATTGTGAACATTGTCTGTCTGTTTGATGTTAACTGTTGCTTAGTTTGTTTGTACAGTTGAACTGATTGGTTTAGATTTTTCACAGGTACCTAAGTTGCTTAGAGTTCATTTGAACTTGCTTTGCTTTGCTTGGTTGCTTAACCACTGAGGTATAATTCTTCTGACTTCATGTAGTCTGGAAGACCTGTCCTGTTATGTGGGCAGGCACCTGTCTGAAGCCCTCCTTAAGAGGCAATGCTTGTGAATGTTTAATTTTGTGCCAAGCAGGTAAAGACCTCTTAGGAGGCAATTGGGAGATAAAAGAGATGTGTAATCCATCTCCTGCTACTCAGTGTGTCATTCACTTTGCTCACACACCTTGTGTTGATGCATTGTGAATAATAACCCAAGATCATGTTGTGTCAGTCATCTGTGGAGAAGAGTTCCTACATTCTGAACTCCCACACTTTCTATTTTGAGTCAAGCTCTCCCAGGCCAGGGATAAGAGCTGTGAGGTCTTATCCTCACTTCCCATTTCATCTGCTTCACCCTAACTCTCAATGTTAGGGTTAAGAGCTAAAAAACACCCCATTCCAGTTGGCTTGCTTTTGCAGCCTAGCCTTGTATGAGCCCAATTGTGTGCATATAGTGTGTGTGCTTGATTTATTGTGCTTGTATGTGTTTTACTGTGCTGTTTAGGATAGCTTGCTCCCTGTGCAAGTTAGATAGAAACCTTAACATAGGGATCGTATGCCTGACAACTTCTAGGCTCGAGTCGTAGTCTCCCTAGTAGTTTGTGTCTCCCTTTGTTTCTGGTTAGGTTAGAAGTTATTTCCCTGCGTAGGGGAACTACGTCGCCCTGATCCTCATACCAGATGAGGTACGTAGGCAGGAGATGAGCTGATCTCTCCGGGCGCCCTTTTTCTTTTTCAACCCTTTGCGTTGTGTTGGAGTCTGACGTAAGTCCAGCGATTGGCAGTTGGTTTCCTGTGTCTTGTTTGCTTGTTGGAGTCTGACGTAAGTCCAGCGATTGGCAGTTGGTTTCCTGTGTGTGTTTGTTGGTTCGGAGTCTGACGTAAGTCCAGCGATTGGCAGTCGGTTTCCATGTTTGCCTGTTTGTGTGGAGTCTGACGTAAGCCCAACGATTGGCAGTCGATTTCCTGTGTTTGTTTTGTTTGGCGTGTGTTAGCCGAGCTACGAGTGCTCTGATTCTTCTCCGGTCAGAGAAGATACGTATGCATAGGATGCGACATCCTAGCGAGCACGTTTCCCCCTGTCCCGAACTACGTTGACTCTGGTGTTTGTGTATGACAGGCTACGTAGGCCCAGGATGCGATATCCTGCCGAGTCCCGTTTCTTCCGTCCTTCCCGTGTTTCTTTCCAGCCTTGTGCAGTGTTTGAGCAGTTTTTAGCAACCTTATCCTTTCTTTTGTGTGTGGATCCCGTCGAGTACGACGGATGCGTAGGGGTGCTAATACCTTCCCTTCGCATAACCGACTCCCGATCCCATCTTTCTCTGGTCGCGAGACCATGTCTTTTCCAGGTTTACTTCGAGCGTTTCCCTTCCCTCCTTTGGGATAAATAACGGACGGTGGCGGCTCTGTTGTTTCGTTTTCCCGCTGGTTTTTTGCGTAATGCGACAATGATGCATAAGACTTTGGAGCGGCTACATATAAGTTAGGTTTCGGGTAAAATTTGACTAACGTGTACTTTTATAGTACAATATAATAAGTTAATCTCTCAGTTGTTAAATATAACCGAAGAAATAGATCATTAATTTTAAAATTAAAAATAAAATAAAAAGAAATACACCAATTTTAAAGAAATAAAGGGCTTATCAATTGTACTCTTCAATTTGTTGGTTGGATAAGTGCTCAGAAAGGTTATGTCAGAGCATTGAATAATTGGCTATTGAAATGTCTCTTGTATGAACAAAAGAAACATACTTATTAAAAGAATAAATATCAATAAATAACTATTACACCACTCTTATTATTAAACCTTTTTCCCCCCTTTATCCAGATCATTCGGAAGTAACCTTTTGATAATAACACCCATTCATGTAAAGAACAATTAAAATGATTCCCGTTGAGTACAATGAGTGTGAGGGGTTCTAATACCTTCCCCTTTCATAATAGACTTCCTTACCCATTTCTCTTCCTCTTGGTTTTACCGATATTTTCCCTTTCCTTTTGGAATAAATAAATTTTGGTGAAGCCTCTGTTATATCTTTGAACATGTGATGCACTCCGGAATTTTTGGCAGCGCGACAGCTAGCGACTCCGCTGGTGAGTCTATAAGAAAGTCAAGCCTAGTTTTGGTTGCTTTCTTTGCATGTTTAGGTGTTTATCTTTACACTTTACTTTCCTTATCTTTGCGTTACTTATTTCATTCTTTATTGCTTTAACTAATTTATATTCTGGATATCTATTATATTCAATGTTGTGGGGTGGGATACATGGGAGAAGAGTTTTATACCCGAGCTTGAGCATACACATGATAGTATAGTGGCAAGAGTCGTGTTGACCTACTTGGCGTTAGGCCTCGACCAGGGTAGGCACAAGACATCACACCTAAAGTAGATCCTTTTGGGAGCATCGTTGTTCGAAGATTCACTCGTCCTAGGCAGTGGTATCTCAAAAAGGGTCCATGACTCTAGGGACCTTTTTAGGAACCTTCTCCTTTAAATACAAGTACCTACCTGTGAGGGGATATTGGGTTTTTGTAGGAAACCAAGACCCTACATACCCTTCCATCATGTATACATCGGACCTTTGAAGCTACGTCAAGAAGTACAGACAGGTTATCCGGAATATGATGAACTTGTAAACCAATGGGTATTGGCGTTTGCCTATTCGTTGGTTGGAGCATTTATATTTACATATTTGTTTCATTTATTTCATTGTGGGACGGGCTTTGTGATTTGAGAGAAGCTCTACACCCGAGCTTGATTATGCATATAGGATAGAATCGTGGATAGTCGTGTTGACCTGTGTTTCGCGCGTTGGGTTGGCACGAGACCCACACCTAGACTAGATTCACTTAGAAATACCATTGTGCTACCAGAATTTTCTACCGCAAGGTATTTTCATTTGGATCCATGACTCTGGGAGGCCTTTTAGGGACTACCCTTTGAAAACTAGAACCTACCTGTGAGTGGATATGGGATTTTTCTGTAGGAAACCATAGACTCTACATTCCTCGAAAATCATGATTGCGTCAAACTTTTGAACCTTCATTGAGAATCCTATACAGACTATCCAGAGCATGTTGAAATTTTAACCTACATTATCGCATATTATTATTTCATCATTGTGTATATACCATTGTAGCGGTAAATTCATGACCATTTAGTTATGGATAAACTAGACGTCAATAACACTACAGTCGCCACCGTGCTTTTATTGTTTCCATAGGAAAAGGGAAAAGTACGAATAAAACCCAAAGATAATAAGTTTTCAAATCAAAACTAATAAAATTCTAGAGATTATAGGTAAGAGGGTTGGTTACACAGAGGGAAGGTGTTAGCACCCAAAGTGTCCTAGATACTCCTAGGGAGTCCCTTTTAATGTGTGTATGTGTTTTGGTATAAAATGATGTTTGCAATAAATATAGTGTGGGGATGAGAAAAGAATTCATTAATTATATTTTTGTGTTTGACAAGACCTTCAGACTTGTGCCTAGGTACCAACATAAAATGAGGGATCAAAACCTCGTAGTTCATGGTATCAATTTCAAAGTGAGTGAATTGCTTTTAACAAAAGTTTAAGTTTTAAAGAGGCATAAACGACCTAAAAGAGTTTGAATGAGTGTTGGTTCTTTTTGTATTTTAAAATTTTAAGTCAATATAATTATATTCATGTACAAGTTTGATTTAAGAAGAAATTTTTAAAATGCAATGGCATAAGGCCAAAGTTTCTAGTTTGCGATAAAGTGTAGGTTTAGAAATCACAAGCAAAGAAGATTTAAAAAAGGGGGGGGATTTGAAATTTAAGAAATAGGAGAAGATGAAGAGACTAATCCTAAGCATAAAATTTAAAAGTTAAGAGTTGAAAAGATCTAACTAATAGGATGCAATCCAATAGACAAGAATGTCATATAGAAACCCATTTTTCCCTTGGACTTTAAATCAAGCAATATCAATAAGCAAGTATAAATGTGAAGAGCAAGGAATCAAATAAATATAGTCATATCCAATCTAGCAACTTCACAGTTGTAAGACCCCAATTTTGACCCTAAGATCCCTCATGTGATTTTCATCATATGCATTAGCATTGGGATCACACCTTGGCATCCTCCTTACCCCTCTTTCATTGGGTTTGCATTTGGAGAGATCACCAAGCACCATTTGATTGTATCATACTTCATTTTTTCTTTACTAACAAAAATACCAAAAATATGCCATTGTATAGTTTAACTCTTTTGTAGGTAGTGCACTTGCTGAGCTATGCTCTATCAAGTTCATATCTTGGGTTTGATCATTGCAAGGAGCTCAATCAAGAAATGGTTTACTATGGCTCTAAGTATCATATATGAATACCCATGATCTTCACATGATATTTTGATCAAGAAATCATCAAGAGTTTGGAGTTGGTTTGCCTTGGAAACCCTAATTCATTTGGGTATCTTATATGACCTCTTCAACAAATTTCTTCACCAATTGACCAAATATTTCAAGGGATACTTCACATTACATAATCTTATTCATATATGATCCTCCATGAGTCCCAAAAGTCAATAGAATATCAAGATAGCAAGATGGTTAATGGTGGGTGACTAGAGGAAGTCAACGGATCAAAACTAGGGTTCCCTAGACCCTATATCCGACAATTTTTGTCATATGAGAATGATTCTAAGAGAAACATTACTTTAAATGACATTCCAAACAACTTTCATGTTGCGTTCAAGATCTAGTTTTGCTTGGAAAGTCATTTTTATGGTGAACGGTTATAGGTCATTTTGTCTAAGCCCTAATTTGGAGGTCAACTTCCCAAGATCATAACTTGCTCAATTTTTATAAGATGAAATCCATTAAAGTTGCATGATCAAATTCAAGATGTTTACTTCAACTTTAATGTTTAGAGGAAGTGAAAATTCAACTTTTAAAGGCATGTGATATGAGGAAACATTACAGGTTATTTTGGGCCAATACCATTGAACAAGTGATTTTCCTCAACTTCTAAAATGCATAACTCCTTCATTATAAATCCAAATTAGGTCAAATTTGTGAATAATTTGAGATATCTACAACTTTTATGAAGGAACATTTCTCATTTGGAGTCCATAGAAAAAGTTATGTAAGGTGGAAGAAGTGAACATATGGCTTGATACTTAGAATTTTTTTATATGTTTGATTTTACAAACTTCCACCTCAAAATTCATCATGATACAAGCTTCAAATGAAAACATGTTCAACATGAAAGTTGTTCCTATTGATCTAACCTTTCCAAAAAGTCCAAGTTCATCCCATTTGGATAAAGAATGAATGACTTGCCAATGGCTTAAAATTGAAGGTCCATTTTGAAGATTTGAAGTTCCATTTCTCTCACACGAATGCATTGCTTACACTCATTTTTGGACATGAATGCATCATTACATGGGCCTATCACACGCCCATGCATCCATGCAAAGGTGATTTGCTATTTTTGGAGTTTTGAAAGAAGTGTGCAATTATCAATGATCTTGGCTATAAATAGAAGCCCTCTAAGAGTCCTTCTTCTTCCTTGATCCATTTCCACTCCATCAAGCATCCAAAGCAAGGCCAAACACAATTGAGAGCAAGATCGTGTCCATTTGAACCTGCAGTGAAGGTGAATTTTTGAATTTTTCATCTCTTCGATTCTCCCTCAATTCTCCGCTATTCTTGTTGATTTTTGGTTGTCTTAAGTCCTACCAATACAGGCAACAAGATTGAGTTGCTTAGAGGTCAAATCAAAGCAACTCAGACCATGATCCTAAAAATTCAACTCCATGTATCTTTCTATATACTTGGAATTAGGTGAAATTGAGGCCAAATTCAAACTCTTGAGCATTTTTACTTTAAATTCATGTCCTCTTTTTTCATTTTGGTGATGGTTGAAGGTGGACCAGTCTGGTGAGGTCCACCGGAGAAGAAGATCAGAGCTCTGACTCCGGAGATGCGTTGGCATATCTCAGACCACATGATCTTTCTATTTTGTTTTAATCTTGAGCGTCCAAATTGATTACCACCCGTGTGGCACATTGACTGAGGTTCACCATGGATAACGCGCTCTGATCCACTTGATCTATCACCTCAATTAATGAGGGAGATCAAGTGGTCCACGTTTTTTTAGCATTTTCTTATTTTTATTTTAATTGACTTATTTTTAGTAATTCATATTAATTTTAATATTGATCCAAAAAATATGGGACTTTCACCAAATATTTTTCTCTTTCGTTCTCTGAATTTAAATTATTTTTTGGATCAATATTAATATTTTTCATGATTTAATTGTTTTTGTGCATATTTTTAATTGTTTAAAAATACTTTTATGTTCCCAAAAAAAATTGTGCATATTTTTCTCCAAGGTCCTTTGACCTTGTTTGACCTATGATAAATCTCTTGGCCATTTATTTGGTGTTTTGAAGAGGTCTTAGGATTTTGACCAACCATAATTCAATTTAATGCATTTTTTTAATTGATTTTTAATTGTTTAATTGTGAATAATTTGTGTTGAGCTATTTTGATTGACTTGTTGAGTTTGACTTTTGTTGTTGGGTCTTGGTCAAGGTTGATTTGACTTTGTTGAATTAAAATCATTGAATTTAGGGGATTGATGAAATGTACAATTCATCTCCCAAAATGAATGAATGATTTTAATTTGATAAAAGTCCTCCCATGACCAATTTGAGTTTATTTCAGTTCCCCTCCTTCTTCATCTTAAATCCCATTCTATCCCATCCATTTCTTTAACCTATGATATCTCTATATCCTAAGGCTAGTTGATTGCAAAATCAACATAAGTATGGATGATATTAGGTCCACCCTTTTTCCATTTTCTTTTAAGTGTGGTATGTTTTAGGAGTATGGTTTATTATACCATATCTCTAACATGCATTAACACTAAAATTTCTATTGCCCGACCTCAAATAGTTGTGACTTCTACATAAGTCCAATTACGATTGCTTAATATAACGCTAAACTTTGACCCAAAAGCATAGCATTCTAGTAAGTGAGATTGTAAGTATACCCTCTTTCATGGTATTTTGCGAAAACTTGGCCTTTTTTCCTTCCTTTGGAAGATGTCTTGGTTCAAGGATCCATGTTTGTGAATAAAGGGTTGAGTATTCTCAAAGAATGACTTAAACAATAAAAAAGAAAAAGTAATACTAACTTCTAATCAACTAACATTTGACTAACTTTTAATTTCAAGTCATTTACTTTTTGCACTTTAAATTCAAGTTTTTATCATTTGCCGTTATTCATATCATTTAACTTGTTTACTTTAATGCCATTTTCACTTTGCTCACTTGAGCCATATCTTGTGATTGTATATACTTGTTTACGTATTTTGTTTGTATTTATGGTCTTTTGACCTTAATGTACATAATAACAACAAAAACCCTAGAAAAGATTTGTGTGGAATGTTGGATTTGGTCTAAGACATTGGACTTAGAATTAGGCAACATTCCCTATGCAAAAGGACTTGGCCAATGCCAACTTTTCTGAAGCCAGTCATTGTGAAGTGAACTTTCATATGAAGTAAGTATTGAGATCCCTTTTGAGTTCATATACTACATGATCTTTATGCATTTGTTACTTTGAACCTATGTCTAATGCCTTATTCTGAGCCATTCAAGGAGTATGTCATCTGATACATGGGAGATTATGAAGAAGATCATGGAGTTCCTAAGCTTGGATGTGGCTATCTTTATTTGTTGCCTTGCTCTTCACTTTTCTATTTGTGTATTTATATTGCTTGATTCTAAAGTCCAAGGGAAAATTGGGTTTCTATATGACATTCTTGTCTATTGGATTGCATCCCATTGGTCATATTTTTTCAACTCTTAACTTTTAATTTTTGCTTAGGATTAGTCTCTCCATCTCCTCCCACTTCTTAAATTTCAAATCTCTCCCCCGTTTTAAAATCTTCTTTGCTTGTGATTTCTAAACTTTGAACTTTATTACAAATTAGAAACTTTGGCCTTATGCCATTGCATTTTCAAAGTTCTTTTTCTTAATCAAACTTAAAAATGAACTTAACCATACTTGACTTAAAATTTTGAAAGACAAAAAGAACTAACACTCATGAAAATTATTTTAGGCCTTTTGTGCCTTTGTTAAACTTAAAATTTTGTTAAAAGCAACTCATTCACTTTGAAATTGTTACCACGAACTACGAGGTTTTGATCCCTCATTTTATGTTGGTACGTAGGCACAAGTCTGAAGGTCTTGTCAAACACAAAAAATATAATTAATGAATTCTTTTCTCATCCTCACACTCTATTTATTGGAAACTTCATGTAAGACCCCAATTTTGTCCCTAAGATCCCTCATGGCATCATATCATATCATATCATTGCCTCAAGGAACATTGTGCATCTTGTTTCCCCTCCTTGTGGGTGGGTTATCTTTTGAGAGTGGTTCTTGATCACCAAGCATGTTTTGCATTTGTATATCATTGCTTTTCATTTGTTTACTAACCAAAAGTACAAAAATATTGTCATCTAACCTTGTTACTTGCAGATGAAGCAACATATAGTCAAGACAGGTCAAAGGCATTCATTGACCAATGGATGGTGGACATTCTGAATAATTTGGGCACCATTGATCATTCACAAGAGTTCATATGAACCATGGCATCATTTTGAATCAAGATCTCAAGTGGTAGAGGCTTGGATTTCATCTGAGCATAGCTAGGTCAGCTGAAACCTTAGAAAAGTCAACATAAGTCAACTGTGCATGCAATCATGGATTTGAAGGTGGGAGATGGTTAGAAAGGCCTAATTCATGTCCATACAAGTCTCATTTGACATGTCAAACATCAACATTGAAGAATTTGAGGTCAGATGACAAGTTTCCAAAATAAGTAAGTGACCTGTAATTTCAAATTGCCAAAAATGGAAAGGTCTTCTCCTCAAGTTTACATCATCATGCAAGCTTCAAATGAAATTTTGTCCAACATGAAAGTTGAAGATCTTGCTCTCACCTTTCCAAAAAGTCCAAGAACATCCATTTCTCATTTGTGGTTGAAAAGTTATGGATCAATCATGGCCAATTGAAGTGGTTCTTTTTGCAACATTTCCATCTTGATATGCTCTATCCAAATCATGCATTACATTTCATCAATTCTCATCATAAAAATATTGGCATTTTCACTTGATTTCATTTGAATTTTTGGAGGGAAAGTATCAATTTGAAAATTGTGCATTGTTTTCACTTCCAACCAATCACATTTGCTTCAAAACAAATTTTGAAATGCATTTCCAAGCTAGCTCGAGTACTGTTCCATTGCCTTGCATTGCATAAGGGTGGTTTTGCCATTTTGCATAAACATGCCAATTTCACTAATCACTTGCATTATGGCTAAACATGATTAACAAGCTTGATTAACAGATGATATTTAAGCTAAATCCTAACAGAAAATGACGACAACTCCATAATTTCAGATCTGAAATTTTCTCTCAAAATTCTCTCAACTTTTTCATCAATTTTCTCCATATCCTTTGCTTGGTTCGTGGTTTGGTCATCATCTACAAGCATTATTGGAGATTGTTGAAGCCAGATCTTGAAGAATTCAAGCTGAATCGAGACTGTTGAAGTTCATGCTCTTTCATGGCAGCTGAAGATTCCAGTGAAATCAAGCATCATTGAGCTATTCTTTTGCATCCATTCATTCACCTAAGCTTGGAAGAACATCTGTTTTTGCATTTGAGGCCTTGAATCAAGCAAATTAACTTCTGCATCTTCATTGAGGTTAGATTTCGAATGCTCCAATTCTTGAAATAATCATGTGCTTATTGTAGATCTTTGATCACTGGTCATGTTGAGCTTTAGATCTCTTAATTTCGTTGAGTAATGAATTAGTTGTGATGATTTGAAGTTTGATAGATGAAACTTGTTGTGCTCGAATTGTTTGATACAGTTAGAATTAGATTAAATTAATGCTGGATTGATGATGTATGTTGAAGGACGAATCCATTGATATATGTTTGGTGAATTTCTGTGATGATTTATTCTTGATGATGATAAACACGAAGAACATGATGAAGGTCTAGGGTTTCGCATTTCCAGATTTCATTTGATCTTCATAAGCGCTGTATGCATGTGTTTCTTTGTTTGTTGCCATGCACTGGTCCACGTAGCGCACAGTTGGCTGAATGATTGGTCCGTTTTGCTTTCCTTGGCCACGTAGATTAATGAAGCACTGCGTTTCATTAAGCAGCGCGCTTCATTTCAAATGCTCACTCACTTCGATCATTGGCTCGGTCACTTTTCAAATTTGCTTTGCATTTTTATTTCATTACATCATCCATGTTCACACGCCTTGTTCATATGATTTTTAATTTTCTCTCTTCATATGATTTTTGGGACATTGTTCTTCATGATGTCTTCTATTTTTTGGATATTTTTCCAGAATTTGTGCTTGGTTGGATTTTTAATTTGCCTAGGGTTTATTCATGCATATGCTTTCTTGTACCTTGCTTGCCATTTTGTTTATGAAATGATGATGGTTGATCCAATGAATGTGAAAATTGACATGCTTAAACTAGACATCCTAATGGTCATTTTGGTATAGAGTTTGCGTTTTTCTCATTTCTGGTTGATGAGTTATGATGTGATTAATGTAGGTGTGACAATGTGTGTCACACCTTTGCTTGCTTGATTTGCTGATTTTATTTACCATGCCAAAGAAATGCCAAATGATCTGAATTTTTGCATGATGCTACTTCTGGATGTTCAGTTTGATCATGAATTTTTGTGGAATTGTTGGATTCATTTCCAATTTGTTTGAGATTTTCTTTTCTGATTGGTCATGTTTGGACTTTTGATGAGTGTTGAATTTAGATGATATGTGAAATGCTTGATGTTTATCATATGAACTTGAAACTTTACACATGTTTTCTAGACACCTTGAAGTTTGTCGTGGCTTTGGTTTGAATCATTTATCACTTGTCATTTCTTTTTTAGGATTGCTTTAAGTTGATGTATCAATTTGTGCCTCCTTTGAGCTTGTTTATGCTTACATTGACTTAGTGAATTTCTTTGCCATGCTTATACTTGTCCAAATGCCATGATTTTTGGTGTGTTGATCATTTGATGTGTTCTGTTTATCCATGATTCTTATTGAGATTTATTGAGCCATTATGGAATTAATATGCCTTTGATCATTCTGTTGCTTCTACGTGGTTTCAATTTGCATGCTTTGCCATGATTGCTTTATGAAATGAATTTGATGAATGATATTGACATGAGACCACTTGGATATTGTTCTTGATTGATTAATCTTGATTATTGTCAATTTTCATGTTCTGTTTTGGATTATTCCGACTTCTTTGACCCTAGGCCTTGACCTAGTGGTTTGCTTCTCATGTTTGAGCTTGTTTTCAGGTTAAGAAGTGCATGGCCTTAAGGAGATTAATTCACATTGCTTGAGTTGGTTTATTTGATTGTTATTGACTAACCTTGAGTTGTTTTGTAGGATGCTTTGAACTCATTTGAATTGAGCTTGTGCCTTGCACATAGTAGCCTTGCATGTTTGATTGTACATTGTCTGTTGACTGTTGGATTATCTGTTTGACTTTTTGAATTGAGTACTGATTGAGTTGGATTGTTTTCAGGTACCTTAGTTGCTTAAGTTCTTTTTGAACTTGCTTTTGCTTGGTTGCTTAACCAATTAGGTATAATTTCTCTTCTTCATGTAGTCTGGAAGACCTGGCTTGTTATGTGGCCAGGCACCTGTCTGAAGTCCTCCTTAAGAGGCAATGTTTGTGATTGTTTATCTTTGTCCCCAAGCAGGAAAAGTCCTTTTGATAAGCCAATTGGTAGATAAAAGAGATGTGTAGTCCATCTCCTACTATTTTATGTGTCATCCCTTTGCTCACATTACATGTTGAGGCATTGTGGATCTTAACCCAAAATCTATAGAGTCATTAACTTGTGGAGAGAGTTCCAACTTTCTGAACTCCCACACCTTCTATCATTTGAAGCTCTCCCTGACCAGGGATAAGAGCCATGAGGCACACCCCTCATATCCTTTCATCTGCTTCACCTTAACTCTCAATGTTAAGGTTAAGAGCACCACTTACCCCATTCCAGTTGACTTTAAAGTCTAACCCTTGCTTGAGCCTAATTGCTTGTATATAGTGTGTGCTAACTGAATCATTGATTGCTTGTTGGTTCATCTGTACATGATTGCTTGTGTGCTTTGTGCATTTATCATCATTAATTGTTCATTATTGCATGATCATCATTTCATATCTTTGTGACACATCTTTGTTTGTCCATTGAGGAATCAGTTGTAAGTCCAATTGTTGGCCATTGATCCTATGATTTGGAAGGGATTGAGTGTAAGACCATTTCATTGGCCACTTATGTCCTCTTTGCTTATTGCTTTTGCTTGTTTGTTGTATGTGAGGATACAATTGTAAGTCCATGTTGTTGGCATTTGTATTCCCATGATCATCCTGTGGAGATTGGAATAAGTCCAGATAGATTGGCATCTGATATCCATGTTTTGTTTTGCCTTGTGAGATTGGTATAAGTCCATTTATTGGCATCCGGTATCATTGTTTTGTTTTAGGAGATTGGTGTAAATCCATTGATTGGTATCCGGTGTCCGCTTTTGTGTGTGAGATTGGTCTAAGTCCATTTATTGGCATTCGGTATCATTGTTTTGTTTTAGGAGATTGGTGTAAATCCATTGATTGGTATCCGGTATCCGCTTTTTGTTTGTGAGATTGGTATAAGTCCATTGATTGGCATCCAGTATCATTGTTTTGTTTTAGGAGATTGGTGTAAATCCATTGATTGGTATCCGGTATCCGCTTTTTGTTTGTGAGATTGGTATAAGTCCATTGATTGGCATCCGGTATCATTGTTTTGTTTTAGGAGATTGGTGTAAATCCATTGATTGGTATCCGGTATCCGCCTTTGTTTGTGAGATTGGTGTAAGTCCATTGATTGGCATCCGGTATCACCTTGTTTCTTATTTGCTTACTTGCATTGTTGCCTCATTCCAAATGACACACTTGAATCATCTTTTATATGATTTCAAGAGGTGAACTTCTAGGAAGTTTTACATTCCTTCATCCACATCCTTTTTGTTTCAAAATCCCTTTTCACTTGTTGACTTTTAAAACTTGTAAATATATAATGTGCAAACATTTTCATGTCTTTTCAAATTAGAAACCTGGACCCTAAGTCCTTGAATTTTCAAACTTCATTTTTATAACACTTCTTCGAATTGAATCTTAATCATACTTTGACCATATTTTGTGAATACTCATAATCAATTAACTTTCACCCATTCAATTGTTTTGGTGGCTTTGTCCATTGTTGATATGTTTTCATACATTAGCCATAGGTTTCAATTCTCATAGTGGTTGATGTCAATCTCACCACATCCTTAGTGAGTTGATTGTAAGTCTTCCATACTTATTATAGGGTTAACCCCTCACTAGTATGTTGAAGCTATCCTTGCATGGTGGATTGTTGGTCTTGGTTGAGTTTTCTCCCGTTGAGAATGAAAAGCCTTAGTGCTCTTGTTTTAAAATGAATCCACTGATATTTTGGAAATCTTTTAGCCGAACTACGGCGTTTTGATCCTTACCTTCCATGGAAAGGTACGTAGGCAACGGGTTCATCCGTTCAAACACAAAAATAATAAATTGTATATTCTTTTCTCATCTTCCCAATCATGTTTGCACAATATGTCATAAACAAATAAACTTTTTCTTATACAACAAGTGTGAAAAGGGCTCCCTAGGAGTACCTAGGACGTTTTGGGGGCCTAACACCTTTCCATTGCGTAATTTACCCCTTACCCAGACTCTCTGATCTTTTCATTAGTTTTCTATGTGTAAAACTTCTTAGGCTTTTGTTCGCTTTTTAGCCATTCCTTTGGATAAATAAAAGTGCGGTGGCGACTCGATTTCTTTGTATACTTTGCTTTTGGTTTAATCAATAAATCATAAAGTGACGAATACACCGCTACAGAAAAGTGGCGACTATGCTGGGGAAAAGATTAGACCTTCCTTGGTGGTTTTGCCTACTTTTCACCCTTGTTGTATAATATTTGCTTGTCTGTTATGTGACATATTTTTGTACAATTTGGGATAATTGTATTGATTGTAATGTTTGAATTGCTTGATATACAATTGCTGTTTGCTTTGGTGATATCTGTGAGGTGAGTTCTATACCCGAACTCGAGTGTACCTTAGGATAGGAGAATGGCATAGTCTTGTTGATTGGTGTGGAGTATTCCTTAGCCAATTGACTTGCGAGTCCATTCACTTGGTGGAGGTCATGTTGGATTAATAATGTCACACAAGTTATTTGTGGTTAGGCATTATTCTTTCAATCATGTGCCTTAGAAGCCAAGGACCTTAGTTTACCAAGCCCATCTTGGCCTATTTTAGGACGTAGTGCGGAGGTCGTTCAGATGTCAGTTCTGATGCGATTGTTACGCAATACTACACTCATAAGAGTCTCTCTTGAGAATATTCTTGGATTACGAGTATTCGTTCCTCCGATAATATCCGAAAGATGGGACGATGATTATGGGAACCTCTGGTAGAACATGTCTGGCAGGTTTAAACTATAGTACACTCCCTTTGGGTGGTTCTTAATCGAAACTCCATGCTCGTGACTCTCAGCAAACCCGTAATTCATGGTTGAGTCATTCAGACACCCTTAATATCAATGGAACTTGGGTGTTGATAAGGTGTAAACCTAAATCCACCAAAATGGATGGTTGATATTAAGGATGATTGAGCCGGTTCATGTACCGTTAATATCAATGGAACTTGGGTGTTGATAAGGTGAAAAACATAATCCACCAAAATGGATGATTGATATTAGGGATGCAATGAGCTTTCCCATGACCTTTGTTCGGTGTGACTTGCTTGATCCTTGAGTGTGATTGTTGCATTCATGCATTCATGCATTCATCTGCATTCATGTCATCAGAAAAATCAGAAAAATTTTCAAGGAACTTAAAGGGTTTATTTGCAAAATTTTCAGACATGGAAAGACGAAAAAGGCATACAAAGAAGTACAGCTTTAGACAGCCTGATGTGAAAGAGTTAAGGAATCTGACATCTTATGTATTAGATCCCGTGGGTTTCAAAGCTCGTTATGGGAAGCTTCTGCCTCTGTTGACTACTCAGGTTGATGAGGGTTTGATGAGTACCTTGGCTCAGTTTTATGATCCTCTGTACCACTGCTTCTCTTTTCCGGACTTCTAGCTATTGCCTACTTTGGAGGAGTATGCTCATCTTATTGGGATCCCGATTATGGATCAGGTGCCGTTCAGTGGCCTGGAGAGTATTCCGACCGCTCGAGAGATTGCAAACTTGTTGCACATAGATGAAGCATTGATTAAAGCTAATCTGACTACCAAAGGTGGAATTCAGGGTCTTCCTTCCGAGTTCCTCATCGCTCAAGCTACCGTTTATGGGAAGGCCAGGAGTGAGGATGCCTTTGAGGCTTTATTTGTGCTGCTCATCTATGGGTTGGTGTTGTTCCCCAACATCGACAAATTTGTGGATGTGAACGCCATTAGGATCTTTTCTGTTCTTAATCCCGTTCCGACTCTGTTGGGTGATGCCTATGTCTCTTTGCATCTGAGGAATGCGAAGGGTGGAGGAGTTATTGTGTGTTGTCTGCCTCTGCTGTATAAGTGGTTTATTTCTCACTTGCCGCAGACGGTTGCTTTCAAGGAGAACAAGGGATGTCTACGGTGGTCTCAGAGACTTATGTCTCTCACTAATGATGATATCTCTTGGTATGATCGCGTGTATGATACTGTGCAGATCATTGACTATTGTGGTGAATTCCCTAATGTGCCTCTTCTTGGCACATGTGGTGGGACCAACTACAATCCTATTCTAGCACGTCGTCAGCTTGGGTTCCCCCTAAAGGATAAACCTCATAACATTTTGTTAGAAGGTGTGTTCTTTCAGGAGGGTAAAGATCCCCAAGGCCTGAAAGCCAGATTTGTCCGCGCTTGGCGCAAGATCTGCAAGAAGACCAGGAATGAGTTGGGTCCGAAGAACTGCATTGCTTTGGAGCCATATACCTCTTGGGTCAGACAGAGATCTGCTGAGTACCTTATGCCGTATGATCATCCGAGACCTACACCATTGGATGTGGCTGGGCCTTCAACCCTCCCTAACCAAGTTGTAGAGGAGTTGAGAGAAGAAGACCTTTCACGTGCTTGGATCCGTGAAAGAGAGGAATTGCTTCAACAGCTGAAGGAGAAGGACGCTCTTATTGAGTTTCTCGAGCATCAGGTGATCGACGATCCGAATGATAGTTGGACTTCTCTGCTTCCTCATTCTTCCAAGTTCTGGAAGAGGAAGTACGATCGACTTGTAAAGGAGAAAGCGGATATGGAAGCAGCCTATGAGAGAGAGATCAAGAAGCTGTGTGCATCTCGTTTTCCAGCGTCCCGAGCTTCTAGGGATCCATAGGATGTTTATTTTCCTTTTCTCTTTGTAATGATCAAAAATGCTGTACTTCTTTGTTCAAAATATATTTGATGAGATATTTTCCATATGCGATTAAATTCTAAAAATTAAAATTGCAAATAATACCCTAAAAGTTCCTTGAAAATAAAAATAAAGCATACGCACAAGCATCGCATGCATCATTTTGCATAAGCAGGTATCGTTCTTGGTCTTCTTGTCTGTGGCCTAACTCTGTGCTCTTCATTTATTTTGAAGACAAGCTGACTCACCGATACTATACAAGAGCCAATTCTGCCAGAGTAATGGATCAACTTGAACAAGAGAACCGTGAATTGAAAGAAGAGGTCGCCAGACTTGGCGCTTTGATGGAGCAACTCCTTGCTGCTCAGAATCAACCTTCTCAACCTCCTGCAACTCCTCCCCAGAGGACTGTCATATCAGAGGTCGTTGCTCCGACTGTGCCAGTTGCCAGTGCTCATTTTATGCCTCATGCCATGCCAGCCAGGTTTCCTTGGGGAATGCCTCCGGGTTTCATGCCTGATATTCCTGCTCCAACCTTTGCTTCTATGCCGGCATCTAGCCCGGTCCTTGCTGCTGCTCCTCCTGTCGTGCATACCATGCCTAGGGTAGACGACACCATCTATCATTCTGAGCCGTCTGAGGGCCCAGATGTTAATGAGAAGATGGAAGCAATGAATGATCAATTCCTTGAGCTGCGAAAGGAATTGAAGACCCTCCGAGGGAAAGATCTATTTGGCAAGTCTGCTACTGAACTTTGCCTTGTTCCCGGCGTTAAAATTCCGATTAAATTCAAAGTGCCTGACTTTGAAAAATATAAAGGGAACACCTGCCCTCTTGCTCACCTGGTCATGTACGCCAGGAAAATGTCTACGCAAACAGATAATGATCAGCTTCTGATCCATTATTTCCAGGATAGTTTGTCCGGTGCGGCTCTTCACTGGTATATAAGCCTTGATAGTGCAAACATTCGGTCCTTCAACGATCTTGGCGAAGCCTTCGTCAAGCAGTATAAATACAATGTTGATATGGCGCCTGACCGTGATCAACTCAGGGCCATGTCTCAGAAGGATAAGGAGACATTTAAGGAGTACGCCCAGAGGTGGCGAGAGTTGGCTGCTCAGATCACTCCCCGCTAGAAGAGAAAGAAATGACTAAGATCTTTTTGAAGACTCTTAGCTCATTCTATTATGAGCGGATGGTCGCGAGCGCTCCCTCTGATTTCACCGAGATGGTGAACATGGGGATGCGGTTGGAAGAAGGAGTTCGTGAAGGACGATTGGCTAAGGATGAGAGCTCTTCTAAACGGTATGGGGCGTTTAAGAAGAAAGATGGGGAGGCACATGCTGTGCAGTACCATGCTAAGCCAAGAAGACCCTCTGTTCCGAGGAAGCCGGTACGTCGTGCAAGCAATCAGCACCAGGTGACTCATATAGCACCTGTCTTCAGAGATAGTGCTCAGTATCAGCAGCCCAATCAGCATCAGCATCAGCAACAACCTCAGTTTCAGCAGCAGCACCATCCACAGCAACAGGCTTACCAGCCTCGTGCCAGTACCAGCAATCAAGCTAATTTGAATTATGATAGGAAGAAGATCAGCTTCGATCCGATTCCTATGTCATACACTGAGTTGTATCCTTCCTTGTTGGAAAGGAAGCTGGTTACTCCCAGGGATCCTCCTGTTGTGCCCGTTAATCCGCAATGGTGGTATAAGCCAGATCAACAATGTGTGTATCACTCCGGTGCTCCGGGGCACAACATAGAGAACTGCTTTCCGTTGGAGACTAAGGTTCAAGACCTTATGCGGTGTGGCATTCTGAGCTTCGAGGACTCAGGCCCCAATGTTACTAAGAACCCATTGCCCGAGCATGGGAAGTCTGTGAATATGGTCCAGGGGTGCCCTGGGAAATATAAAGTCAAATATGTCAGTCATATTAGACAGTCATTGGTCGAATTACATCGTTTGCTGTGTCATTACAGCCATATGGAGCATGACCATGACAGATGTTGCATCTGTTCCGTCAACCGTCTGGGTTGTCGCCAAGTGCGAAGAGAGCTTCAAGAGCTGTTAGATGAAGGTACCATAGAGATTCTTCAGAACCGTAATGTTGATGAAGATGAACCAGAAGTCAATGTTATTTCTCCTGTGTTCAAGCTGCCTGAGCCTGTTGTCATTCGTTATGATGGTAGCAAGCCGAAGGTCTCTCCTTCTCTAATAATCAAGCCTGCAGGCCCTGTGCCTTATTCATCTGATAGAGCTGTTCCTTTCAGATACAATCCCGTTGCTGTGGAAGATGGGAAAGAAGTGCCTTTACCTTCAACTTCGGTTACCAATATCGTTGATGTAAGCGGGTTGACCCGGAGTGGTCGTGTGTTTTCTGCACCTAAGCCTCAGGCTAGGGCTGTTGCTTCTGATTCTGTTGCGCGTCCGGTGGGGACGGCTGTGAATGTTCAGAACCCGACACTTGTTGTTGCCAAACCCTCCTCTGTACAAAAGACTCCTGTTTCTTCTGTTGGCCCGAGTGGCATTGTGAATGAAGAATGTGATGAGATGCTGAGGCTCATCAAAAAGAGTGAGTACAATGTTGTAGACCAGCTTCTACAAACGCCATCCAAGATTTCCGTTTTATCTTTGCTGCTGAATTCAGAACCCCATAGGGAGGCTCTGCAGAAAGTATTGGATTTGGCTTATGTTGATCACGACGTCACTATAGAACAGTTTGACAGTATCGTTGCAAACATCACTGCTTGCAACACTTTGAGTTTTTGTGACGCTAATCTCCTTGAGGAGGGAAGAGACCACAACATGGCTTTACACATTTCTATGAACTGCAAGTCTGATGCCATGTCCAACGTGCTGGTGGACACTGGATCATCTTTGAATGTATTGCCAAAGACCACACTCTCTCGATTGTCATATCAAGGGCCTTCCATGAGGCAGAGTGGTGTTGTTGTGAAGGCTTTCGATGGGTCGCGTAAGACTGTGATTGGGGAAGTTGATCTCCCAATCAAGATTGGACCAAGTGATTTCCAAGTCACCTTCCAGGTTATGGATATCCACCCATCTTATAGTTGTCTCCTTGGTAGACCATGGACTCATGAGGCTGGCGCCGTGACATCCACCCTACACCAGAAGCTGAAATTCGTGAAGAATAAGAAACTGGTTGTGGTAGGGGGAAAAAGGCTCTCCTGGTCAGCCATTTGTCTTCTTTCTCGTATATTGATGCTGAGGATGAAGTTGGAACTCCGTTCCAAGCTTTATCTATTGATGAACCAATTGAGAAGAAGTCTCCTTCATTCACTTCCTACCGTGATGAGAAACTGGCAATTGAATGTGGTGCAGTTGCTGGTTTAGGGAAGATGATTGAGCTTGAAGACAATAGATCCCGGGCTGGCATTGGCTATTCTTCTGGGGCATTTAATGAGAAAGGTTTGTTCAAGAGTGCGGGATTCATCCATGTTGATCAACCTGAAGAGGCTGCTGCTATCTTGGAAGAGGATGCAGAGGACCTGAGCAACTTCATCATACCTGGCGGTGTCTGCCACAATTGGGTCGCTGTAGATGTTCCTACAGTCATCCATAGATCAGAGTAATGGTTTACTTTGTTTAAAACCCTTCTCCCATGCCAAAAGGAGAAGTGATGACATTGTTGGCAGCATATATACAATGATGTTTTCATTCAATTAATGCATTGTCAAACATTTGTTTTTCCATTTGTTTTCACTTTTTGCTTTTTGCATGAAATTGGTGATCACAAAAAACCCATAAAAACAAGAATAAAAGCAACATTTTCATCTGCATAATGGTTTGCTTGTTTAAATTCTAAAGTTTTTTATTAACTAAAATCATTATGCAGGTTGATCCTTAAACCCATTGAACATAATGATCCAACGCCATCTCCCAATTTTGAATTCCCTGTATTCGAGGCAGAGGAAGATGATGTCGAAGGGATTCCTGATGAGATTACCCGTCTCCTTGAGCACGAGAAGAAGATCATTCAGCCGCATCTCGAAGATCTGGAAACAGTCAACTTGGGGTCTGAGGATTGTGTTCGTATGGTGAAGATTGGGGCACTCCTTGAAGAGTCTGTCAAAAAAGAGTTGATCAGCTTGCTACGAGAATATTCCGATATCTTCGCTTGGTCGTATGAAGACATACCGGGTTTAGATACAGATATTGTGCAACATTTCCTGCCTTTGAAGCCTGAGTGCATGCATATGAACCAGAAGCTCAGAAGAACTCATCCAGATATGGCAGTGAAGATCAAAGAGGAAGTTCAGAAGCAGATTGATGCGGGGTTTCTGGTGACTTCCACATATCCTCAATGGGTGGCCAACATTGTGCCTGTGCCTAAGAAGGACGGAAAAGTCCGTATGTGCGTTGACTACAAAGATTTGAACAAAGCTAGTCCAAAAGATGATTTTCCTCTACCACACATCGATATGTTGGTAGACAATACAGCTAAATTCAAAGTCTTTTCCTTTATGGACGGATTTTCCGGATATAATCAGATCAAGATGGCACCTGAGGATATGGAGAAGACAACATTCATCACACCTTGGGGAACATTCTGTTATCGAGTGATGCCCTTCGGTTTGAAGAACGCCGGAGCCACGTATCAACGTGCTATGACTACCTTGTTTCATGATATGATGCACAAGGAGATAGAGGTCTATGTTGATGATATGATTGCTAAGTCCCGAACGGAAGTTGAACATGTTGAGCATTTGTTGAAGCTTTTTCAGCGTCTGAGGAAGTTTAGACTTCGCCTGAATCCGAACAAATGTACATTTGGAGTCCGTTTCGGCAAGTTGTTGGGTTTTGTAGTCAGTGAGAGAGGTATTGAGGTTGATCCTGCAAAGGTCAAAGCAATACAAGAGATGCCTGCACCCAAAACTGAGAAGCAAGTCCGAGGTTTTCTTGGCCGCTTGAACTATATTTCCAGATTTATATCCCACATGACTGCCACATGTGCGCCGATATTCAAGCTCCTTCGGAAAGATCAATCTCATGATTGGATCGAGGATTGCCAGAAAGCTTTTGACAGTATTAAAGAGTATCTGTCTGAACCTCCGATCTTGTCTCCGCCTGTGGAAGGAAGACCTCTGATTATGTATCTGACTGTTCTTGAAGACTCGATGGGTTGTGTACTCGGTCAGCAAGATGAATCAGGGAAGAAAGAATCCGCTATCTACTACCTCAGTAAGAAGTTTATTGATTGTGAGTCTCGATACTCTATGCTTGAGAAGACGTGCTGTGCTTTGGCTTGGGCTGCTAAGCGTTTGCGCCAGTACATGATAAATCATACAACTTGGTTGATATCTAGAATGGATCCAATTAAGTATATTTTCGAGAAGCCTGCTTTAACTGGGAGGATTGCCCGTTGGCAGATGTTGTTGTTTGAGTATGATATCGAGTATCGAGCTCAGAAAGCTATCAAAGGTAGTATCTTGGTTGACCATTTAGCGCACCAGCCGATTGAAGATCATCAGTCTGTTCAGTACGACTTCCCAGACGAGGAGATTCTGTATTTGAAAATGAAAGATTGCGATGAGCCTACACTTGATGAAGGTCCGGAACCTGGTTCCAGACGGACGATGGTGTTTGATGGCGCTGTGAATCAGTACGGAAATGGAATTGGGGCAGTAATCATTACTCCTCATGGCACGCATATTCCGCTTACAGCAAGGCTAACTTTCAAGTGCACGAATAATATGGCTGAGTACGAAGCCTGTATTATGGGATTGGAAGAATGTATTGATTTGAGAATCAAGCATCTTGATGTGTATGGTGATTCAGCCCTGGTTATTAATCAGATCAAGGGTGAGTGGGAGACGAATCAGCCAGGTCTCATTCCGTACAGAGACTATGCAAGAAGGATTTCAACGTTCTTTACAGAAGTTGACTTTCATTATATTCCTCGAGAGGATAATCGGATGGCAGATGCTCTTGCTACGCTTGCTTCCATGATTGTTGTGAAGTATTGGAATGAAGTACCCAATATTGTCGTGATGCGCTTGGATAGACCAACTCACGTGTTTGTAGTTGAAGAAGTGAATGATGACAAGCCTTGGTATTTTGATATCAAGAATTTCCTCCAGAACCAGGTCTACCCGCCTGGGTCATCTGTGAAAGAGAGGAAAACTTTGAGAAGGTTGTCAGGCAGTTTCTACCTCAGTGGTGAAGTGCTATACAAGAGAAACTTTGACATGGTGTTGCTCAGATGCGTGGATAGACACGAAGCAAACCTGTTAATGACTGAGGTCCATGAGGGTTCATTTGGTACTCATTCCAATGGACATGCCATGGCTAGAAAGATGTTGAGAGCAGGCTACTATTGGCTGACAATGGAGTCTGACTGCTGCAAATATGTGAAGAAATGCCACAAGTGTCAGATTTATGCGGATAAGATTCATATTCCTCCGACACTTCTGAATGTGATTTCATCACCATGGCCTTTCTCTATGTGGGGAATTGACATGATCGGCATGATTGAACCGAAAGCGTCCAATGGACACAGGTTTATTCTCGTAGAAATTGATTACTTCACCAAATGGGCCGAAGCCGCTTCGTATGCGAATGTGACCAGACAGGTGGTTGTGAAGTTTATCAAGAACCAGCTGATTTGCCGTTATGGTGTGCCAGATAAGATCATTACTAATAATGGATCTAATCTGAATAATAAGATGATGGATGAGTTGTGCGCTATTCAAGATTGCACACCATAACTCCTCTCCTTACAGACCTAAGATGAATGGGGTTGTTGAAGCTGCTAATAAAAATATCAAGAAGATTATCCAGAAGATGACAGTTACGTACAAAGATTGGCATGAGATGCTGCCATTTGCTTTGCATGGTTATCGTACATCTGTCCGCACTTCAACAGGGGCAACCCCTTTCTCTCTTGTTTACGGCATCGAAGCTATTATCCCAGTAGAAGTGGAGATCCCATCAATGAGAGTCTTGATGGAAGCCAAGTTGACTGATGCTGAATGGATTCAGAGTCGTTATGACCAACTGAATTTGATTGAAGAGAAGCGATTGACTGCCATGTGCCATGGTCAGTTATATCAGCAGAGAATGAAGAAAGCATTCGATAAGAAGGTCAAGCCTCGTGTGTTCCGAGAAGGTGACCTCGTGCTCAAGAAAGTCTTGTCTTTCGCGCCCGATTCCAGGGGCAAGTGGACTCCAAACTATGAAGGTCCATATGTTGTTAAGAGAGCCTTTTCAGGCGGTGCTTTGATGCTTACAACAATGGATGGGGAGGATTTCACTCGTCCTGTGAATTCAGATGCAGTCAAGAAATACTTTGCCTAAAAAAAAAAGGTATATGCAAATGAAAAACAGAATAGCTCGCTAAGTTGAAAACCCGAAAGGGCCGCTTAGGCAAAAAGGAGCGTCTCGGTGGAGAACCCGCAAGGGTGATCCAGGCAAAAATTAGAGACTTGAAAAAAATTGATATTTGCATCCCGCTAGATTGAGTACCTCACCCTGGGGCAATCTAGGCAAAAATTAGGGATTTGGCAAGTAACTGCATCCTGACAAGACTTTCTGTTCCGCGGCTGTCTGTTCGTCAGAGGTTCTCGATTCGTCGTCGACTGAAGCTTCGAATACATCGAGATTCAAATTGGTAGAGAAAGGATCATTATGTTCAATGTAGCCCTCTTCCAATATATATCACTGATTTCAAATTTGTACAGATCTATGGAGTCTTGCCATTTGCAGGCTACCATTCCATCAAATCAATTTGAGCTTTTTATCCAATTATTTGCACTCTTATTTGTTTCAATTCAACAAATGTTTTGCATGTTTTAATTGATAAAATGTCATTGTTTTAAACAAATAAAATATTTCGAAATTGTTGTTTTAAACAAAGTGAACATTCACAATGATGAAAGGATACTCAAGAATTTCTCAGTGCTCTCCCAAGGGTGGCATGATTTTCAACAGGTAAGACATTTGTTCATATTCTTGGCATTGGTTGTATCCTCTTTTTCCTGCTTTGTTGTTGGGGTTGTTCCCCAAGCAGAGTTGTTGTTGGGGTTGTTCCCTAAGCAGAGTGCTTGTTGAAGACTTCGTTTTCTCTCCAGCAGTATTCTCTCCTAGCATGGGTGTTTTTTTTCCTTTTGGAAGGTTCGGTAATTGGTGGTTTGAAACCCAGGTACTCTGTTTCTCCCCAGTACAGTCACTAGTGGAGTTGTTGTTTCTCTCCTCAGCATGGTTGCTTTCTTTTTGAAGATTCAGTGGTTGGTGGATTGATATCCCGGTATTTTACCACTTTCCTCAGCGCAGTCGCCTGCAGATTTGTTGCTAGCTCCCCATCAGTACGCTTATCCCTTCAGCAGAAAAGCGATTTATTTTCCTCCTTAGCAGTGGTGGATGTTCTCCTCAGAAGAGTCAGCATTTAGTGGTTGATCCCAGCTCTCTTCCGTACCACCAGTGGATTCTTCAGTGGTTTTCCCCAGTAGAGCCGTTAGTAGATTTGTGGTTTGGTGGATTGTATTTCTGCAAAATCCCCAATAGAGTTGGTATTCCCAACAGAATCAGGATTGCATATGTGGTATTCCCTTAGAGTCTCCGTCAGAGCTGGTATTCTCGACAGAGTTGCTTTTGTGACAGTTTATGCTTGTTGAAATCTCTGTTTCCCCAGTAGGGTTGGTTGGTGGTCTAGCATCCCGAGATTGGGTTGATTTCCTGATTGCTTTTGATCCTCAGTAGAATGGCTTGTTGCAGAATCTACTTGTGTGATCTGTTTTTCCTTCAGTGGGTGTATTCCCGATGGAGTGGCTACTTGTGTTTTCCCCAGGTAGAGTTGCTTGTGCGGTAGATTCTACATGGATGATCTATTCCCCCTTAGTGGGTTGTTCCCCAGTGGAGTTGCGTGGAGTTGCTTTCATAGTGGTTCTTGCTTGTGCAGTGAGTTCTTGATCCCCTGCAGATATCTTGGGATTTCTCCCATTTCCCCAACAGATTTGTCTTTGTGGCTGTTTGTGCCTGTTGTGACTTTCTGTACTCCAGTTGGTTTGATTGTCGATCCATCACTCAGAGATTTTGTGATTTCTTTGATATCTCTGATCTTTTGCCTTCCCGCAGATCTTTTCTTTTCAGCATGTGGATCTCCAGCAGATTGGCTTTCCAGTTGTTTTTTCCCCTGGAAGTATAGTACCGGGCGTGTGATTCCTGGACCCTGGTTGTGTTAGATATGTCTGTTTTGTCAGCATTCATCAAACATAAATCACGTATATTCATGCATAATCATAAACATTCAGATATTCATGTTGCATTTTTTCGCCATATATCTTTTGTTTGTTGTTCCCTGCTGTGGTTTCATAGATCTCTCCAATAGATCTTCCCAAGCAGATGTCGGGTGTTTAATCTCTCAATATAGAGTCAGCCCCATAAACAGAAAGTGTTTGTTTTTCCTTCTGCAGTTCCCCGCTGAGATATATCCTCGTGGATGACGGTTTCTTCCGTTTCCTCCCAACACATATATTGGGATGGATTTTCCTATTGAGTTATATCCTCATAGGATGAGTCTTGATTCAGTCTGTCTTTTCGGTTTGATTCCGAATTGGCATTTGTAAATTGTTTCTCATGCTTCCCTGTGGAATAAATGAATGAATTGCCCAGTAACCGACATTATTTCTTTTATCCCCAGCGGAACCTTTTTGGGCCTCTACCCAGTAACCGGTAGTTGTAAGTCCTATGTTTCTTGCCTTCTTGGCGGAATTTGTGGTTATATACCTTTTATTCCTCAGCAGGAGTTGGTTGGTTTTCTACCCAATATTCGGTAGTTGTAAATCCTAGGTTTTCCTGCACTCCAGCAGTTGGTGGTTTGTTATAAACCCTATTTTTGTTTCCCGTGCGGAATTGTTATTTCTTTCCATCCCCACGCGGAGTTGTTGGTTTTCTATCCAGTATTCGGTGGATGTAAACCCTAATCCTTTTTATCCTCATCAGAGTTGATGGCTACTACCCCGTATTCGGTAGTCGTAAGTCCTATCTCTTTTCCCCTAGCAGAGGTAACCTTTGTGGTTCGTTCTGGTTGATGTTGGATTTTGTGCTGTTGTGGTTTTATTCCCAACGGGGTCTGTGCTATTTGTGGATAATTACCGGATGCTAGCAATTTTATCCCCCCAGCCAGAGTTTTGGTATTCTACCCCATATTCGGTAGTTGTAAACCCTAATTTCTCCCCTTTGCAGAGTTAACCTTGTTGTTCATCCTAACCGATGACGATTACTCTTTGTGGTTATCTTCATTCGTTTTTCGATGTTGATATTCCCTCCTTGCTTGTGGACAATTGTCGGTTGCTAGCAATTGTATCCTCAGCAGTCTTCTGGATCATTGTCGTATGCTTGCAATGTTATTCCCTTTGAAGTCGCCAGTGGGTCCTTTCACCGTTTGCTAGTGATTTGTTCTCTGGATCATTGATTGTTTATCAATGCATCCCCAGCTAGTCCTTGTGGGTAATTGCCGAATGCTTGCAATTCATCCCCAGCGAGTCTTCTTTCATTTACCTGTTTGCTTGGTAATGATTGTTGCTCCCTTTGATTGGTCATCTTTATATACCTAGTTTTAGTATCCCGATGCCTTTCTTTTCGGTCGATTTATCCTTTGTTAACCCAGTAATCGGTTATGGATAATCTTCCATGCGAGTATGTTATCCACGTTCTGACGGTAATGGATAATATATCTCATGCACTCTTCAGTCGAAGCCTGTTGTGTTTCCCTGGTCGAGTAAGATTCGTTATTTCCCTTTGCGGAATCGAATATTTGTTCTTGGATAATTGCCGGATGCTTGCAGTTTATCCCTTTGAGTTGTCTTTCGTTTGCCCGTATGCTTGGTATCGATTGTCTCTCTTTTTGGTTAACCACCTATTATATGCCCTAACCG
The DNA here is from genome assembly GCF_024323335.1 of Lathyrus oleraceus. Taxonomy (NCBI): domain Eukaryota; kingdom Viridiplantae; phylum Streptophyta; class Magnoliopsida; order Fabales; family Fabaceae; genus Lathyrus; species Lathyrus oleraceus. The sequence goes on along the minus strand of NC_066585.1, from coordinate 466,806,916 downwards.
GTATCTCTGGTGTCTCTTCCTTTCGAGTATATTATTCACGTTCTGACGGTAGTGAATAATATATCTCTTTCACTCTTTGGTTGGAATCCTTTGTTGATCTTCCCCAATAGAGTAAGATTCGTATTCTTTGTAGAATCGAATATCCATCCTTTAACCGGTTTGTGTTTTGGATGATGAGTGTTTTGATAGTAAAAACCAATTCACGTTTTCGGTAGATCACCTATTATATGCCCAGTAACCGGTATCCTTGGTGTTTCTTACCATGCGAGTGTATTATCTATGTTCTGACGGTAATAGATAATACATCTCATGTGAGTATTCTATCCACGTTCTGACGGTAATGGATATTATATTTCATGCACTCTTTGGGTTTGTGTCCCCAGTTGAGTAAGATTCGTTTTCCTGTTGTGGATTCGAATGTCCATCCTGTAAGTCGATTTACTTTTTCAAGCCCTCCTTTCGGATGATGAGTGTTTTGGCATATATACCAATTCACGCTCTGGTCGGTCACCTGTTATATACTTCGGTATCCCTGGTGCTCCTTCCTTTCTGCTCCCTATTATGACTTCGGTCCGCTGTGGAGTCTGATTTTCCTGAGTTAATGTACCTTTTTTCAGGTCTTTCTCAGATGTTTGTTGATTGATATCTCTCACCCTTATACCGATCTTAGATATTCATTCTTCCTGAGTTTGTTACCCTTATACCGGTAACACCTCATCTTGTTGCTTTTCCCTAGGAGAGTCTTTTTGTTAGACATTTCCCGGTGGAATCCTTGTTGTGATTTTTACCCTTGCTGTATTGGCGTGTTCCCCAATATATGCATTTTCCCGGCAGGGAGGTTCTTTGTGAATCGTTCCTTGGTCCGAGTCCGGATTTTATCCGAAGTATCCTTTGTGGATAGTTTGAGTCAGCTTGTGTCTTTCCAATGGATGTATCGTCCTTTGGAAATTCTCTTTTCCCCAGTGTGAGTCCTTCACTCCCTAGTGAGGTCTCCAGTCCAGTCGTGTTTTTGTTCAGGCAGTGTCAGTTTGTCCCCTAATTCGGAGTCGTGTCCTGCTTACGCATTTCTTTTTTCTTTCTATCCCCAATAAGAGTCCTGGTAGAGTCTCTGTTCCTGGTGAGTATATTACTCCGATGGATCTGCTTTTCTTCTGTGTGAACCATATCCTCACAGAGTTTGTGTCTTTTACATGCATACATCTGCATCATGAGGTCTCTTAGGGACCAAAATTTGTCTCATTACTGTTATTTAAGCCCATTCTACCGCGTCGAGTTGAAGATTTCTAAACTTCATTTCTCCGTGTAGAATAACCTTAAATAGGGGCATCTGTAAGACCCCAATTTTGTCCCTAAGATCCCTCATGGTATCATATCATATCATATCATTGCCTCAAGGATCATTGTGCACCTTGTTTCCCCTCCTTGTGGGTGGGTTATCTTTTGAGAGTGGTTCTTGATCACCAAGCATGTTTTGCATTTGTATATCATTGCTTTTCATTTGTTTACTAACCAAAAGTACAAAAATATTGTCATCTAACCTTGTTACTTGCAAATGAAGCAACATATAGTCAAGACAGGTCAAAGGCATTCATTGACCAATGGATGGTGGCCATTCTGAAGAATTTGGGCACCATTGATCATTCACAAGAGTTCATATGAACCATGGCATCATTTTGAATCAAGATCTCAAGTGGTAGAGGCTTGGATTTCATCTGAGCATAGCTAGGTCAGCTGAAACCCTAGAAAAGTCAACATAAGTCAACTGTGCATGCAATCATGGATTTGAAGGTGGGAGATGGTTAGAAAGGCCTCATTCATGTCCATACAAGTATCATTTGACATGTCAAACATCAACATTGAAGAATTTGAGGTCAGATGACAAGTTTCCAAAAATAGTAAGTGACCTGTAATTTCAAACTGCCAAAAATGGAAAGGTCTTCTCCTCAAGTTTACATCATCATGCAAGCTTCAAATGAAATTTTGTCCAACATGAAAGTTGAAGATCTTGCTCTCACCTTTCCAAAAAGTCCAAGAACATCCATTTCTCATTTGTGGTTGAAAAGTTATGGATCAATCATGGCCAATTGAAGTGGTTCTTTTTGCAACATTTCCATCTTGATATGCTCTATCCAAATCATGCATTACATTTCATCAATTCTCATCATAAAAATATTGGCATTTTCACTTGATTTCATTTGAATTTTTGGAGGGAAAGTATCAATTTGAAAATTGTGCATTGTTTTCACTTCCAACCAATCACATTTGCTTCAAAACAGATTTTGAAATGCATTTCCAAGCTAGCTCGGGTACTGTTCCATTGCCTTGCATTGCATAAGGGTGGTTTTGCCATTTTGCATAAACATGCCAATTTCACTAATCACTTGCATTATGGCTAAACATGATTAACAAGCTTGATTAACAGATGATATTTAAGCTAAATCCTAACAGAAAATGACGACAACTCCATAATTTCAGATCTGAAATTTTCTCTCAAAATTCTCTCAACTTTTTCATCAATTTTCTTCATCTCCTTTGCTTGGTTCGTGGTTTGGTCATCATCTACAAGCATTATTGAAGATTGTTGAAGCCAGATCTTGAAGAATTCAAGCTGAATCGAGACTGTTGAAGTTCATGCTCTTTCATGGCAGGTGAAGATTCCAGTGAAATCAAGCATCGTTGAGCTATTCTTTTGCATCCATTCATTCACCTAAGCTTGGAAGAACATCTGTTTTTGCATTTGAGGCCTTGAATCGAGCAAATTAACTTCTGCATCTTCATTGAGGTTAGATTTCGAATGCTCCAATTCTTGAAATAATCATGTGCTTATTGTAGATCTTTGATCACTGGTTATGCTGAGCTTTAGATCTCTTAATTTCGTTGAGTAATGAATTAGTTGTGATGATTTGAAGTTTGATAGATGAAACTTGTTGTGCTCGATTTGTTTGATACAGTTAGAATTAGATTAAATTAATGCTGGATTGATGATGTATGTTGAAGGACGAATCCATTGATATATGTTTGGTGAATTTCTGTGATGATTTGTTCTTGATGATGATGAACATGAAGAACATGATGAAGGTCTAGGGTTTCGCATTTCCAGATTTCATTTGATCTTCATAAGCGATGTATGCATGTGTTTCTTTGTTTGTTGCCATGCACTGGTCCACGTAGCGCACAATTGGCTGAATGATTGGTCCGTTTTGCTTGCCTTGGCCACGTAGATTAATGAAGCGTTGCGTTTCATTAAGCAGTGCGCTTCATTTCAAATGCTCACTCACTTCGATCCTTGGCTCGGTCACTTTTCAAATTTGCTTTGCATTTTTATTTCATTACATCATCCATGTTCACACGCCTTGTTCATATGATTTTTAATTTTCTCTCTTCATTCAAAAATCCATAACTCAATGAATAATCATCCAAATCACATGAGATTTTTTGTACATTGTTCTTCATGATGTCTTCTATTTTTTGGATATTTTTCTGGAATTTGTGCTCGGTTGTATTTTTAATTTTCCTAGGGTTTATTCATGCATATGCTTTCTTGTACCTTGCTTGCCATTTTGTTTGTGAAATGATGATGGTTGATCCAATGAATGTGAAAATTGACATCCTAATGGTCATTTTGGTATAGAGTTTGCATTTTTCTTATTTCTGGTTGATGAGTTATGATGTGATTAATGTAGGTGTGACAATGTGTGTCACACCTTTGCTTGCTTGATTTGCTGATTTTATTTACCATGCCAAAGAAATGCCAAATGATCTGAATTTTTGCATGATGCTACTTCGGGATGTTAAGTTTGATCATGATTTTTTGTGGAATTGTTGGATTCATTTCCAATTTGTTTGAGATTTTCTTTTCTGATTGGTCATGTTTGGACTTTTGACGAGTGTTGAATTTAGATGATTTGTGAAATGCTTGATGTTTATCATATGAACTTGAAATTCTACACATGTTTTCTAGACACCTTGAAGTTTGTCTTGGCTTTGGTTTGAGTCATTTATCACTTGTCATTTCTGTTTTAGGATTGCTTTAAGTTGATGTATCAATTTGTGCCTCCTTTGAGCTTGTTTATGCTTACATTGACTTAGTGAATTTCTTTGCCATGCTTATACTTGTCCAAATGCCATGATTTTTGGTGTGTTGATCATATGATGTATGCTGTTTATTGTAGCACCTCAAATTTGCACCTATCATTGTACATACATTTTCATATTAGGTCATAGCATAACATGGTCCACTGCATAGCATTGCATTGTCCCCTTTGCCTCAAGTGCAAGCCAATCAAGAAATTAGGTCAAACTGATCAGGAGATCAGTCAACCAAGCAAGCAAGGGTGTTTCTCAAGGAGCCAAGGCCCTAGGGTTGGCCCAACATGTTCACATGACTTGGGGGTCCATTTGAAGTGATTAGGTCAAAGATTGGAGGCTCAGAGGTCATCAGTCCATGCACAATCAGTCAGAAACCCTAGAAAGTCAAACTTGGTCAACTGTGACTGATTTTATGATTTTGATGGATGGATTTGGTTTGAGAGAGCTTATTCATGTCCCAATAGGCCTCATATATCATGGCAAACAACATCATTGAAGAATTTGAAGCCAAACAGAAAATTTCCAAAAATAGAAAATGGACCTGTAATTTTAACTGCCAAAAATGGAAACTTCTTGATCCCAAACTTACATCATGATACAAGCTTCAAATGAATTTTTTCCCAACATGAAAGTTGAAGATCTTGTTCTCCCATTTCCAAAAAGTCCAAGAACTCTCAATTCCCATGTATGGTTGTCAAGATATGATCAAATCATTTTCACAAAATCTTGAACTTCAAAAGGCCATATCTCTCAAACCATTTGGCCAAAATTGGTGAGGTTTTTTCCAACAAACCACATTTAACCTCCTCTTTCCAAAAATGTAACTTTCATGTGCCAAAACATTGCCAATCAAAATGGCCCTTTTTGAACTATCATGTTTAATTTCAAGTGAGGTGCAAAATTGGATTTTTGATTTAAACATTTTCCATCCAAATGGCCAATTGGGATTGATTTAAGATGATGTTTCTGACTTGTGCAAAGCCCATTTCGTGCCTTAGCTAACACATACCTCCATTTGGACCAAATTTGGCAAATTAGCAATTGGTTTCATTAAGACTAAGCATGATTAGCATTCACTTATCCAAGCATAAACAGAAGTATATAATCATATTTTCTATCCAAAAACCCTAGCTAGCAGACATTGTGCAAAGCAAAAACACTCACTCTCTCAAAAATCCATTTCTTGACATTTTCAAAATCTGCAAGAAACTCCCAAAGAACTCGAGCCATCTTTGATTGTTTCATCATCCCAACAACATTGAGAACCCATGTCAATCACTATTCCACAACTGTAAGAAGCTTATACCCGACTGTTCTTTCCAAGCAACTTCCATGGCAGAATTCGTGTGCCTCCATGCCAAGCTTCATTGAGCCAAAGCATCTTCACCAATCATCATTTGGAAGGGTACTGGACATCTGTTCGAGCTCATACTATCAAAACAACAACTGTTTCACAACTTTCTTCAAAATCAAGTAAGAACTCGATCTCTCTATTTCTCAAATCCATGATATGTATTGTGTAGATCTTTTGTTCCTGAGTGTTTTGAACTTTGAATCGCATGAAATGGTGGTTTATTGCTCGAGTTATGCTGAAATGAAGTTTGATGATGTTTTTGATTCTTGCTCGATTCTTGAGTTTTGTTATGTTTTAATGGAAATTATTGTTGGATTCGTGTTAGTGGTTGTTTGATGATCATTTATGTGTATTTAATTGAGATTTTTGGGAAAAATTTGTTGAAGCTCGATTGAAGGTGATGAATGTTGTTGCTGTGTGTTAGAAACCCTAATTTCATAAAGCCATGCCCAGATTCTTCAGTTTGTACGTATGCATGGTTACTGTTGGCCCACGAGCCAATCAGATCATTTCCTGGCCGTGCCCAAAACGGCACCGTTTTATTAAGTGAACCACAATATTACAGAAATGCCATCCGGTCATTAACTAATCCAAATTAATTCATTTATTTTTCTTATTTTCATTTCATTTGATCATCAAACTTGCAAAATTCATAATTATTTCATTTTAATTCCAAATCTCATGGGAATTTTTGCATCATCTTCATCATGATCCCTAGTTTTTTATCATGATTTTTTGCTGATTTTTTGGATGGTCGAATTTTAAATGATGCTAGGGTTTGTGGCATGTATGCATATTTTGTACCTTTTGCCAATTCAATTGTGAAATGGTCATGACTTATCCAATGGACCTGAATTTTTTTGAGCATAAACTAGATTCACTCATATTTATTTTGATGTAAAGATCATGAATTTATCTTATGTGGTTTGAGAGTTGTGAATTTTTGAAGTAGGGTGTGACAACTTGTGTCACACCATGGATGTGCAAATTGCTGATTTTTGATGCCATGCTTCCTGACCTCCAATTGAGCTGAATTTTTGCATGAACCTACTCTTATATGTCTAGTTTACTTGTGATTTTTTCTTGGAATTATTTGTGCCATTTTCCATTTGTTTGAGATTTTCTCCCCTGTTTGACCAAAATGTTGACCTTATGTGATGCATGTGCCCATTTGTTTTGTGAAATGCTCATACTTTATTAGATGGACATGAAATTTTACATGAGATAACTAGACATCCTCAGCTTTGTCATGGTTTTAGTCCCATTCATTTATCATACACCATCTCTGACTTATGATTTTTCTAAGTTGATGCATGTTTGGTTGACTTCTTTGAGCATGTTCAAAATTGCTTTGACTTTCTGATTTTCATTGACTGCCTTCCACTTGTCCAAATGTGATGAAATTTGACATGCTTACCATGCTATGTGTTAGGATTGTTCATGATTTATTTGGGGATTTTTGGAAATGTTTGAGTTGACTTTTGATGCAAGTCTTTCTGTTCACCCCATTGAGCTTCTGTTTGCAATGCTTTGACTTAAACTGTTCATGAAATGATGATAGTGATTGACATGAATGTGAACCCAATTGGAATTGTTTCTTGATTGATTAAACATGATTTTGAATGCTTGCCCTTTGCTGTTTTGACTTTTTCATTCTCTTTTGACCCTAGGCTTGCCCTAGTGGTCCTGTTACTCACTTTTGAGCTTGTGTTTTCAGGTTGACCAACAAATGACCAATGAGGCCAATTCTTTTTGATTGAGTTTGCTTGAATATCATTATTTAACTTGTTGTTTTGTAGGTGGCTTGGCTCCCAAGCCTTAAGCCTTGTTCCTTGCACATTCATTTGCTTCTGATTAACTGTTAATGTCTGTTTCCTTTTGCTTTGATTTGAGTTGCATACTAACATCTGCTTGACTATTTCAGGTGCTTTTAGTTGCTTAGTTCCTTGTGAACTTTTTGCTTTGCTTTGCTTGTATAAGCAATTTGCATTGAGGTATATCCCTTAATCTTCATGTAGTCTGGAAGACCTGGCCTGTTACTTGGCCAGGCAACTGTCTGAAGTCCTCCTTAAGAGGCAATGTTTGTGTATGTTTAATTTGTCCCTATACATATGAAAGTCCTCCTAAGTGAAGAGGAAATTGGCAGAACCAAGGGATAAGCAACCTATCCCCTGCTATTCTGTGTGTCATCTGCTTTGCTCACACCACTGTGTTGATGCATTGTAGATACAAACCCAAGATCTTGTACAATTGTACAGTTGAGTCAGTTTTAAATGTGTAGAAGGGTTCCCACCTTCTGAACCCACACATTCTTGTCTTAAGCTCTCCCAGGCCAGGGATAAGAGCTGTGAAGTCTTATCTTCACTCACCTTTCATCTGCTTCACCTTAGTCCCTCAATGGCAAGGTTAAGAGCAACATTCACCCCATTCCAGAGGTTTATTTGTTGAGGTTGATATGACCCCTCGACTAAAACCTAACCTTGATGTTTGAGCCCCTTGTTGGTGTGTTTATTTCATGCTGTATGTGCTTGTCTGGTGTGATTGTATACCCTAGGTTTGTTAGACTCCGCGTAGTCTCGTTTGCATGTCAATTAAGGTAGCACGGTTCCTTCGTATAGGACTTCCTTTCTTGCTTGCGCTTTCCTAAAACACAAACAAACCTCATCCCCTCTTAAGGATACGTCAACTCCTTCTACTACAGGTGAGTAAGTCTCCAAAGGTCGAGCATCAGGTAGATTGTGCAGTGACGTTGTCCACTTAAAAAACACAAACCAACAGTAATAGTTTAGCCGAACTACGGCAACTCTGATTCTCATGTCCAGATGAGATACGTAGGCACGAGATGCGATGTCTTGTCGAGTTTGACTAACAACTAACACTAATTCTTTTCTCTCACCCCTGTTGCGATTGAGATATCCCCTTTCTCTTGCCCTAGTTGCAATCGAGATCCTTCTTTTTCCTGTGCTAGTTAGCTAGAAACCTTAACTTAGGGTCGACTTTGCATGACAACATCTAGGCTCGAGTCGTAGTCTCCCTAGTGTTGTGTCTCCCTCTGTTATCTGGTTAGGCTAGTCCTTTTTCCCTGCGTATGGGAACTACATCGCCCTGATCTTCACACCAGATGAAGTATGTAAGCAGGAGATTGAGCTGATCTCTCCGGGCGCCCTTTTTCTTTTTTGTGTGTGTTGTTTGACAGTTATAGGCTCGAGTCCCCGACTCCCTATTAACTTGTTGTGTTGTTGTGTGCTTGGAAGCCGATGTAAGTCCATCGAGTGGCATTTGGGTTCTAGTGTGTGTGTGTTTAGGTTCGGATGCTGATGTAAGTCCAGTGATTGGCATTCGGGCTCCACGTTTGCCTTTATCTGTTTGTTTGTGTGCGTGTCAGCCGAGCTACGAATGCTCTGATTCTTCTCTCGTCCGAGAAGATACGTATGCATAGGATGCGATATCCTAGCGAGCATGTGTCGTCTCCCCATTCCGAACTACTTCGACTCTGATGTCTATGTCTGATAGACTAAGTAGGCCCAGGATACGATGTCCTGCCGAGTCAGTTTCAGTCAGTTTCTTTTGTCTCTTTCAGCCAGTGTGTGTGTGTGTGAGCAGCGTTTTAGCAACCATTTTCCTTCCTTTTGTGCGTGGATCCCGTAGAGTACTACGGATGCGTAGGGGTGCTAATACCTTCCCTTCGCATAACCGACTCCCGAACCCATTCTCTTTGGTCGCGAGACCATGTTCTTTCCTAGGTTTACTTCGAGCGTTTCCTTTCCCTCTTTTGGGATAAATAACGCACGGTGGCGGCTCTGTTGTTTCTTATTTTCCCGCCGGTTTTTCGCGTAATGCGACAGCTGGCGACTCTGCTGGGGACAAGAGAAGTTGACCTCTTGCTGGTCCATCTTCCCTAAGCGAGTCTCTCCTAGCGCTCTCTAGGTTAGGGTTTTGGTTGCTATTTGCTGTTATTTATTGTATGCATGATTATTATGTTGTATATATGTGCATATCTGTTTGCATGCATCATACTGTCATTGAGCTGTCTTCTGTGCAGGTGGTTCCTCTGTTTTGGGGTGGGTGTTCTGAGTGAGGCCCAATACCCAGGCCTGAGTATACACCTAGGATTAGCGTGGTCTCATGTATCTTCACATGTTGTACGACATGATGAGGAGACATGTCACCACAACCGGACGAGGTTCATTTGAGAGAGTCCTTCCGGGTGGAGTTATTCCGCTTAGGTCGGATTATCTCTTATGAGCTGTTGACTTCGGTGACCGTTCTTTCCCGGATCTTTGGTTTAGACGATCTTAAGAGAGCTACAACGGCACACCTGAGAGGGCAAACCGTTGAGTATCTTTGCCCGATTGTTGACACCCTTGTCCGCCTTAGGATGACCTTGTTAGAATTCACCTGTGAGGAGAGGGTTTTGATCTCTATAGATACGGTTTCTGCCAGTGGTGCTGTGATGGTGACTTTGGTTCAGCCGAATTTATGGACATTTATTTCTGGGACGCCGGAGTTCTGTCCGTGGTTTATCAGCGGGTTCCGCTTATTTCGGATCCCTGGGCTGAATTTGAGGGTACTCGCTCAGATGGTGACTCAGTTCTCTAGACTTGGGTTCAGATGCCAGCTCCTCAGATGACTTTGGGGTTTCAGATGGTTCTTCAGATGCCAGTTCCTGCCAGTCTTGGCTCCATCATTTGCATCATAGCATGTTTATTTTCCAAAAAAATAGTAATGCATGAAAATGAAAAAAAAAGTTAACTCGCATATGCATATCCTTTATCAGGATCATTCATATTAAAATAGCATCCGCATCATACGCATATCATGCACATATCATCCTTGCATTGCAGACATGCTTGGGCGTGACTTCTTACTTTGGGTTTTGACTGAGACAGGATTGTTGATCATCGTCCGCACCGCCACAAGACTAAATCAACAGAGGATTATGGATCAGGTTCAGACTGAGTTGGCTGAGATGAGGGCGAACATGGCCCAGTTCATGAACATGATGCAAGTAGTTGCTCAAGGTCAGGAAGAGCTCCGAGCCTTGGTTCAGGGACAAGAGACTGTACTTCAGACTTCCAACCGTGCTTCGCCTGTTGCTGCACCTGCTCATGAGACTATCAATGTTGCTGCTCCCACTAACGACTACGCCGTCGGGGAAGAGTTGAGAGGAATAAGAATCAATGGACAGCCTCTTGCTGCAGAGGTCAATGTCAGAGCTACCCGGGCTCCGATTCGTCATCCAGCTCCGTTTGACAACCAACAAGAGGACATGTTCACGTTGCTGAGTGAGGAAGATGAAGTGGTCAGAATGGAGGATAGGGATCGTAAAGTGGATGCTCTTGCTGAGAAAGTCAGAGCTATGGAATGTCAGAACTCCCTTGGGTTTGATGTAACCGACATGGGTCTGGTGGAAGGGTTGAAGATCCCCTACAAGTTCAAAGCACCCTTATTCGAAAAGTACAACGGTACCTCCTGTCCTCGCACCCACGTGCAAGCTTACTTCAGGAAGATCTCTGCTTACACTGACGATGAGAAGATGTGGATGTACTTTTTCCAAGATAGTCTATCTGGGGCATCTTTGGACTGGTACATGGAATTGAAGCAAGAATCAGTCAGAAGCTGGAAAGATTTGGGTGAGGCCTTTCTGAGGCAATACAAACACAACATGGACATGGCGCCGAGCCGAACCCAATTGCAGAGTTTGTGTCAAAAATCCAAGGAGAGCTTCAAAGAGTATGCTCAGAGATGGCGTGAGCTAGCCGCTAGAGTGCAACCTCCTATGCTGGAGAGAGAGCTGACTGACATGTTCATTGGAACCTTGCAAGGTGTGTTCATAGATCGCTTGGGAAGTTGCCCGTTCAGTAGCTTTTCAGATGTTGTTGTCCGTGGGGAAAGAACTGAAAGCCTTATCAAAGCAGGAAAGATTCAAGATCCTAGCTCTTCAAGTTCTTCCGGTTCTAAGAAGCCACCCTCCGGGGCACCCAGAAGGGGAGAGGATGAGACAAATGCTGTGCACCATCGAAGGAGTGCAAACAGAGGACCATATCGTCAGGTCGCCGCTGTGACTATTCCAGCAACTCAACCTCAACAGCAACAGAGAAGACCAACTCAGCAGCATCAGCGTCAACAACATCGTCCTCAACAGCAGGCTTACCAGCCTCCCATTGATAATCAAGCCGGTACAAGTAATGAGAGGAAGAAGATCATTTTTGATCCAATCCCCATGTCCTACGCCGAACTGTATCCCACTCTGATAGAGCGGAACTTGATTACTCCCAGGGACCCGCCGCCCATACCTGTCAACCCTCGGTGGTGGTATAGGCCTGAACAGCATTGTGTGTATCACTCGGGTGCTCCTGGTCATGATGTGGATAGTTGTTTCCAGCTGAAGATGAAGGTTCAAGACCTTGTGAGGTCAGGTATTCTGATCTTGGAGGATTTAGGTCCCCGTGCTAATCAAGCTTGAAGATAACAAGTCCTGGGCTGGCGCCGACTTTTCTTCAGAAGGGTTGTTCAGAAAACAGAAGCTGCTGATGCAAAAGATATTGACAGTTGTCATCCCTGGGGGGATCTATCACAATTGGGTCACTGTGGGCGTTCCTACGGTTGTTCATAAGTCTTTGTAATAATCACTTTGTTTAAAAACCCTTCTCCCATGCCCAAAGGAGAAGTGATGACATTGTTGGCAACATTTTGTGCAATGATATTTTCATTCAAATAAACTCATGTTAAACATTTGTTTTTCCATTTGTTTTCCCTTTTCACTTTTTGCATGAAATTGGTGATCACAAAAAACCTTAAAAAACAAGAATAAAAGCAATCTTTTCATCTGCATAACGATTGTCTTGTTTGATTTTCAAAGTGCTTTTTATACTCAAAATCTTTATGCAGGTTGTTTCTCAAACCCATTGAACATAATGATCGGACGTCATCTCCCAATTTTGAATTCCCTGTATTCGAAGCGGAAGAAGATGATGATTGAAGGGATTCCTGACGAGATTTCCCGACTTCTTGAGCAAGAAAAGAAGATCACACTCAGCTGCATCTCGAGAATCAGCAGAACAGCCAACTGGGGCATTATCAAAAAGAAGAAAAAAAAAGAAAAAAGAGGAGGGTGCAAAATCCAAGAAAAAAAAATCAATCAAAAGAAATCAAAAGAAATCAAAAGCAAAATCAAAAGAAAACAAAAGAAAAATAGCACCCTCAAAGTCCCAAGTTGACTGATGCTGAATTCGATCAAGAAGAAGAGATCAACTGCCATGTGTCATGGTCAGTTATATCAGCAGAGAGTGATGAAAGCATTCGACAAGAAGGTCAAGTCCCGAGTTCTGAGAAAATGGCCCTGTGCTCAAGAAAGTCTTGTCTTTCGTGCCCGATTCCAGGGGCAAGTGAACCCCTAAGCTATGAAAGTCCATGTGTTGTCAAGAGAGCCTCTTCAGGCAGTGTTTTGACACTTACAACAATGGATGGAAGTTCACTCGTCCTGTGAACTCTGATGCAGTCAAGAAATACTTCGCCTAAACAAAAAAAAAAGAATAGCTCGCTAAGTCGAACACCCCAAAGGGCGACTTAGGCAAAAAAGGAGCGTCTCGGTGGATTGAAAACCCGAAAGGGCGATCCAGGCAAAAGTTAGAGACATTGAAAAAAAGAGAGAATTTGCATCCCGCTAGATTGATCACCTCACACTGGGGCAATCTAGGCAAAAATTAGGGATTTGGCAAGTAACTGCATCTTGACAAGACTGTGCTCTATATCTGTCATCCGTCAGAGATTCTCGATTCGTCGTCGACTGAAGCTCCGAATACATCGAAAATTCGAATGGTAGAGGAAAGGTCATTATGTTCAATGTAGCCCTCTCCAATATATATCGCCGATTTCAAACTTGTACAGATCTATGGAGTCTCGCCCTTTGCAGACTACCATTCCATTACATCTATCTGAGCTTTTATCCAATTATTTGCACTCTTATTTGTTTCAACTCAACAGATGTTTTGCATGTTTTAATTGATAAAGTATCATTGTTTTCAAAATAAACAATTTTTTCAAAAAAATTGTTCTTAAACAAAGTGAACGTTCACAATGATGGAAGGATACTTAGGAGATCTGTGGTGCTCTCCCGAGGGTGGTATGATTACCAACAGGTAAGACATTTGTTCGTATCTCGAGCATAACCGTATCTTTCTCCAGTCGAACCTCTTTTGATTTCTCCTCAGCAAGATTGCTCGGTGCAGTGTTGGTTGAAGTTGTTTATCTTCGCGTTCCCGGCAGTACAACATTCTTCCTCCAGATCCCTGTTAGCCCTATTGTGGGGCATCTCCAGTATAGGTTTGTTTGAGCCCTACCGTGGGGCATTCCCAACAAGGTTGCTGTTGAAATACTTTTGTGGGGCAGTTCCCCAAGCAGAGTGTTTACTGAAGATGTTAGCGTTCATCTCTCCAGCAGAGCAATCTTCTCCTCTCCCCGCAGGATGGTGTTGTTCCCTGATATCCCGGTTTCCAGCAGATCGTGTTTGCTCTCTGGTGTTTTGTGGCCTTCCCTATGGAAGAAGAGTAGTACCGGGTGGTTGATCCCTGGACCCGCGTGTGGAGCATGTCTGTTTGTCAACATTCATCATACATTTTAGGTATAATGCATACATGCATAATCATAGCATTTGGATACTCATGATGCAGCTGTTGCCGTGTATCTGCAGATGGTTGTCTCCTGCTATTTGATAATACAGATCTCTCCAGTAGATTTCTCCTAGCAGATGTGGGTGTGTCTGATCTCTCCATGTAGAGCCAACCCCTTAAGCAGAAAGTGTCTATCCTTTCCTGCCATTTCCCCACTGAGATACATCCTCGTGGATGACGGTTGCTTCCGTTCCCTCCCTACACGGGATGGGTTGTCCCTATTGAGTTCGTTCCTCATTAGGATGAGTCTTGTTTCAGTCTGCCTTTTTGGATCGATCCTAAATTGGCTCCCCGTTGACTGTTTCTTGTGCTTCCCTGGGGCATAAATGAATAGTTGCTCACTAACCGGCGCTCACTCACCTTATCCTCAGCGGAATTTGTGGGCCTCTACCTACAAACCGGTAGTTGTAAGTCCTATCGTCGTGGTTTTCTACCTACTAGCTGGTAGTTGTAAAATCCCACTTTCACCCCCTAGCAGAGGTAACCTTTGTGGTTCATTCTGTTTGGTGGCTTCTACCTACGAACCGGTAGCTGTAAGTCCTTTCTTTACGGTCTTCTACCCACTACCCGGTAGTTGTAAATCCTTTTTTCTCACTCTGCCTCTCAGTAGATGGTTTGGGGGCCTCTACCTACAAATCAGTAGTTGTAAGTCCTATCGTCGTGGTTTTCTACCTACTAGCTGGTAGTTGTAAAATCCCACTTTCATCCCCTGGCGGATATGGTTTGGTGGCCTCTACCTACAAACCGGTAGTTGTAAGTCCTATCTTTGTGGTTATCAGTATCCGGTAGATGTAATCCCCTCTTTGCAGTTAACCCTTTGTGCTCATCCCGATGATGACTGGTTACTTTTCCGTGGTTTTCTGCCTACAAACCGGTAGATGTAACCCCCTCTTTGCAGTTATCAGTATCCGGTCTGTGATATTGATATTCTTTCCCCTCTGGATACTTGCCTTGATCAAGCAGTATTGTCCCCATTGGGTCTTCCCCTTCTTTTTGGGTATTTGCTCCGAGTTAGCAACTTTATCCTCTGATTGGTCATCTTTTGCATACCTAGTCCTGGTACCAATGCCTTTCTTGTCGGTCGATTATTCATTTAACAACCTACAACCCGGTTATAGATAATCTTCCATGCGAGGTTATTATCTACGTTCTGACGGCTATAGATAATATATCTCATGCACTCTTTGGTCAATCTTTCGATTGTTATCTCCAGCAGAGTAAGATTCGTATTCCTTGTGGAATCGAATGTTCATCCTTTAACAAGTTTGCCTTCGCTCTCTTCAGGATGTTTTCGGTCGATTATTCATTTAACAACCTACAACCCGGTTATGGATAATCTTCCATGCGAGGTTATTATCTACGTTTTGACGGCTATAGATAATATATCTCATGCACTCTTTGGTCAATCTTTCGATTGTTATCTCCAGCAGAGTAAGATTCGTATTCCTTGTGGAATCGAATGTCCATCCTTTAACAAGTTTGCTTTTGCTCTCTTCAGGATGTTTTCGGTCGTTTATCCATTTAACAACCTACAACCCGGTTATGGATAATCTTCCATGCGAGGTTATTATCTACGTTCTGACGGCTATAGATAATATATCTCATGCACTCTTTGGTCAATCTTTCGATTGTTATCTCCAGCAGAGTAAGATTCGTATTCCTTGTGGAATCGAATGTCCATCCTTTAACAAGTTTGCTTTCGCTCTCTTCAGGATGTTTTCGGTCGTTTATCCATTTAACAACCTACAACCCGGTTATGGATAATCTTCCATGCGAGGTTATTATCTACGTTTGACGGCTATAGATAATATATCTCATGCACTCTTTGGTCAATCTTTCGATTGTTATCTCCAGCAGAGTAAGATTCGTATTCCTTGTGGAATCGAATGTTCATCCTTAAACAAGTTTGCCTTCGCTCTCTTCAGGATGTTTTCGGTCGATTATTCATTTAACAACCTACAACCCGGTTATGGATAATCTTCCATGCGAGGTTATTATCTACGTTTTGACGGCTATAGATAATATATCTCATGCACTCTTTGGTCAATCTTTCGATTGTTATCTCCAGCAGAGTAAGATTCGTATTCCTTGTGGAATCGAATGTCCATCCTTTAACAAGTTTGCTTTTGCTCTCTTCAGGATGTTTTCGGTCGTTTATCCATTTAACAACCTACAACACGGTTATGGATAATCTTCCATGCGAGGTTATTATCTACGTTCTGACGGCTATAGATAATATATCTCATGCACTCTTTGGTCAATCTTTCGATTGTTATCTCCAGCAGAGTAAGATTCGTATTCCTTGTGGAATCGAATGTCCATCCTTTAACAAGTTTGCTTTCGCTCTCTTCAGGATGTTTTCGGTCGTTTATCCATTTAACAACCTACAACCCGGTTATGGATAATCTTCCATGCGAGGTTATTATCTACGTTTGACGGCTATAGATAATATATCTCATGCACTCTTTGGTCAATCCTTCGATTGTTATCTCCAGCAGAGTAAGATTCGTATTCCTTGTGGAATCGAATGTTCATCCTTAAACAAGTTTGCCTTCGCTCTCTTCAGGATGTTTTCGGTCGATTATTCATTTAACAACCTACAACCCGGTTATGGATAATCTTCCATGCGAGGTTATTATCTACGTTTTGACGGCTATAGATAATATATCTCATGCACTTTTTGGTCAATCTTTCGATTGTTATCTCCAGCAGAGTAAGATTCGTATTCCTTGTGGAATCGAATGTCCATCCTTTAACAAGTTTGCTTTTGCTCTCTTCAGGATGTTTTCGGTCGTTTATCCATTTAACAACCTACAACACGGTTATGGATAATCTTCCATGCGAGGTTATTATCTACGTTCTGACGGCTATAGATAATATATCTCATGCACTCTTTGGTCAATCTTTCGATTGTTATCTCCAGCAGAGTAAGATTCGTATTCCTTGTGGAATCGAATGTCCATCCTTTAACAAGTTTGCTTTCGCTCTCTTCAGGATGTTTTCGGTCGTTTATCCATTTAACAATCTACAACCCGGTTATGGATAATCTTCCATGCGAGGTTATTATCTACGTTTTGACGGCTATAGATAATATATCTCATGCACTCTTTGGTCAATCTTTCGATTGTTATCTCCAGCAGAGTAAGATTCGTATTCCTTGTGGAATCGAATGTTCATCCTTTAACAAGTTTGCTTTCGCTCTCTTCAGGATGTTTTCGGTCGTTTATCCATTTAACAACCTACAACCCGGTTATGGATAATCTTCCATGCGAGGTTATTATCTACGTTTGACGGCTATAGATAATATATCTCATGCACTCTTTGGTCAATCTTTCGATTGTTATCTCCAGCAGAGTAAGATTCGTATTCCTTGTGGAATCGAATGTCCATCCTTTAACAAGTTTGCTTTCGCTCTCTTCAGGATGTTTTCGGTCGTTTATCCATTTAACAACGTACAACCCGGTTATGGATAATCTTCCATGCGAGGTTATTATCTACGTTTTGACGGCTATAGATAATATATCTCATGCACTCTTTGGTCAATCTTTCGATTGTTATCTCCAGCAGAGTAAGATTCGTATTCCTTGTGGAATCGAATGTCCATCCTTTAACAAGTTTGCTTTTGCTCTCTTCAGGATGTTTTCGGTCGTTTATCCATTTAACAACCTACAACCCGGTTATGGATAATCTTCCAAGCGAGGTTATTATCTACGTTCTGACGGCTATAGATAATATATCTCATGCACTCTTTGGTCAATCTTTCGATTGTTATCTCCAGCAGAGTAAGATTCGTATTCCTTGTGGAATCGAATGTCCATCCTTTAACAAGTTTGCTTTCGCTCTCTTCAGGATGTTTTCGGTCGTTTATCCATTTAACAACCTACAACCCGGTTATGGATAATCTTCCATGCGAGGTTATTATCTACGTTTGACGGCTATAGATAATATATCTCATTCACTCTTTGGTCAATCTTTCGATTGTTATCTCCAGCAGAGTAAGATTCGTATTCCTTGTGGAATCGAATGTTCATCCTTAAACAAGTTTGCCTTCGCTCTCTTCAGGATGTTTTCGGTCGATTATTCATTTAACAACCTACAACCCGGTTATGGATAATCTTCCATGCGAGGTTATTATCTACGTTTTGACGGCTATAGATAATATATCTCATGCACTCTTTGGTCAATCTTTCGATTGTTATCTCCAGCAGAGTAAGATTCGTATTCCTTGTGGAATCGAATGTCCATCCTTTAACAAGTTTGCTTTTGCTCTCTTCAGGATGTTTTCGGTCGTTTATCCATTTAACAACCTACAACACGGTTATGGATAATCTTCCATGCGAGGTTATTATCTACGTTCTGACGGCTATAGATAATATATCTCATGCACTCTTTGGTCAATCTTTCGATTGTTATCTCCAGCAGAGTAAGATTCGTATTCCTTGTGGAATCGAATGTCCATCCTTTAACAAGTTTGCTTTCGCTCTCTTCAGGATGTTTTCGGTCGTTTATCCATTTAACAACCTACAACCCGGTTATGGATAATCTTCCATGCGAGGTTATTATCTACGTTTGACGGCTATAGATAATATATCTCATGCACTCTTTGGTCAATCCTTCGATTGTTATCTCCAGCAGAGTAAGATTCGTATTCCTTGTGGAATCGAATGTTCATCCTTAAACAAGTTTGCCTTCGCTCTCTTCAGGATGTTTTCGGTCGATTATTCATTTAACAACCTACAACCCGGTTATGGATAATCTTCCATGCGAGGTTATTATCTACGTTTTGACGGCTATAGATAATATATCTCATGCACTCTTTGGTCAATCTTTCGATTGTTATCTCCAGCAGAGTAAGATTCGTATTCCTTGTGGAATCGAATGTCCATCCTTTAACAAGTTTGCTTTTGCTCTCTTCAGGATGTTTTCGGTCGATTATTCATTTAACAACCTACAACACGGTTATGGATAATCTTCCATGCGAGGTTATTATCTACGTTCTGACGGCTATAGATAATATATCTCATGCACTCTTTGGTCAATCTTTCGATTGTTATCTCCAGCAGAGTAAGATTCGTATTCCTTGTGGAATCGAATGTCCATCCTTTAACAAGTTTGCTTTCGCTCTCTTCAGGATGTTTTCGGTCGTTTATCCATTTAACAATCTACAACCCGGTTATGGATAATCTTCCATGCGAGGTTATTATCTACGTTTTGACGGCTATAGATAATATATCTCATGCACTCTTTGGTCAATCTTTCGATTGTTATCTCCAGCAGAGTAAGATTCGTATTCCTTGTGGAATCGAATGTTCATCCTTTAACAAGTTTGCTTTCGCTCTCTTCAGGATGTTTTCGGTCGTTTATCCATTTAACAACCTACAACCCGGTTATGGATAATCTTCCATGCGAGGTTATTATCTACGTTTGACGGCTATAGATAATATATCTCATGCACTCTTTGGTCAATCTTTCGATTGTTATCTCCAGCAGAGTAAGATTCGTATTCCTTGTGGAATTGAATGTCCATCCTTTAACAAGTTTGCTTTCGCTCTCTTCAGGATGTTTTCGGTCGTTTATCCATTTAACAACCTACAACCCGGTTATGGATAATCTTCCATGCGAGGTTATTATCTACGTTTTGACGGCTATAGATAATATATCTCATGCACTCTTTGGTCAATCTTTCGATTGTTATCTCCAGCAGAGTAAGATTCGTATTCCTTGTGGAATCGAATGTCCATCCTTTAACAAGTTTGCTTTTGCTCTCTTCAGGATGTTTTCGGTCGTTTATCCATTTAACAACCTACAACCCGGTTATGGATAATCTTCCATGCGAGGTTATTATCTACGTTCTGACGGCTATAGATAATATATCTCATGCACTCTTTGGTCAATCTTTCGATTGTTATCTCCAGCAGAGTAAGATTCGTATTCCTTGTGGAATCGAATGTCCATCCTTTAACAAGTTTGCTTTCGCTCTCTTCAGGATGTTTTCGGTCGTTTATCCATTTAACAACCTACAACCCAGTTATGGATAATCTTCCATGCGAGGTTATTATCTACGTTTGACGGCTATAGATAATATATCTCATTCACTCTTTGGTCAATCTTTCGATTGTTATCTCCAGCAGAGTAAGATTCGTATTCCTTGTGGAATCGAATGTTCATCCTTAAACATGTTTGCCTTCGCTCTCTTCAGGATGTTTTCGGTCGATTATTCATTTAGCAACCTACAACCCGGTTATGGATAATCTTCCATGCGAGGTTATTATCTACGTTTTGACGGCTATAGATAATATATCTCATGCACTCTTTGGTCAATCTTTCGATTGTTATCTCCAGCAGAGTAAGATTCGTATTCCTTGTGGAATCGAATGTCCATCCTTTAACAAGTTTGCTTTTGCTCTCTTCAGGATGTTTTCGGTCGTTTATCCATTTAACAACCTACAACACGGTTATGGATAATCTTCCATGCGAGGTTATTATCTACGTTCTGACGGCTATAGATAATATATCTCATGCACTCTTTGGTCAATCTTTCGATTGTTATCTCCAGCAGAGTAAGATTCGTATTCCTTGTGGAATCGAATGTCCATCCTTTAACAAGTTTGCTTTCGCTCTCTTCAGGATGTTTTCGGTCGTTTATCCATTTAACAATCTACAACCCGGTTATGGATAATCTTCCATGCGAGGTTATTATCTACGTTTTGACGGCTATAGATAATATATCTCATGCACTCTTTGGTCAATCTTTCGATTGTTATCTCCAGCAGAGTAAGATTCGTATTCCTTGTGGAATCGAATGTCCATCCTTTAACAAGTTTGCTTTTGCTCTCTTCAGGATGTTTTCGGTCGATTATTCATTTAACAACCTACAACCCGGTTATGGATAATCTTCCATGCGAGGTTATTATCTACGTTCTGACGGCTATAGATAATATATCTCATGCACTCTTTGGTCAATCTTTCGATTGTTATCTCCAGCAGAGTAAGATTCGTATTCCTTGTGGAATCGAATGTCCATCCTTTAACAAGTTTGCTTTCGCTCTCTTCAGGATGTTTTCGGTCGTTTATCCATTTAACAACCTACAACCCGGTTATGGATAATCTTCCATGCGAGGTTATTATCTACGTTTGACGGCTATAGATAATATATCTCATGCACTCTTTGGTCAATCTTTCGATTGTTATCTCCAGCAGAGTAAGATTCGTATTCCTTGTGGAATCGAATGTTCATCCTTAAACAAGTTTGCCTTCGCTCTCTTCAGGATGTTTTCGGTCGATTATTCATTTAACAACCTACAACCCGGTTATGGATAATCTTCCATGCGAGGTTATTATCTACGTTTTGACGGCTATAGATAATATATCTCATGCACTCTTTGGTCAATCTTTCGATTGTTATCTCCAGCAGAGTAAGATTCGTATTCCTTGTGGAATCGAATGTCCATCCTTTAACAAGTTTGCTTTTGCTCTCTTCAGGATGTTTTCGGTCGTTTATCCATTTAACAACCTACAACCCGGTTATGGATAATCTTCCATGCGAGGTTATTATCTACGTTCTGACGGCTATAGATAATATATCTCATGCACTCTTTGGTCAATCTTTCGATTGTTATCTCCAGCAGAGTAAGATTCGTATTCCTTGTGGAATCGAATGTCCATCCTTTAACAAGTTTGCTTTCGCTCTCTTCAGAATGTGTTCGGTCGTTTATCCATTTAACAACCTACAACCCGGTTATGGATAATCTTCCATGCGAGGTTATTATCTACGTTTGACGGCTATAGATAATATATCTCATGCACTCTTTGGTCAATCTTTCGATTGTTATCTCCAGCAGAGTAAGATTCGTATTCCTTGTGGAATCGAATGTTCATCCTTAAACAAGTTTGCCTTCGCTCTCTTCAGGATGTTTTCGGTCGATTATTCATTTAACAACCTACAACCCGGTTATGGATAATCTTCCATGCGAGGTTATTATCTACGTTTTGACGGCTATAGATAATATATCTCATGCACTCTTTGGTCAATCTTTCGATTGTTATCTCCAGCAGAGTAAGATTCGTATTCCTTGTGGAATCGAATGTCCATCCTTTAACAAGTTTGCTTTCGCTCTCTTCAGGATGTTTTCGGTCGTTTATCCATTTAACAACCTACAACCCGGTTATGGATAATCTTCCATGCGAGGTTATTATCTACGTTTGACGGCTATAGATAATATATCTCATGCACTCTTTGGTCAATCTTTCGATTGTTATCTCCAGCAGAGTAAGATTCGTATTCCTTGTGGAATCGAATGTTCATCCTTAAACAAGTTTGCCTTCGCTCTCTTCAGGATGTTTTCGGTCGATTATTCATTTAACAACCTACAACCCGGTTATGGATAATCTTCCATGCGAGGTTATTATCTACGTTTTGACGGCTATAGATAATATATCTCATGCACTCTTTGGTCAATCTTTCGATTGTTATCTCCAGCAGAGTAAGATTCGTATTCCTTGTGGAATCGAATGTCCATCCTTTAACAAGTTTGCTTTTGCTCTCTTCAGGATGTTTTCGGTCGTTTATCCATTTAACAACCTACAACCCGGTTATGGATAATCTTCCATGCGAGGTTATTATCTACGTTCTGACGGCTATAGATAATATATCTCATGCACTCTTTGGTCAATCTTTCGATTGTTATCTCCAGCAGAGTAAGATTCGTATTCCTTGTGGAATCGAATGTCCATCCTTTAACAAGTTTGCTTTCGCTCTCTTCAGAATGTGTTCGGTCGTTTATCCATTTAACAACCTACAACCCGGTTATGGATAATCTTCCATGCGAGGTTATTATCTACGTTTGACGGCTATAGATAATATATCTCATGCACTCTTTGGTCAATCTTTCGATTGTTATCTCCAGCAGAGTAAGATTCGTATTCCTTGTGGAATCGAATGTTCATCCTTAAACAAGTTTGCCTTCGCTCTCTTCAGGATGTTTTCGGTCGATTATTCATTTAACAACCTACAACCCGGTTATGGATAATCTTCCATGCGAGGTTATTATCTACGTTTTGACGGCTATAGATAATATATCTCATGCACTCTTTGGTCAATCTTTCGATTGTTATCTCCAGCAGAGTAAGATTCGTATTCCTTGTGGAATCGAATGTCCATCCTTTAACAAGTTTGCTTTTGCTCTCTTCAGGATGTTTTCGGTCGTTTATCCATTTAACAACCTACAACACGGTTATGGATAATCTTCCATGCGAGGTTATTATCTACGTTCTGACGGCTATAGATAATATATCTCATGCACTCTTTGGTCAATCTTTCGATTGTTATCTCCAGCAGAGTAAGATTCGTATTCCTTGTGGAATCGAATGTCCATCCTTTAACAAGTTTGCTTTCGCTCTCTTCAGGATGTTTTCGGTCGTTTATCCATTTAACAATCTACAACCCGGTTATGGATAATCTTCCATGCGAGGTTATTATCTACGTTTTGACGGCTATAGATAATATATCTCATGCACTCTTTGGTCAATCTTTCGATTGTTATCTCCAGCAGAGTAAGATTCGTATTCCTTGTGGAATCGAATGTTCATCCTTTAACAAGTTTGCTTTCGCTCTCTTCAGGATGTTTTCGGTCGTTTATCCATTTAACAACCTACAACCCGGTTATGGATAATCTTCCATGCGAGGTTATTATCTACGTTTGACGGCTATAGATAATATATCTCATGCACTCTTTGGTCAATCTTTCGATTGTTATCTCCAGCAGAGTAAGATTCGTATTCCTTGTGGAATCGAATGTTCATCCTTTAACAAGTTTGCTTTCGCTCTCTTCAGGATGTTTTCGGTCGTTTATCCATTTAACAACCTACAACCCGGTTATCGATAATCTTCCATGCGAGGTTATTATCTACGTTTGACGGCTATAGATAATATATCTCATGCACTCTTTGGTCAATCTTTCGATTGTTATCTCCAGCAGAGTAAGATTCGTATTCCTTGTGGAATCGAATGTTCATCCTTTAACAAGTTTGCCTTCGCTCTCTTCAGGATGTTTTCGGTCGATTATTCATTTAACAACCTACAACCCGGTTATGGATAATCTTCCATGCGAGGTTATTATCTACGTTCTGACGGCTATAGATAATATATCTCATGCACTCTTTGGTCAATCTTTCGATTGTTATCTCCAGCAGAGTAAGATTCGTATTCCTTGTGGAATCGAATGTCCATCCTTTAACAAGTTTGCTTTCGCTCTCTTCAGGATGTTTTGGGTCGTTTATCCATTTAACAACCTACAACACGGTTATGGATAATCTTCCATGCG
This sequence comes from Lathyrus oleraceus, assembly GCF_024323335.1. NCBI lineage: Eukaryota > Viridiplantae > Streptophyta > Magnoliopsida > Fabales > Fabaceae > Lathyrus > Lathyrus oleraceus. The sequence goes on along the minus strand of NC_066585.1, from coordinate 466,782,479 downwards.
AGGTTATTATCTACGTTCTGACGGCTATAGATAATATATCTCATGCACTCTTTGGTCAATCTTTCGATTGTTATCTCCAGCAGAGTAAGATTCGTATTCCTTGTGGAATCGAATGTTCATCCTTTAACAAGTTTGCTTTCGCTCTCTTCAGGATGTTTTCGGTCGTTTATCCATTTAACAACCTACAACCCGGTTATGGATAATCTTCCATGCGAGGTTATTATCTACGTTTTGACGGCTATAGATAATATATCTCATGCACTCTTTGGTCAATCTTTCGATTGTTATCTCCAGCAGAGTAAGATTCGTATTCCTTGTGGAATCGAATGTTCATCCTTTAACAAGTTTGCTTTCGCTCTCTTCAGGATGTTTTCGGTCGTTTATCCATTTAACAACCTACAACCCGGTTATGGATAATCTTCCATGCGAGGTTATTATCTACGTTTGACGGCTATAGATAATATATCTCATGCACTCTTTGGTCAATCTTTCGATTGTTATCTCCAGCAGAGTAAGATTCGTATTCCTTGTGGAATCGAATGTTCATCCTTTAACAAGTTTGCTTTCGCTCTCTTCAGGATGTTTTCGGTCGTTTATCCATTTAACAACCTACAACCCGGTTATCGATAATCTTCCATGCGAGGTTATTATCTACGTTTGACGGCTATAGATAATATATCTCATGCACTCTTTGGTCAATCTTTCGATTGTTATCTCCAGCAGAGTAAGATTCGTATTCCTTGTGGAATCGAATGTTCATCCTTTAACAAGTTTGCCTTCGCTCTCTTCAGGATGTTTTCGGTCGATTATTCATTTAACAACCTACAACCCGGTTATGGATAATCTTCAATGCGAGGTTATTATCTACGTTCTGACGGCTATAGATAATATATCTCATGCACTCTTTGGTCAATCTTTCGATTGTTATCTCCAGCAGAGTAAGATTCGTATTCCTTGTGGAATCGAATGTCCATCCTTTAACAAGTTTGCTTTCGCTCTCTTCAGGATGTTTTCGGTCGTTTATCCATTTAACAACCTACAACCCGGTTATGGATAATCTTCCATTCGAGGTTATTATCTACGTTCTGACGGCTATAGATAATATATCTCATGCACTCTTTGGTCAATCTTTCGATTGTTATCTCCAGCAGAGTAAGATTCGTATTCCTTGTGGAATCGAATGTCCATCCTTTAACAAGTTTGCTTTCGCTCTCTTCAGGATGTTTTCGGTCGTTTATCCATTTAACAATCTACAACCCGGTTATGGATAATCTTCCATGCGAGGTTATTATCTACGTTTTGACGGCTATAGATAATATATCTCATGCACTCTTTGGTCAATCTTTCGATTGTTATCTCCAGCAGAGTAAGATTCGTATTCCTTGTGGAATCGAATGTTCATCCTTTAACAAGTTTGCTTTCGCTCTCTTCAGGATGTTTTCGGTCGTTTATCCATTTAACAACCTACAACCCGGTTATGGATAATCTTCCATGCGAGGTTATTATCTACGTTTGACGGCTATAGATAATATATCTCATGCACTCTTTGGTCAATCTTTCGATTGTTATCTCCAGCAGAGTAAGATTCGTATTCCTTGTGGAATCGAATGTTCATCCTTTAACAAGTTTGCTTTCGCTCTCTTCAGGATGTTTTCGGTCGTTTATCCATTTAACAACCTACAACCCGGTTATCGATAATCTTCCATGCGAGGTTATTATCTACGTTTGACGGCTATAGATAATATATCTCATGCACTCTTTGGTCAATCTTTCGATTGTTATCTCCAGCAGAGTAAGATTCGTATTCCTTGTGGAATCGAATGTTCATCCTTTAACAAGTTTGCCTTCGCTCTCTTCAGGATGTTTTCGGTCGATTATTCATTTAACAACCTACAACCCGGTTATGGATAATCTTCCATGCGAGGTTATTATCTACGTTCTGACGGCTATAGATAATATATCTCATGCACTCTTTGGTCAATCTTTCGATTGTTATCTCCAGCAGAGTAAGATTCGTATTCCTTGTGGAATCGAATGTCCATCCTTTAACAAGTTTGCTTTCGCTCTCTTCAGGATGTTTTGGGTCGTTTATCCATTTAACAACCTACAACACGGTTATGGATAATCTTCCATGCGAGGTTATTATCTACGTTCTGACGGCTATAGATAATATATCTCATGCACTCTTTGGTCAATCTTTCGATTGTTATCTCCAGCAGAGTAAGATTCGTATTCCTTGTGGAATCGAATGTTCATCCTTTAACAAGTTTGCTTTCGCTCTCTTCAGGATGTTTTCGGTCGTTTATCCATTTAACAACCTACAACCCGGTTATGGATAATCTTCCATGCGAGGTTATTATCTACGTTTTGACGGCTATAGATAATATATCTCATGCACTCTTTGGTCAATCTTTCGATTGTTATCTCCAGCAGAGTAAGATTCGTATTCCTTGTGGAATCGAATGTTCATCCTTTAACAAGTTTGCTTTCGCTCTCTTCAGGATGTTTTCGGTCGTTTATCCATTTAACAACCTACAACCCGGTTATGGATAATCTTCCATGCGAGGTTATTATCTACGTTTGACGGCTATAGATAATATATCTCATGCACTCTTTGGTCAATCTTTCGATTGTTATCTCCAGCAGAGTAAGATTCGTATTCCTTGTGGAATCGAATGTTCATCCTTTAACAAGTTTGCTTTCGCTCTCTTCAGGATGTTTTCGGTCGTTTATCCATTTAACAACCTACAACCCGGTTATCGATAATCTTCCATGCGAGGTTATTATCTACGTTTGACGGCTATAGATAATATATCTCATGCACTCTTTGGTCAATCTTTCGATTGTTATCTCCAGCAGAGTAAGATTCGTATTCCTTGTGGAATCGAATGTTCATCCTTTAACAAGTTTGCCTTCGCTCTCTTCAGGATGTTTTCGGTCGATTATTCATTTAACAACCTACAACCCGGTTATGGATAATCTTCAATGCGAGGTTATTATCTACGTTCTGACGGCTATAGATAATATATCTCATGCACTCTTTGGTCAATCTTTCGATTGTTATCTCCAGCAGAGTAAGATTCGTATTCCTTGTGGAATCGAATGTCCATCCTTTAACAAGTTTGCTTTCGCTCTCTTCAGGATGTTTTCGGTCGTTTATCCATTTAACAACCTACAACCCGGTTATGGATAATCTTCCATTCGAGGTTATTATCTACGTTCTGACGGCTATAGATAATATATCTCATGCACTCTTTGGTCAATCTTTCGATTGTTATCTCCAGCAGAGTAAGATTCGTATTCCTTGTGGAATCGAATGTCCATCCTTTAACAAGTTTGCTTTCGCTCTCTTCAGGATGTTTTCGGTCGTTTATCCATTTAACAACCTACAACCCGGTTATGGATAATCTTCCATGCGAGGTTATTATCTACGTTTTGACGGCTATAGATAATATATCTCATGCACTCTTTGGTCAATCTTTCGATTGTTATCTCCAGCAGAGTAAGATTCGTATTCCTTGTGGAATCGAATGTTCATCCTTTAACAAGTTTGCTTTCGCTCTCTTCAGGATGTTTTCGGTCGTTTATCCATTTAACAACCTACAACCCGGTTATGGATTATCTTCCATGCGAGGTTATTATCTACGTTTGACGGCTATAGATAATATATCTCATGCACTCTTTGGTCAATCTTTCGATTGTTATCTCCAGCACAGTAAGATTCGTATTCCTTGTGGAATCGAATGTTCATCCTTTAACAAGTTTGCCTTCGCTTTCTTCAGGATTTTTTCGGTCGTTTATTCATTTAACAACCTACAACCTGGTTATGGATAATCTTCCATGCGAGGTTATTATCTACGTTCTGACGGCTATAGATAATATGTCTCGTGCGCTCTTGGGTCGAAGTCGTCCTCCCCAGTCGAGTAAGATTCGTATTCCCCTTGGAATCGAATGTCCATCCTTTAACAAGACTGCTTTTTTAGCCCTCTTCAGGATGTTGAGTGTTTTGGAACACAAACCAATTCACGCTTTGGCACTCAGGCCAATTTTTCCGGTATTCAGACCGAAGAAGTTTCCGACGATCAGGTCGATGTACTTATGTTTTTTCCGGTATTCAGACCGAAGAAGTTTCCGACGATCAGGTCGATGTACTTATGTTTTTCCGGTATTCAGACCGAAGAAGTTTCCGACGATCAGGTCGATGTACTTATGGCACTCAGGCCAATTTTCCGGTGTTCAGACCGAAGTGGCATCCAGGCCAATTTTCGATGTTTCAGATTGGCATCAGATCTCTCATACACCGATGCTCAGTATTCAGACTGACGAGCGGCGCTCGGGCCGTGGTTATCCCTGTGTTACCATTTATTTTGGTATCCAGGTCGACGTTTCTGTTTCGGTATTCAGGCCGATTTCTTTTTCCGTTCCAGACGGATTTTTCTTTCAAGACTGTTTCTTTGCCGATCCTGACAGGCATTCTTGTATTATATCCAGTCGGTGCAAATTTCTACGGTTCTTTTGTATTCAATCCCTGTTTACCCTGAAAGTCTGACAGCCATTGCTATCATCCGTTCGGGTTCCCAGTTGATTGAATAGGGGCAGCTGTAGCACCTCAAATTTGCACCTATCATTGTACATACATTTTCATATTAGGTCATAGCATAACATGGTCCACTGCATAGCATTGCATTGTCCCCTTTGCCTCAAGTGCAAGCCAATCAAGAAATTAGGTCAAACTGATCAGGAGATCAGTCAACCAAGCAAGCAAGGGTGTTTCTCAAGGAGCCAAGGCCCTAGGGTTGGCCCAACATGTTCACATGACTTGGGGGTCCATTTGAAGTGATTAGGTCAAAGATTGGAGGCTCAGAGGTCATCAGTCCATGCACAATCAGTCAGAAACCCTAGAAAGTCAAACTTGGTCAACTGTGACTGATTTTATGATTTTGATGGATGGATTTGGTTTGAGAGAGCTTATTCATGTCCCAATAGGCCTCATATATCATGGCAAACAACATCATTGAAGAATTTGAAGCCAAACAGAAAATTTCCAAAAATAGAAACTGGACCTGTAATTTTAACTGCCAAAAATGGAAACTTCTTGATCCCAAACTTACATCATGATACATGCTTCAAATGAATTTTTTCCCAACATGAAAGTTGAAGATCTTGTTCTCCCATTTCCAAAAAGTCCAAGAACTCTCAATTCCTATGTATGGTTGTCAAGATATGATCAAATCATTTTCACAAAATCTTGAACTTCAAAAGGCCATATCTCTCAAACCATTTGGCCAAAATTGGTGAGGTTTTTTCCAACAAACCACATTTAACCTCCTCTTTCCAAAAATGTAACTTTCATGTGCCAAAACATTGCCAATCAAAATGGCCCTTTTTGAACTATCATGTTTAATTTCAAGTGAGGTGCAAAATTGGATTTTTGATTTAAACATTTTCCATCCAAATGGCCAATTGGGATTGATTTAAGATGATGTTTCTGACTTGTGCAAAGCCCATTTCGTGCCTTAGCTAACACATACCTCCATTTGGACCAAATTTGGCAAATTAGCAATTGGTTTCATTAAGACTAAGCATGATTAGCATTCACTTATCCAAGCATAAACAGAAGTATATAATCATATTTTCTGTCCAAAAACCCTAGCTAGCAGACATTGTGCAAAGCAAAAACACTCACTCTCTCAAAAATCCATTTCTTGACATTTTCAAAATCTGCAAGAAACTCCCAAAGAACTCGAGCCATCTTTGATTGTTTCATCATCCCAACAACATTGAGAACCCATGTCAATCACTATTCCACAACTGTAAGAAGGTTATACCCGACTGTTCTTTCCAAGCAACTTCCATGGCAGAATTCGTGTACCTCCATGCCAAGCTTCATTGAGCCAAAGCATCTTCACCAATCATCATTTGGAAGGGTACTGGACATCTGTTCGAGCTCATACTATCAAAACAACAACTGTTTCACAACTTTCTTCAAAATCAAGTAAGAACTCGATCTCTCTATTTCTCAAATCCATGATATGTATTGTGTAGATCTTTTGTTCCTGAGTGTTTTGAACTTTGAATCGCATGAAATGGTGGTTTATTGCTCGAGTTATGCAGAAATGAAGTTTGATGATGTTTTTGATTCTTGCTCGATTCTTGAGTTTTGTTATGTTTTAATGGAAATTATTGTTGGATTCGTGTTAGTGGTTGTTTGATGATCATTTATGTGTATTTAATTGAGATTTTTGGGAAAAATTTGTTGAAGCTCGATTGAAGGTGATGAATGTTGTTGCTGTGTGTTAGAAACCCTAATTTCATAAAGCCATGCCCAGATTCTTCAGTTTGTACGTATGCATGGTTACTGTTGGCCCACGAGCCAATCAGATCATTTCCTGGCCGTGCCCAAAACGGCACCGTTTTATTAAGTGAACCACAATATTACAGAAATGCCATCCGGTCATTAACTAATCCAAATTAATTCATTTATTTTTCTTATTTTCATTTCATTTGATCATCAAACTTGCAAAATTCATAATTATTTCATTTTAATTCCAAATCTCATGGGAATTTTTGCATCATCTTCATCATGATCCCTAGTTTTTTATCATGATTTTTTGCTGATTTTTTGGATGGTCGAATTTTAAATGATGCTAGGGTTTGTGGCATGTATGCATATTTTGTACCTTTTGCCAATTCAATTGTGAAATGGTCATGACTTATCCAATGGACCTGAATTTTTTTGAGCATAAACTAGATTCACTCATGTTTATTTTGATGTAAAGATCATGAATTTATCTTATGTGGTTTGAGAGTTGTGAATTTTTGAAGTAGGGTGTGACAACTTGTGTCACACCATGGATGTGCAAATTGCTGATTTTTGATGCCATGCTTCCTGACCTCCAATTGAGCTGAATTTTTGCATGAACCTACTCTTATATGTCTAGTTTACTGGTGATTTTTTCTTGGAATTATTTGTGCCATTTTCCATTTGTTTGAGATTTTCTCCCCTGTTTGACCAAAATGTTGACCTTATGTGATGCATGTGCCCATTTGTTTTGTGAAATGCTCATACTTTATTAGATAGACATGAAATTTTACATGAGATAACTAGACATCCTCAGCTTTGCCATGGTTTTAGTCCCATTCATTTATCATACACCATCTCTGACTTATGATTTTTCTAAGTTGATGCATGTTTGGTTGACTTCTTTGAGCATGTTCAAAATTGCTTTGACTTTCTGATTTTCATTGACTGCCTTCCACTTGTCCAAATGTGATGAAATTTGACATGCTTACCATGCTATGTGTTAGGATTGTTCATGATTTATTTGGGGATTTTTGGAAATGTTTGAGTTGACTTTTGATGCAAGTCTTTCTGTTGACCCCATTGAGCTTCTGTTTGCAATGCTTTGACTTAAACTGTTCATGAAATGATGATAGTGATTGACATGAATGTGAACCCAATTGGAATTGTTTCTTGATTGATTAAACATGACTTTGAATGCTTGCCCTTTGCTGTTTTGACTTTTTCATTCTCTTTTGACCCTAGGCTTGCCCTAGTGGTCCTGTTACTCACTTTTGAGCTTGTGTTTTCAGGTTGACCAACAAATGACCAATGAGGCCAATTCTTTTTGATTGAGTTTGCTTGAATATCCTTATTTAACTTGTTGTTTTGTAGGTGGCTTGGCTCCCAAGCCTTAAGCCTTGTGCCTTGCACATTCATTTGCTTCTGATTAACTGTTAATGTCTGTTTCCTTTTGCTTTGATTTGAGTTGCATACTAACATCTGCTTGACTATTTCAGGTGCTTTTAGTTGCTTAGTTCCTTGTGAACTTTTTTCTTTGCTTTGCTTGTATAAGCAATTTGCATTGAGGTATATCCCTTAATCTTCATGTAGTCTGAAAGACCTGGCCTGTTACTTGGCCAGGCAACTGTCTGAAGTCCTCCTTAAGAGGCAATGTTTGTGTATGTTTAATTTGTCCCTGTACATATGAAAGTCCTCCTAAGTGAAGAGGCAATTGGCAGAACCAAGGGATAAGCAACCTATCCCCTGCTATTCTGTGTGTCATCTGCTTTGCTCACACCACTGTGTTGATGCATTGCAGATACAAACCCAAGATCTTGTACAATTGTACAGTTGAGTCAGTTTTAAATGTGTAGAAGGGTTCCCACCTTCTGAACCCACACATTCTTGTCTTAAGCTCTCCCAGGCCAGGGATAAGAGCTGTGAAGTCTTATCTTCACTCACCTTTCATCTGCTTCACCTTAGTCCCTCAATGGCAAGGTTAAGAGCAACATTCACCCCATTCCAGAGGTTTGTTTGTTGAGGTTGATATGACCCCTCGACTAAAACCTAACCTTGATGTTTGAGCCCCTTGTTGGTGTGTTTATTTCATGCTGTATGTGCTTGTGTGGTGTGATTGTATCCCCTAGGTTTGTTAGACTCCGCATAGTCTCGTTTGCATGTCAATTAAGGTAGCACGGTTCCTTCGTATAGGACTTCCTTTCTTGCTTGCGCTTTCCTAAAACACAAACAAACCTCATCCCCTCTTAAGGATACGTTAACTCCTTCTACTACAGGTGAGTAAGTCTCCAAAGGTCGAGCATCAGGTAGATTGTGCAGTGACGTTGTCCACTTAAAAAACACAAACCAACAGTAATAGTTTAGCCGAACTACGGCAACTCTGATTCTCATGTCTAGATGAGATACGTAGGCACGAGATGCGATGTCTTGTCGAGTTTGACTAACAACTAACACTAATTCTTTTCTCTCACCCCTGTTGCGATTGAGATATCCCCTTTCTCTTGCCCTAGTTGCAATCGAGATCCTTCTTTTTCCTGTGCTAGTTAGCTAGAAACCTTAACTTAGGGTCGACTTTGCATGACAACATCTAGGCTCGAGTCGTAGTCTCCCTAGTGTTGTGTCTCCCTCTGTTATCTGGTTAGGCTAGTCCTTTTTCCCTGCGTATGGGAACTACATCGCCCTGATCTTCACACCAGATGAAGTATGTAGGCAGGAGATTGAGCTGATCTCTCCGGGCGCCCTTTTTCTTTTTTGTGTGTGTTGTTTGACAGTTATAGGCTCGAGTCCCCGACTCCCTATTAACTTGTTGTGTTGTTGTGTGCTTGGAAGCCGATGTAAGTCCATCGAGTGGCATTTGGGTTCTAGTGTGTGTGTGTTTAGGTTCGGATGCTGATGTAAGTCCAGTGATTGGCATTCGGGCTCCACGTTTGCCTTTGTCTGTTTGTTTGTGTGCGTGTCAGCCGAGCTACGAATGCTCTGATTCTTCTCTCGTCCGAGAAGATACGTATGCATAGGATGCGATATCCTAGCGAGCATGTGTCGTCTCCCCATTCCGAACTACTTCGACTCTGATGTCTATGTCTGATAGACTAAGTAGGCCCAGGATACGATGTCCTGCCGAGTCAGTTTCAGTCAGTTTCTTTTGTCTCTTTCAGCCAGTGTGTGTGTGTGTGAGCAGCGTTTTAGCAACCATTTTCCTTCCTTTTGTGTGTGGATCCCGTAGAGTACTACGGATGCGTAGGGGTGCTAATACCTTCCCTTCGCATAACCGACTCCCGAACCCATTCTCTTTGGTCGCGAGACCATGTTCTTTCCTAGGTTTACTTCGAGCGTTTCCTTTCCCTCTTTTGGGATAAATAACGCACGGTGGCGGCTCTGTTGTTTCTTCTTTTCCCGCCGGTTTTTCGCGTAATGCGACATTTATCCATGATTTTTATTGAGAATTATTGAGCCATTATGGAAGTAATATGCCTTTGATCATTCTGTTGCTTCTATGTGGTTTCAATTTGCATGCTTTGCCATGATTGCTTTATGAAATGAATTTGATAAATGATATTGACATGAGACCACTTGGATATTGTTCTTGATTGATTAATCTTGATTCTTGTCAATTTTCATGTTCTGTTTTGGATTTTTCCTACTTCTTTGACCCTAGGCCTTGACCTAGTGGTTTGCTTCTCATGTTTGAGCTTGTTTTCAGGTTAAGAAGTGCATGGCCTTAAGGAGTTGTTTTGTAGGATGCTTTGAACTCATTTGAATTGAGCTTGTGCCTTGCACATAGTAGCCTTGCATGTTTGATTGTACATTGTCTGTTGACTGTTGGATTATCTGTTTGACTTTTTGAATTGAGTACTGATTGAGTTGGATTGTTTTCAGGTACCTTAGTTGCTTAAGTTCATTTTGAACTTGCTTTTGCTTGGTTGCTTAACCAATTAGGTATAATTTCTCTTCTTCATGTAGTCTGGAAGACCTGGCTTGTCATGTGGCCAGGCACCTGTCTGAAGTCCTCCTTAAGAGGCAATGTTTGTGATTGTTTATCTTTGTCCCCAAGCAGGAAAAGTCCTTTTGATAAGGCAATTGGTAGATAAAAGAGATGTGTAGTCCATCTCCTACTATTCTGTGTGTCATCCATTTGCTCACATTACATGTTGAGGCATTGTGGATCTTAACCCAAAATCTATAGAGTCATTAACTTGTGGAGAGAGTTCCAACTTTCTGAACTCCCACACCTTCTATCATTTGAAGCTCTCCCTGACCAGGGATAAGAGCCATGAGGCACACCCCTCATATCCTTTCATCTGCTTCACCTTAACTCTCAATGTTAAGGTTAAGAGCACCACTTACCCCATTCCAGTTGACTTTAAAGTCTAACCCTTGCTTGAGCCTAATTGCTTGTATATAGTGTATGCTAACTGAATCATTGATTGCTTGTTGGTTCATCTGTACATGATTGCTTGTGTGCTTTGTGCATTTATCATCATTAATTGTTCATTATTGCATGATCATCATTTCATATCTTTGTGACACATCTTTGTTTGTCCATTGAGGAATCAGTTGTAAGTCCAGTTGTTGGCCATTGATCCTATGATTTGGAAGGGATTGAGTGTAAGACCATTTCATTGGCCACTTATGTCCTCTTTGCTTATTGCTTTTTCTTGTTTGTTGTATGTGAGGATGCAATTGTAAGTCCATGTTGTTGGCATTTGTATTCCCATGATCATCCTGTGGAGACTGGAATAAGTCCAGATAGATTGGCATCTGATATCCATGTTTTGTTTTGCCTTGTGAGATTGGTATAAGTCCATTTATTGGCATCCGGTATCATTGTTTTGTTTTAGGAGATTGGTGTAAATCCATTGATTGGTATCCGGTATCCGCTTTTGTGTATGAGATTGGTATAAGTCCATTTATTGGCATCCGATATCATTGTTTTGTTTTAGGAGATTGGTGTAAATCCATTGATTGGTATCCGGTATCCGCTTTTTGTTTGTGAGATTGGTATAAGTCCATTGATTGGCATCCGGTATCATTGTTTTGTTTTAGGAGATTGGTGTAAATCCATTGATTTGTATCCGGTATCTGCTTTTTGTTTGTGAGATTGGTATAAGTCCATTGATTGGCATCCGGTATCATTGTTTTGTTTTAGGAGATTGGTGTAAATCCATTGATTGGTATCCGGTATCCGCCTTTGTTTGTGAGATTGGTGTAAGTCCATTGATTGGCATCCGGTATCACCTTGTTTCTTATTTGCTTACTTGCATTGTTGCCTCATTCCAAAGGACACACTTGAATCATCTTCTATATGATTTCAAGAGGTGAACTTCTAGGAAGTTTTACACTCCTTCATCCACATCATTTTTGTTTCAAAATCCCTTTTCACTTGTTGACTTTTAAAACTTGTAAATACATAATGTGCAAACATTTTCATGTCTTTTCAAATTAGAAACCTGGACCCTAAGTCCCTGACTTTTCAAACTTCATTTTTATAACACTTCTTCGAATTGAATCTTAATCATACTTTGACCATATTTTGTGAATACTCATAATCAATTAACTTTCACCCATTCAATTGTTTTGGTGGCTTTGTCCATTGTTGATATGTTTTCATACATTAGCCATAGGTTTCAATTCTCATAGTGGTTGATGTAAATCTCACCACATCCTTAGTGAGTTGATTGTAAGTCTTCCATACTTATTATAGGGTTAACCCCTCACTAGTATGTTGAAGTTATCCTTGCATGGTGGATTGTTGGTCTTGGTTGAGTTTTCTCCCGTTGAGAATGAAAAGCCTTAGTGCTCTTGTTTTAAAATGAACCCACTGATATTTTGGAAATCTTTTAGCCGAACTACGGCGTTTTGATCCTTACTATCCATGGAAAGGTACGTAGGCAACGGGTTCATCCGTTCAAACACAAAAATAATAAATTGTATATTCTTTTCTCATCTTCCCAATCATGTTTGCACAATATGTCATAAACAAATAAACTTTTTCTTATACAACAAGTGTGAAAAGGGCTCCCTAGGAGTACTTAGGACGTTTTGGGTGCCTAACACCTTCCCATTGCGTAATTTACCCCTTACCCAGACTCTCTGATCTTTTCATTAGTTTTCTATGTGTAAAACTTCTTAGGCTTTTGTTCGCTTTTTAGCCATTCCTTTGGATAAATAAAAGTGCGGTGGCGACTCGATTTCTTTGTATACTTTGCTTTTGGTTTAATCAATAAATCATAAAGTGACGAATACACCGCTACACATCATTTTATACCAAAACACATGTACACACAAAAAAGGGCTCCCTAGAAGTACCTAGGACACTTTGGGTGCTAACACCTTCCCTCTGTGTAACCAACCCCCTTACCTGTAATCTCTGGCATTTTATTGGTTTTGATTTGAAAACTTCTTATCTTTGGGTTTTGTTCTTACTTTTCCCTTTTCCCTTGGAAACAATAAAAGCGCGGTGGCGACTCTGGTTTAACTGACGTCAAGCTTATCAATAGCTTGATGGTCATGAATTTACGGCTACAACATTCTTCTTCATAATCTTCTCATGTATTAGATGACATACTCCTTGAATGGCTCAAAATAAGACATTGGACATAGGTTCAAAGTAACATTTGCATCAAGACCATATAGCAGATGAACTCAAGTGGATCCCAATAATTGCACCAGATGAAAATTCAAATCGCCTGAACTTGGTTTCAGAAATGTTGGCATTGGCCAAGTCCTTTTGCATAGGGAATGTTGCCTAATTCTAAGTCCAAAGCTCAGATCAAATCCAACAGTTCACCCAAACATTTTTTAAGGTTTTTGTTGTTTATTAAGTATTTTAAGGTCCTAAGACCACAAACACAAACAAGATTCACAAACAAATATATACAATAACAATATATGGCTCAAGTGAGAAAAGTGAAAATGGCATTAACATAAACAAGTTAAATGATATCTAAAATGGCAAATGATAAATGACTTAAATTTGAATTGCATAAAGTAAATGACTTGAAATTAAAAGCAATTATAGTAAAAGTTAGTCAAACGTTAGTTGATTAGATGTTAGTGGAGTTTTGCTTTTCACTTATTTAAGTCATTATATGGAGATCACTCAACCCTCTATTCACAAGCATGGATCCTTGAACCAAGACATCTTCCAAAGGAAGGAAAAAAGGCAAAGTTTCCACATAATACCATGAAAGGGGGGAGGCTTACAATCTCACTTACTAGAATGCTATGCTTTTGTGTCAAAATTTAGCTCTATGTTAAGCAATCGTAATTGGACTTATGTAGAAGTCACAACTATCTGAGGCCGGGCAATAGAAATTTTAGTGTTAATGCATGTTAGAGATATGGTATAATGGACCATACTCCTAAAACATACCACACACAAAAAGAAAATGATCAAAGGATGGACCTAATCTCATTCATACTTTTATTGGTTCATCTAACACAAAGTTACTGATGAACCAATTAGCCTTAGGATATTGAGACTTCTTTGGTAAATGAGAGGGATGGGATAAAATGGATTGAAGATGAAGAGGGAGAGGAAATGAGACATACACAAATTGGTCATGGGAGGAATTTTATCAAATTAAAATCATTCATTCATTTTGGGAGATGAAATATACATTTTATCAATCCCCTTAATTCAATGATTTTAATCCAACAAAAGTCAAATCAACATTAACCAAGGCCCAAACATATAATCAAACTTCACAAGTCAATAAAAATGGCTCAACATAATTTCTTCAATATTAAAATGCATTTAAATTAAATTATATTTGATCAAAAACCTAAAACCTCTTCAAAACACCAAATAAATGTCCAAGAGATTTATCGTAGGTCAAAGAAGGTCAAAGGACCTTGGACAAAAAATTTCATTATTTTTGAAAAGTCAGAAGTATTTTTAAACAATTAAAAATATGCATAAAAACAATTAAATCATGAAAAACATCAAAACTAATCCAAAAAATAATTTTAATTCAGAAAATGAAAGAGAAAAATGTTTGAAATTTTTTGGTGAAAGTCCCATATTTTTTGGATTAATAATGAAATTAATATGAATTAATTAAAAATAATTAATTAAATGAAATAATCAGAAATTCAAAAAATGAGAAGCATCTGATCTCCCTCATTAATTGAGGTGGCAGATCAGATGGTGGTAAGCGCGCGTTCTACATGTTCCCTATTCAACTGAACCACACACATGGTAATCAAAAGCAATGCACGAGATTAAAACATTTGAATTGGATCCTATGGTTGAGATGCATGACAACACATCACCGGAGCCAGAGCTCCGGTCTTCTTCTCCGGTGGACCTCACCGGACTGGTCCACCATCAACCATCACCAAAATGAAAAAGAAAGACATGGATTTAAAGAAAAATGCTCAAGAGCTCGAATCTGGCATCAATTTTGTCCAATCCCAAGTATATAAAAAGATACAGGGATTTGAATTTTGAGGATCATGAACCGAGTTACTTTGATTTGATCTCAAAGCAACTCAATCTTCTTGCCTGCATTGATAGGACTTCAGACAACCAAAAATCAATAAGAATAGTGAAGAATTGAGAGAGAATCAAAGAGAAGAAGTTTATGAAAAATCACCTTCGAGTTGATCTAATTCCATTTGATCTTGATATGGATTTGATTGCTTTCTCCTCCTCTTTCTTGCAGAAACCAAATGAGATGAAAAGGGAAGTGAATATCTGGAGTTTGAACTTCCAAACAGAAGATGAAGTTCAAGCTCGATTTCAAAAGAAACCTTCAGAAATTCTATGGAAGTGGGGGTTTGAATTGGTCTAGCAAAGCTTGGGCAAGGTGTTCCTTCTGAATCTGAAGCCTTAAGCTTGTTTAAATACACAATGCACTTGATATTTGCACTACTCGAAATTTGGACAAATTTGGAAACTCCTTTGCATGGGTGCCTGGGAAATCATTTTGGCCTTAGGGATGATGCAATCCACTTCCAATTAGTGTACAAAGTATGCTTAATGCATCATGTGTAAGCATGCAAAAGAATTTGATCACTTGAAATCCAATCTTGCCAAAACACTTTCCATAATGAAGCCATGTGCAACTCCCTCAATTTTAATCCAAATGAGATGATCTTGGTTGTTTTGGAAAGGTGAGATCAAGGGGAACAACTTTCATGTTGAACACTTTTTTCATTTTAAGCTTAGACCATGATGAATTTTAAGGTGGAAGTTTGGGAAATCAAACATATTTGAAAATTTGCTAAGTCCCAAGTCAAATGTTCACTTCTTCCACCTTGAATAACTTTTTCTATGAACTTCAAATAAGAAACGTTCCTTCATCAAAGTTGTAGCTATTTCAAACCTCTTAAATTTGGTCACATATTTGACCTCATTTGGATTTGGCATGAATGAGTTATGCATTTTAGAAGTTGAGGAAAATCACTTGTTCAATGGTAATGGCCCAAAATGACCTATAATGTTTCCTCTTGGCACATGCATTTTCAAGTTGAACTTGCACTTCCTCTAAACATAAAAGTTGAAGTAGACATCTTGACTTTGATCCTTAAATTTGAATGGCTTCCATCTCATAAAAAAATGAGCAAGCTATGGCCTTGGGAAGTTGACCTCCAAACTAGGGTTTAGACAAAATGACCTATAATCTTTCACCATAAAAAATGACTTTCCAAGCAAAACTAGATATTGACTTCAACATTAATGTTGTTTGTAATGTCACTTTGAGTAACGTTGCTCCTGGAATCATTTTCATATGACAAATATGGTAGGAGATAGGGTCTAGGGAACCCCAGTTTTGACAGTTGACTTCCTCTGGTCAACCACCATGAACCAACTTGCTAGCTTGACATTTTCTTAACTTTTAGGACTCATGGAGGACCATATATGCATAATATGATGTAAGGTGAAGTATCCCTTGAAATATTTTATCAATTACTGAAGAAACTTGTTGAAGAAGTCATACAAGATACCCAGATGAATTAGGGTTTCCCAAGCAAACCAACTCCAAACTCTTGATGATTTCTTGATCAAAATAACATGTGAAGGACATGGGGATCCATATATGATGCTTAGATCCAATGTAAACCAATTTTTGATTGAGCTCCTTGCATTGAGGGTCTTAAACCCTAGATATGAGCTTGATAAAGCATAGATGAGCATACACACTACCTACAAAAGAGTTAAACTATACATTGACATATTATTGGTATTTTGGTTAGTAAACAAATAAAAATGAAGTATGATACAATCAAATGTGCTTGGTGATCTCTCTCAATGAAAACCCTATGAGTGAGGGGTAAGGAGGGTGCCAAGGTGTGATCCTAATGCGGATGCATATGATGAGATAGCATGAGGGATCTTAGGATCAAAATTTGGATCTTACAACTGCCCCTATTTAAGGACGTTCTAGATGAGAAGATGAAGGTTTAAATCTTCATATTGACTCAGTAGAATGGACTCAAATAACAACAATAGAAACAAATTTTTGTCCCTAAGAGACCTCATGATGCATATGTTATGAATGTTAAAAATAATCTTCATGGGGAAAATGTTGCCACAAAGGAAAAGAATCTGGAGAGACTGAAAGTGTGAAGCAGCATAATGAATTCCCTAAGGAGAACTCAATGGGGAGACAGAGACTCTGGGGGACAAAAGATTGTGCGTAGGCCAGGCTACGACTTAAAACTATTGGGGGACACGAGGGATTCCATGAGAGTAAATCAATGGAAAGACTTAGTCGGGGATAAAAGGAACATTTGTAGGGGAAACAGGTAAATCATAACAAAGTTGAAATTCCTGAACCAATTAGGGGACGACGATTCCATTGAGCAAATACGCACTCAAACTCAACTGGGGAAGAAAATAACTTTAACACATGAGTAACAGAAGTACATTATCCACTATCGGTTACTTGGTAAGGAGATAACAAAATCTGGCATAAAGGACATCTGTTACCGATTAGGGTAAACATATCATGGATGACTCGTTGAGGGCAACCAGAAGGTGTATTCATTACCAGTTACTGGGTAAGACTAACTTGTTGGGGAAAAGCCAAATAGGGTTTACAACTACCGGTTACTGGGAAGAAGACCAAAGAGAGAGAGAATAAGTGTCACCAGTTAAAGTGAACATATCAAGGATAAACTTGAAGGGGATAATATTCGTCATTGATTAAGATGAACATATCAAGGATAGACTGCCGGAAAAAGGTAGGAATTATATATATATGAGTCACTGGATAGAATACCAAAAAGAGAATATCCTTCATCGGGTAGGATGAACATATCAAGGATAGACTCTAAGGGCAAATATATGAATCATATCTATCAGTTACTGGATAGAATACCAAAAGAGAGAATATTTGTCATCGGTAAGGATGAACATATCAAGGATAGACTCCGCAAGAGGAAACGGGATTTACAACTACCGATTACTGGGCAGAAGACCAAAACGAGAATATCCGTCATCGTTTAAGATGAACATATCAAGGATAAGCTCAAAAATGAAAGAAAATATGTCATCAGTTAAGATGAACATATCAAGGATAGACTTTCTGGGGAAACGTAAAACAAATCCACTGGGGAGAATGAAGGAAATAAATTACTTTTATCGGGTGTTGGGCAAAAGTAATATACTCGTAAATCGAGAAGAATATTATCAGTTATTAGGCAATAGACTCTCAGGGGACCAAAAGCATCTATCTAGGACAGATCTAGAAATAAACGGTCAATCAAAGACTCAACCCAATGAGGATATAACTTAGGGGAAATGGTTCCATCCAGATCATCAACTAGGGAGGAAGCTGAAATAATAATCATCCACGAGGGAGTAACTCAGTGGGGAATGAGAAAGGTTAAATTCTTTCTGCTTAAGGGGATGACACACTACAATTGAAAGAGGATAGACACACTGAATCTGTGGGGGGGGGGGGGAGGATACTGTAAGACCCCAATTTTGGCCCTAAGATCCCTCATGGCATCATAACATTTCATTTGCAAAGCCTCAAGGATCATAAGCATCTTGGTTCCCCTTGCCTTTGGGTGGGACCTCTTGTGAGTGGTTTGAGATCACCAAGCATGCTTGAATTGTATATTATTGCTTTTCTCATTTTGTTTACTAACCAAAAGCACAAAAATATGTCACTAACATCTTTTATTTGTAGCTTGAGCAGTCAAAAGATCTAAAAGCTTCTAGGTGATCCTTTGTGCAATGATATGGCCAAGAGAAGATAAAGGCAAGCATGGCAATGGTTCCCAAAGCTCTCATCCATAAAATATGCCTCCCTAGCATCTCAATTCATCATTTTGATCAAAGCAAGTCAAAGGGTTTGAGGTTTGTTTCCCAAGGAAGCCCTAATTCATCTGATCACCAATAATGCCTTGCTCATAAAGCAACCTCATCCCATGGTCAAATACAATCAAGGGAAGTTATTTAATTCATCCTTTCATGCATATTTGGACTTATTTGAGTATCCTCAATTATCAATTCATCAAGATATGAGTTGTGGACTTGAGAAGTTGATCAGTCAATTCATCTGACTATTTTGAAATACAATGAGACCTAACTTTTTGTGTGTTCGTCAAATGGAGATGATCCCACGAGAAAACATATTCTTAATGACAATATGAACAACTTTCATGTTCACCAAAATTGGATTTGAAGCTTGGAAGATCATCATCCATTCCAGGACATTATAGGTCATTTTGACTGAAACCCTAATTTTGGGTCAACCTCCCAAAAACATAACTCATTCATTTTTCATGATTTTAAGGTGGAACCAAATGCATTGGAAAGCTTATTGTGTTTACTTCAAATGTTATGTTGAGAAAAATTTCAAAATCTCAAAATAAATACATGTGATAATGCAAAACATTATAGGTCACTTTTGGGCCAAATGCATTGAAATGGAAAAAAGTCCAACTTCAAGTGCCCATAAATTCTTCATTAAAAATCCAAATGATGTAAAATTTAAGTCCAAATTGATTGTCTTGAAACGATATACAACTTTAATGTTTAAGGTTTTATCATTTGGAGCTTTCTTCATTGAGACAGAAGGGCTTGAACATTGGCCAAATTTGGAAACTTCACTTTTGCATGTTTTGCACCCTACACTTTAAACTCAAAATTCAATAATTTCCAAAGCCCAATTGGAATTTTGATCAACATATCATTTTTTCCTTATGCAATAATCTTTCTAACCATTACTCGTGAGGTAGCATTTGGAGTTTGGAAGCACCATTTTCGAAGGCATGAAGATTTAATGCATTTTGTGAAATTCAATTGAAATTGCCATGCATGAGCTGTTTATACTCAATGTACACGTTCATTTGCAATTCATATGAGCTCAGCAGGTCATTCCAATCTTCATTGGGCCTTCCACATGATCACACAAGCCCATGCAAGGAAAATCCATTTGCCATGCACACGAGTAAACTCACTTGTTCAGCCAATTCCAGCTATAAATACATGTGTTATGCTTCATAATGAACCAACTTAAGGGCGCCTGAAATGCTGCAAGAGTGAATTCCCAACCATACCAAAGGAACTAAATCCATTTTCTTCAAAAATTCAGATCTGAAATTCAATTGAATTTGGTTGAATCTTCAGATCTAAAGTTCTTAAACCTTCATCATTTGATCCATAGAAGTTCTGTTTTGAAAAAGGAACCAAGGAAAGGGACTCAAATGTTCATAATCTAAAGGTGTGGATCAACTGGTTTTGGCTTTGAATCTCTTTGTTCTTTGATCTATTGGCCTTGATATTGTGTTGTCTGAAGTCCTCTCTATAGAGGCATCATTGCGGTGTGCTTAATTTTTGAAATCAAGCAAGTTCATGATGAACACCATCAAGCTTCCATCTCTGATTTCTCTCTTGATAGGAATCTAGAGTGGAAGTGAGTGGTATAGGAGTGATGTACATCACTTCCTCTTTCGAGCGGTGCCTAGATCGTCCATTTTAATGAGCATTTGAACCTCTGTGTTTTTTGGCCCTCGCCGGAGCTCACCGGAGAAGACGGTGGCGCTGGCCACCGTCTCATTGCCAGATCAATCCTGAGCCGTTGGATGCACTTCCTAGTTTATATTACAACCATCTGATCTTATGACTTTTATTAAATGTCCATGTGATGCGTTTGACTGAGGACTTCGGTAGGCGCACACTGACAGCCCTTGCATGTCCCAGCTCAATTAATGAGACTGGATCTAACGCCTCTCCTTTTTTCTGATTTTTCTAATTTCCATTTTATTTCTTTTATTTCATTTAACTTCAAAAATTCATAACTCTTTTATTTTAATTCCAAAAAATATGAGACCAATTACATTGTTTCTCTTTTTAATTCTAGTTTTTAAAAATGATTTTTAATTTTTTTTTATTTTATCATTTGATATTTTTTGTGAATTTTCTCTTTTCTGGTTATTTTTAATTCATTTTAAATAATTTTTGATATTCAAAAAATACAAAAATATTTTCTCAACCTATTTGAATGCTGATGGATCTATGAAAAATATTCTCATCAATTTTTTAATTGATTTGAGATTTATTTGAGATTTTAGTTCAATTAGGTTATTTTTATTTATTTTTAATTGATTAAATATAGTTTCTGACTTTTAAAAATGCTGAAATTTTTTGTCAAACTTTGTTTGTCCTTGTTGAACTTGGGATAAATCACTTGGACTTTTCAAAGTTAATTTGAGGTGATTTTGATGTTTGACCTCTCTTTAATATTTTAATTCAAGTTTATTTTTAAATATTAAAAATGCCAAAAATATTTTGTTCATCTCTTGACTTCCAATCTTCATCCCACTTCTGTTTTTGATAGTTTGACCATGATCCTCAATGTCATTGGTTAATACTTGTTGATTGGTACATTCCATTTCATTTAATGCACTTTATTCTTTTCATTTCCATTATCCATCTTCTTCTTCTTCTTCTTCTTCTTTTCTTTTGGATCAATGAGTTAAAGGTTGATAAGTTAGCATTGATTAGGGAGGTTTAATCTTCCTTGATCCAAATCCAATTCATCTTGATCAAATGATCAAGTGAATAACTTTGCATTAAGGATAGATTGCTTCCTAAATCATGCAAAGGACTTAAACCAATACAAGATCATTTCTCTTCTTCTTTTTGGCATGGCAAGTTGTTGGAACTTGGTTCACTAATCAAGACTTCTAACTTGTGTTGTTGCCTATATTATTATTGTCCGGCCTCAAATAGTTGTGACTTCTACATAAGTCCAATTACGATTGCTTAACATAGCACTAAATTTGCCTTATGGCACACTAACTACTAACATTAACTAGTGACCATTAACATTAAATTCTTGCTCTTTACTTTTATGCAATTTACTATTCTTGCACATATTATTCATTTGCTTTTCCCTTTGCTCACTTGAGCACATGTTTATGTTAATGCAATTTGCCTTTTGCTCACTTGAGCACATAATTGTGTATATATCATTGTGTTTGTGTGTTGTTTTGTTTGTTGTTGACCAAATGCAAAGAAATGGACAAATGGACTTAGACTTTAGGACCTTCCCTAAGCTAATGGAGTTTGAAGAGCAACTAGGCCTCATGCCTTTAGAATGTTTAAAGCTTGAAGATGAACATTGAAAGGATTAAATTCTAAACTCCCTCTTGTCCATTCTTTGATTGCATTATGGAACTTTTTAATGTGTGTGTTCTTATGCTAGGGATTCCAACATTGAGCCAAATTGAGGAACCATTGCCATGAGTTTCTAAGAGAGAGAAATCTAAAAGCCATTGGAAGATTCCTAGGAGCTTGTTGTGATTGTGTGCTTGCTTGCTTGAGTATTTGTTTTGCTTGCATTTTCCAAAGGATGGGAGCTACTTGGATCATCAATATGATCTCAAGAGAGGAACTCCATTTGTGGTCTTGTTCTCTTTTGCTTTACCTCTTGTATGTTTAAGATTTAGCCTTTCTTATTCTTCTCTCCACTCTAACCCAAGCCAAAACTTTTGTGCAAACATTTAACCTTTGTTTTCAAATATTAGAAACCTAAGCCTTATGCTTTTGATTTTCAATTTTTCTTTCCATAAACACTTATTTTGAGTTGAACTTTTAAATCAACTTTGACCATATTTTGTAAATATTTGTCATTGGTAAATATAACTCATTCAAATATTTTTGTGGTTTCAATGGCCACTTTCCTAATCAAAATTTTCATAACCTTTAGCTATTAGGTTTGAGTTATCCTTGAGGTAGATGTAATACTCACCTATATCCTTAGTGATGGACAATGAGTCTTCCATGCTTATTATAGGGTTAACCCCTCACTAGCATGTTGAAGCTATCCTCACATGGTGGATTTGTGGTTTTAGGTTGAGTTTTCTCCCTTGGATAACAAAAGACCTTCAGGCTTTTGGACCAATCAATCCACCAACTCATTTTGAGATTTTTACCCGAACTACGAGGTTTTGATCCTAATCTTTTTTAAGATGGTACGTAGGCAATGGGTTCACCCATCCAAACACAAAAATGTAAATAAACTTGTATATTCTTTTCTCATCTCTTCAATCATGTTTGCACAAACAAATTTTTACGAAATACCTACCTTATAACAAATGTGAAAAGGGCTCCCTAGGAGTACCTAGGATGTTTTGGGTGCTTAAAACCTTCCCATTGCATAACCAACCCCCTTACCCAGATCTCTGACATTTTTATTAGTTTTTGATTTGATAAAACTTCTCGGTTTTTGTTCGCTTTCTAACCATTCCTTTGGATAAATAGAAGTGCGGTGGCGACTCGACTTGTATGGTTTACCTTAGATTTAGTCAATATATCTAAATGGTAACGAATACCCCGCTACAGAAAAGTGGCGACTCTGCTGGGGACATCAATTTGCCTAGTGGATTTTGCCTACTTTTCATATTTGTTGTATTGTATTGTATATTGTTTGGTGACATATTTTTGTGCAATTTGGGATTACTGTATTGTATCTAATGATTGAATTGCTTGAATATTAATTCCTTGTATGCTTGGTGATCTTTGTGAGATGAGTTCTATACCTGAACTCGAGTGCACTTAGGATAGGAGAATGGCATAGTCTTGTTGACTTGTGTGGAGTTATTCCTTAGCAAGTTGACTTGCAAGTCCATTCACTTGGTGGAGGTCATGTTGGGATCAATAATGTCACACAAGTAGTTGTGGTTAGACATTACTCTTTCCAATATAGACCTTAGAAGCCAAGGACCTTAGTTTACCAAGCCCTTCTTGGCCTATTTTTAGGACGTAGTGCGAAAGTCGTTCAAGTGTAAGGTTTGATACGATTGTTACGCGATACTACACTCATAAGAGTCTCTCTTGAGAATATTTTTTGGGATACGAGTAGTCGTTTCCCCAATAAATATTCGAAAGATGGGATGATGACTATGGGAACCTCTTGTAGAACATGTTTGGCAGGTTAAACCCTAGTACACTCCCTTTGGGTGGTTCTTAACCGAGACTCCATGCTCGTGACTTGCAACAAACCCTTGATTCGTGGTTGATCCGTTCATGTATCCTTAATATCAATGGAACTTAGGTGTTGATAAGGTGTAAACCATAATCCACCAAAATGGATGATTGATATTAAGGATAATATGATCCATCCCATGACCTTTGTTTGGTGTGCTTTGCTTGATCCTTGAGTGTGATTGTTGCATTCATTCATTCATGCACCCATTTGCATCCATATCATCAAGACAATAAGAAAATTTTCAAGGAACTTAAGAGGTCTATTTTCAAATTTTCAGACATGGAAAGACAAAGAAGGAATACAAAGAAGTACAATTTCAGGCAACCAGACTTGAAAGAGCTAAGAAAATTGACATCCTATGTATTAGATCCTTTGGGTTTCAAAGCTCGTTTTGGGAAGCTTCTTCCTTTTCTGACTACTCAGGTGGACGAGGGGTTGATGAGTGTATTGGTGCAATTTTATGATCCTTTGTACCATTGCTTCACATTTCCGGATTTTCAACTGTTGCCTACGCTTGAGGAGTATGCCTATCTTGTGGGCATACCCATTCTAGCCAGTTGCCATTCAGTGGCTTGGAGAGTATTCCTATTTCTCGAGAGATAGTTGATATGTTGCATATAAATGAATCTCTGGTTGGTGCTCATATGACTACCAAAGGTGGAATTCAAGGTCTCCCTTCTGAGTTCCTCATTGCTCAAGCTACTGTGTATGGGAAGGCCATGAGTGAGGACGCCTTTGAGGCCATATTTGTACTTCTCATCTATGGGTTAGTGTTATTCCCCAACATCGACAAGTTTGTGGATGTGAACGCTATTAGGATTTTCTCTACTCTTAACCCCCTTCCGACTCTGTTGGGTGACACTTATTTCTCTTTGCATATGAGGACTGCAAAGGGTGGTGGTGCCATTGTGTGCTGTTTGCCTCTGTTGTATAAGTGGTTTATTGCTCACTTACCGCAGACGGTCGCCTTCAAGGAGAACAAGGGATGTCTACGGTGGTCCACGAGACTTATGTCTCTCACTAATGATGATATCTCTTGGTACAATCGCGTGTATGATGGTGTGCAGATTATCGACTCTTTTGGTGAATTCTCCAATGTACCTCTTCTTGGTACATGTGGTGGGATTAGCTACAACCTCGTTTTGGCACGTCGTCAGCTTGGGTTCCCCCTAAAGGATAAACCCAATAACATTCTGTTAGAGGGTGTGTTCTTTCAGGAGGGTAAAGATCCCCAAGGCTTGAAGGGCAGGATGGTCCGCGCTTGGCGCAAGATTCATAGGAAAGGAAGGAAGGAGTTAGGTCCAAAGAACTGTGTCGCTTTGGAGCGTTACACTGCTTGGGTTAGGAGGAGAGCTTCTGAGTACCTCATGCCTTACGAGTATCCGAGACCTACACCTTTGGTTAAGGTTGGGCCTTCAACCCTCCCTGACCAAGGAGTAGAGGAGTTGAGAGACGAAGATCGTTCACATGCTTGGATCCGTGAACGAGAAGAGTTGCTTCAGCAGATCAAGGAGAATGATGCTTTGATAGAGTTCCTCGAGCATCAGGTTATTGATGATCCCAATGATGCATAGACTTCTATACTTCCTCAGTCCTCCAGGTTTTGGAAGAGGAAGTACGATCGACTCGCCAAGGAGAAAGCAGATATGGAGGCAGCCTATGAGGAGGAGGTGAAGAGGCTTCGTGCATCTTACCTTCCTGTGTCCCGAGCTTTAGATGATTGTTTCTAGGGATCCATAGGATGATCATTTTCCTTTTCTCTTGTATCGTATTTGGTTACCAATGTTATACTTCTTTGGTGTAAAAAAGTATTTTCCAGATATCATTGATGAGATGTTTCCATATATGATAAAAGTATAATATTTCCCAAAATTTGCAAATAGAACTCTAAAGTTCATCTGAAATATAAACAAATCATACGCACAAGCATTGCATGCATCATCTGCATAAGCAG
Organism: Lathyrus oleraceus; assembly: GCF_024323335.1. Taxonomy (NCBI): domain Eukaryota; kingdom Viridiplantae; phylum Streptophyta; class Magnoliopsida; order Fabales; family Fabaceae; genus Lathyrus; species Lathyrus oleraceus. The sequence continues at coordinate 466,756,771 of NC_066585.1, read as the reverse complement.
GTTTCGTTCCCGGTTTCTTGTCCTATGGTCTAACTTTGTGTTCTTCATTTATTTTAAAGACAAGCTGACTCACTGGTACTACACCAGAGCCAACTCTTCGAGACTGATGGATCATTTGGAACAAGAGAACCGCGAGCTGAAAGAAGAGGTAGCCAAATTGACTACCCTGATGGAGTCATTATTGGCCGCTCAGAGCCAGTCTTCTCCAACACCTGCAACTCCTCCCCAAAGGACAATCATTTCTGAGATTGCGACTTCTACTATGACTGCTACAACAGCCCACTTTGTGCCATCTATGCCAACCGGGTTCCCTTGGGGAATACCCGCCAATTTCATGCTAGAGGGTTTCGCTCCTACTCTTGCTTCTCTGCCGGTATCTAGCCTGGTCCTTTCAGTGCCACCTCCCGTTGTGCACACACTACCAAGAGTTGAAGATACCATCTACCATTCTGAGCCATCTGAGGGCCCAGACGTTTATGAGAAGATGGATGATATAAAAGATCAATTCCTTGAGCTTCGCAAGGAACTGAAGACTTTGAGGGGGAATGACCTCTTTCGTAAGAGTGCTGCTGAGTTGTGCCTCGTGCCCAACGTGAAGATCCCTATTAAATTCAAAGTACCTGACTTTGAGAATTATAAGGGAAACACATGCCCTCTCAGCCATCTTGTGATGTACGCTCGCAAGATGTCGACGCAAACTGATAATGACCAATTGCTCATCCATTATTTCTAGAACAGTCTGTCTGGTGCCGCTCTCAGGTGGTATATGGGTCTGGAAAGTTCGAACATTCGCTCTTTCAACGATCTTGGCGAGGCCTTCGTCAAGCAATATAAATATAATGTAGATATAGCTTCTGATAGGGACCAGCTGAGGGCAATGTCCCAGAAAGAGAAAGAGACCTTCAAAGAATACGCCCAGAGGTGGCGCGAGTTGGCAACTCAGATAGTGCCACCCCTTGAAGAGAAAGAAATGACCAAGATCTTTTAGAAGACCTTGAGTTCGTGCTACTATGATAGAATGATAGCCAATGCTCCCTCAGACTTCACCGAGATGGTGAATATGGGAATGAGACTGGAAGAGGGGGTCCATGAAGGACGTTTGACTCGAGAGGGAGGTTCTTTAGCAAAGAGATATGGAAGCTTTGCAAAGAAGAAGGAGGGAGAGGCACATGTTGTGTCTTCCCATGTCAAGAGAAGACCCTCTGTGAAGAGGAAGATTGCTCGCCCAGTCAATAACCAGCATCAAGTGGCTCATATAGCACCTGTTTTCAGGGAAGCTCAGCATTATCAACAACCACAATCTCAGCAATATCAGCAACAACAGCAGCGTCCGCCACAACAGGCCTACCAGCCTCGAAACAACAACAATGCCAACACCAGCTACGAGAGGAAGAGGGTCACCTTTGATCCAATTCCGATGACTTATGCTGAACTATATCCATCTCTGATTGATAGAAAGTTAATTACTCCGCGAGACCCTCCCGCTATACCTGCTAACCCCCAGTGGTGGTACAAGCCAAAACTTCATTGCGTATATCATTCCGGTGCTCCCGGACATGACGTGGAGAATTGTTATCCCTTGAAGACCAAGGTGCAAGGCCTTGTAAGAAGCGGGATTTTGTTTTTCGAGGACGTAGGTCCGAATGTGAAGAAGAACCCATTTCCCGAGCATGGGAAATCTGTCAATATGGTCCAGGGCTGTCCTGGCAAGTACAAAGTCAAATATGTCAGTCATATTCGACAATCGCTGGTTGAGATGCATCGCTTGCTGTGTGACTATAGCCATTATGAGCATGACCATGACAGATGTCGAGTTTGTTCTGTCAATCAGAGAGGTTGTCGCCAGGTGTGCAAGGATGTTCAGGAAATGCTTGATGAAGGAGTCATTGAGATCCTTCAGAATAGAAATGTTGATGAAGACGTTGTTGAAGTCAATGTAATTTCTCCGGTATTCCGGATACCCGAGCCTGTTGTCATCAAGTATGATGGTAGCAAGCAGAAGGTTTCTCCCGCTCTGACTATCAAGCCAGTCGGACCTGTACCGTACTCCTCCGAGAAGGCGGTTCCTTATCGCTACAATGTTGTAGCAGTGGAAAATGGGAAAGAGGTGTCCCTGCCCTCTTCATCCGTCGTTAATATTGTTGACGTTAGCGACCTGACCCGCAGCGGTCGTGTTTTCTCGGCTCCGCCGAAGCCTTAAGATGATGTTCAAGGAAGTGTTGATACTGGTTTTGTTGAACGCCCGATTGAGAATGTTGTGAACGCTCCGAATCTGGCACTTGTTGCTAAGCCCTCATCTACGTTAAGAATTCCTGCTTCTGCTGCCCCGAGTGGAAATACGAAAGAAGATTGTGATGAGATACTGAGGCTCATCAAAAGAAGCGAGTACAACGTTGTAGATCAGCTTCTACAAACGCCGTCCAAAATATCTGTGTTATCATTGCTATTGAATTCGGAACCACACCGAGAAGCTCTACAGAAGGTGTTGGAGGTGGCGTATGTGGATCATGATGTCACGATAGAACAGTGTGACAGTATTGTTGCAAACATCACCGCTTGTAACACTTTGAGCTTTTGTGACGCTGATCTTCCCGATGAGGGAAGAGAGCACAACTTGGCATTACATATATCTATGAGTTACAAAGATGATGCCATGTCCAATGTGTTGGTGGACACTGGGTCATCATTGAATGTATTACCGAAGACCATGAGGCAGAGTGGAGTAGTTGTGAAGGCTTTCGATGGGTCTCGCAAAACTGTGATTGGTGAGGTTGATCTCTTAGTCAAAATCGGACCAAGTGATTTCTAGATTACCTTCCAGGTTATGGACATTCACCCATCGTATAACTGTCTTCTAGGCACACCATGGATTCACGAGGCTGGCGCCGTGACATCCACCCTACACCAGAAACTGAAATTTGTAAAGAATAAGTAGCTGGTGGTAGTAGGGGGAGAAAAGGCTCTCCTGGTAAGCCATTTGTCTTCCTTTTCTTATATAGACGTTGAGGATGAAAAGTTGGCTATTGAGCATGGTACAATTGCTGGTTTGGGGCAAATGATTGAGTTGAAAGACAATAAGTCCCGGGCTGGCATAGGCTATTCTTCTAGGGTCTTCAACAAGCAAGGATTGTTCAAGAGGGGTGGATTTATCCACACCGGTCAAGACGAAGAGGTTGCTGCCATTTTGGAAGAAGAGGAAGAGGATTCTGGCAATTTCATCATCCCTGGAGGGGTCTGCAATAATTGGGTCGCTGTGGATATTCCAACAGTTATCCATAAGTCAAAGTAATGTTCATTGTGTTTTAAAAAACCCTTCTCACATGCCAAAAGGAGAAGTGATGACATTGTTGGCACATAAATACAACGATGTTTTCATTCAATAAATTCATGTTAAATGTTTATTTTTCCAATTATTTTCCCTTTTTGCTTTTACATGAAATTGGTGATCACATAAAACCCTAAAATAAGAATAAAATCAATCTTTTCATCTGCATAATGATTTGCCTTGGTTGAATTCTAAAGTTTCTTTTATATGCAAAATCATTATGCAGGTTAATCAAACCCATTGAACATAATGATCCAACACCATCTCCCAACTTTGAATTCCCTGTATTTGAACCGGAAGAAGATGATGTTGAAGAGATTCCTGACGAGATTACCCGTCTACTTGAGCATGAGGAGAAGATCATTCAGCCGCATCTAGAGAATCTAGAAACAGTTAATTTGGGGTCTGAAGATCGTGTGCGAGAAGTGAAGATTGGGGCACTCCTGGGAGAATCTGTTAAGAAGGGGTTGATTGAATTGCTACGAGAATATGTTGACGTCTTTGCCTGGTCATATGAAGACATGCCTGGTCTGGATACAGATATCGTGCAACATTTCTTACCTTTAAAGCCTGAGTGTGTGCCTGTGAAGTAGAAGCTCAGAAGAACTCATCCCGATATGGCAGTAAAGATTAAGGAAGAAGTTCAGAAGCAAATTGATGCGGGGTTTCTGGTGACTTCTACATATCCTCAATGGGTGGCCAATATTGTGCCTGTGCCTAAGAAAGATGGAAAAGTCCGGATGTGTGTGGACTATAGAGACTTGAATAAAGCTAGCCCAAAAGATGATTTCCCTATACCACATATTGATATGTTGGTAGATAATACAACTAAGTTTAAGGTCTTCTCATTTATGGATGGATTTTCTGGATATAATCAAATCAAAATGGCACCCGAGGATATGGAGAAGATAACATTCATCACACCTTGGGGAACATTCTGTTATCGAGTGATACCCTTCAGTTTGAAGAACGCCGGAGCCACGTATCAACGAGCCATGACTACCTTGTTTCATGATATGATGCATAAGGAGATCGAGGTATATGTTGATGATATGATCGCTAAGTCGAGAACAGAAGTAGAACATGTAGAGCACTTGTTGAAGCTTTTTCAGCATTTGAGGAAGTATAGGCTTCGTCTGAATCCTAACAAGTGTACATTTGGAGTTCGTTCCGGCAAGCTTTTGGGCTTTATCGTTAGTGAAAGAGGTATTGAGGTTGATCCTGCAAAGGTCAAAGCAATACAAGAGATGCCTGCGCCCAAAACTGAAAAGCAAGTCCGAGGTTTTCTTGGCCGCTTGAATTATATTTCCAGATTTATATCCCACATGACTGCCACATGTGCACCAATATTCAAGCTCCTCCGAAATGATCAGCGTCATGATTGGACCGAGGATTGTCAGAAGGCTTTTGACAGTATTAAAGAATACTTGTCTGAACCTCCGATTCTGTCTCCGCCTGTTGAAGGGAGACCATTGATTATGTATCTGACTGTTCTTGAACACTCAATGGGTTGTGTCCTTGGTCAGCAGGACGAATCAGGAAAGAAAGAGTATGCCATCTACTACCTGAGTAAGAAGTTTACTGATTGTGAGTCTCGATACTCAATGCTTGAGAAGACATGTTGTGATTTGACTTGGGCTGCTAAGCGCTTACGCCAGTATATGTTGAATCATACAACTTGGTTGATATCCAAGATGGATCCAATCAAGTATATCTTTGAGAAGCCTGCTTTAACAGGGAGGATTTCCCGTTGGCAGATGTTTTTATCTGAATATGATATTGAGTATCAAGCTCAGAAGGCTATTAAAGGTAGTATCTTGGTCGACCACTTGGCACATCAACCAATTGAAGAGTACCAGTCAGTTCGGTATGACTTCCCATATGAGGATTTTATGTATTTGAAAATGAAATATTGCGATGAGCCTACGCTCGATGAAGGGCCAGAGCCTGGTTCCCAATGGAACATGGTGTTTGATGGCACTGTAAATCAATACGGAAATGGTATTGGGGCAGTGATTATTACTCCTCAGGGCACATATTTTCCTTTTACTGCAAGGCTAACTTTCAATGCACGAATAATATGGCTGAGTATGAGGCCTGTATCATGGGATTGGAAGAATGTATTGATCTTAGGATCAAGCATCTTGATGTCTATGGTGATTCGGCCCTCGTTGTTAATCAGATTAAGGGTGAATGGAAAACGAATCAGCCCGGCCTCATCCCATATAGAGATTATGCGAGAAGGATTTCAACGTTCTTTATTGAGGTTGACTTCCATCATATTCCTCGAGATGAGAATCGGATGGCAGACGCTCTCGCTACACTTGCTTCAATGATTATGGTAAGACTTTGGAATGAAGTCCCCAATATCATGGTGATGCACTTGGATAGACCAGCCCATGTATTTACAGTAGAGGAGGTGCAAGATGATAAGCCATGGTATTATGATATCAAGTGTTTCCTTCAGAGCCAGACTTACCCGCCTGGGGCATCTTTGAAAGATAGGAAGACTTTGAGGAGATTGTCAGGCAGTTTCTACCTCAATGGTGATGTGCTTTATAAGAGAAATTTTGACATGGTTCTGCTCAGATGCGTGGATAGACACGAAGCAGACCCGTTAATGACTGAAGTCCATGAGGGTTCGTTTGGTACACATTCCAATGGACATGCCATGGCTAGAAAGATGTTAAGAGCAGGCTACTATTGGCTGACAATGGAGTCTGACTGCTGCAAATATGTGAAGAAATGCCATAAGTATCAGATTTATGCGGATAAGATTCATATTCCCCCGACACTTCTAAATGTGATTTCATCACCATGGCCCTTCTCTATGTGGGGAATCGACATGATTGGCATGATAGAGCCAAAAGCGTCCAACGGTCACAGATTTATTCTCGTAGCAATTGATTACTTCACCAAATGGGTTGAAGCGGCATCGTATGCAAACGTGACCAGGCAGGTGGTCATGAAATTTATCAAGAATCAACTCATATGCCGGTATGGTGTGCCAGATAAGATCATTACTGATAATGGATCTAATTTGAACAACAAGATGATGAAAGAGTTGTGTAGCGAGTTCAAGATCGCACATCATAATTCTTCTCCTTATAGACCCAAGATGAATGAGGCTGTTGAAGTTGCTAATAAGAATATCAAGAAGATTATCCAAAAGATGGTTGTTACGTACAAAGATTGGCATGAGATGATGCCCTTCGCTTTGCATGGATATCGTACTTCTGTCTGCACTTCAACAGGGGCAACCCCTTTCTCTCTTGTTTATGGCATGAAGGTTGTGCTCCCAGTAGAGGTGGAGATCCCATCAATGAGAGTTTTGATGGAAGTCAAGTTGACTGATGCTGAATGGGTTCAGAGTCGTTATGACTAGCTGAATTTGATAGAAGAAAAGAGATTGACTGCCATGTGCCACGGCCAGTTATATCAGCAAAGGATGAAGAAAGCCTTTGTAAGAAGGTCAAGCCTCATGTGTTCCGAGAAGGTGACCTTGTGCTCAAGAAAGTCTTGTCTTTCGCGCCCGATTCCAGGGGCAAGTGGACTCCAAACTACGAAGGTTCATATGTTGTCAAGAGAGCCTTTTCAGGCGGTGCATTGATACTTACAACTATGGATGGGGAGGATTTCACTCGTCCTGTGAATTCAGATGCAGTCAAGAAATACTTCGCCTAAAAATAAAAACAGAACAGCTCGCTAAGTTGAAATTGCGAAAGGGCGGCTTAGGCAAAAATGAGCGTCTCGGTGGATTGAAAACCCGAAAGGGCGATCCAGGCAAAAGTTAGAGACATAGAAAAATTGAATATATGTATCCCGCTAGATTGAGTACCTCACCCTGGGGCAATCTAGGCAAAAAATAGGGATTTGGCAAGTAACTGCATCTTGGCAAGACTTTGTTCTACAAACTGTCATCTGTCAGAGATTCCCGCTCAGTCATTATCAACCAAAGCTTCAAATACATCAGATTCAAAATTGCTGGAGAAATGGTCATTATGTTCAATGTAGCCCTTTCCAATATATATCACCAATTTCAAATTTGTAAAGATCTATGGAGTCTTGCCATTTGCAGACTACCATTCCATCAAATAAATTTTACACTCTTATTCAGCAAATGTTTACACTCTTATTCGTTTCTATTCAGCAAATGTTTGCATGTTTTAATTGAGAAATATCATTGTTTAAAGTTTTCATAATTTGTTTTTAAATAAAGTGAACATTCATAATGATGAAGGGATATTGGGGATGTCTGCAGTGCTCTCCCAAGGATGGTAAGATTCTCGACAGGGTAAGACATTTGTTCATATTCCTAGCATGTTTGTATCCTCTTCCTCCGAAACCTTTTTGTGGTTTCCTCTCCCGAGGAGAGTGTATGCAGCTCCCTTTCCTCCTCAGCAGATGGAATCCTAGGTTGGGATAATATTTGGATGACCCTTGGAAGTTTCCGGTTGGTGGTTTTATCCCCACAAGGATCCATCATCCCCTTTGTCAGTTTCTCCAGTGAAGTCGTCGTGATCATGTTCTCAATAGGAAGGACTGATGCTCATTCCCCTGCAGAGACCTTTGTTGTCCTGGCTTTCTCTCTTGAGATATAGTACCGGATGTTGTGTTTGGTTCGTTGGACCTGTTTGTGTTAGAAATGTCTGTTTGTCAGCATTCATCATACAACCAGGCATATATGAATAGTGATAACATTCTAATATTCATGTCGCATTATTTTCCATATATCTTTGATTGTTATCTCTTGTTTGAGGGTATTATGTTTCCCCAAGCAACTGTTGGTGATTGATCTCTCCATATAGAGTCAGCCCCATAAGCAGAAAGTGTTTATCCTTTCCTCCATTAGTCCCCTCAGAGTTATGTCCTCGTGGATGATGGTTGTTTCTGTTTCCTCCCAACACATATATTGGGATGGAAGTCCCCACTGAGTTATATCCTCATAGGGACAAGTCTTGTTTCATCGTGACTCTCTAGTTTGATCCTAGATTGGCCTCTGGTGTCTGCTTTCTACACTTCCCCGTGGTCTAGATGAATAGTTGCTCATTAACCAGTAATCATCCATCTTTTCCCCTGGGAGTCTGTGGTTTTCTACCCTCGTACCGGTAGTTGTGAACCCTGTTTTATCCCCTGGTAGAGTTAACCTTTCTGTTCATCCTAACCGATGACGGTTACTTTCCCGTGGTTTTCTACCCAGTATCCGGTAGATGTAATCTCCTCCTTGACGGTTATCTTTATCCAATATTCGGTATTGATATTCCTTCACCCCTTTATTTTTGAGCATATCTCCCGGTAACCGGTGATATGTCTCCTGGATCGTTGCCTTTGTCAATGTATCCCCAATGAGTCATCTCTCATTTACCCTTTTTTGGTAATGATTGTTTCTCCCCTAGATTGGTCATCACTATATACCTAGTATTCGGTATCCCGATGCCCTTCCTTTTCGGTCGATTCATCCTTTATTAACCCAGTAACCGGTTGTGGATAATCTTCCATGCGAGTATGTTATCTACGTTCTGACGGTAATAGATAGTATATCTCATGCACTCTTTGGTCGAAGTCTTTTGCTCTTCCCCAGTCGAGTAAGATTCGTATCCCTTTATGGAATCGAATGTCCGTCCTATAAATCGAGTTTGCTTTTAGCCCTCTTTTGGATGATGAGTGTCTTGGTAATATTTCCCAATTCACGCTTTGGTTGGTCACCTATTATATGCCCAGTAACCGGTATCTCTGGTGTTCTTTCCTCCCTACTCACTATTATGACTTTTTGTCCCTTGCGGAGTCGGATTTTCCTGAGCTGAAGTATACCTTTCTAGGTTTTCCTCAGATGATTTCGGATGTTTGATATCTCTCACTTTATACCGGTCTTAGATATTCATTCTTTCCGAGCATGATGTTCTCTCACCCTTATACCGATGTTCAGATCACATATCTCTTTGAGCTTATTACCCAGTAACCGGTAATACCTCATCCCGTTGCTTCCCCAGAGGAGTCTTGTTTGGGTGTTTCCCTAGCAAAGTCCCAGTGGATTCTCACAGCCTGAGTCCGGATTTTTTTTATCCGAAGTATCCGTTACGGATAATTTTTTTGCTGTATCGGCATATTCTCCAATACATGCATCTTTGAGTCAGCTCAACTTCTTCCATGGATCTATTTCATGGATTTCCTTCGTGTCTCTCAACAAGTTTCAAGTCGTGACCTGCTCACGTATTTTTGTCCCTTTACTCCCCAGTAAAGTCCCTAGAGTCTCTGTCCCATTTATGAGTGTGTTACTCCAGTGGATTTTCGATTATTCCTGATTTCTTTCTTTGTGGACACATATCCCCACAGAGTGTTACCATTTGCATACATACATTTGCATCATGAGGTCTATTAGGGACCAAAATTCGTCTCTTTGTTATTATTTAAGCCCATTTTACCTCGTCGAGACGAAGATTTTAACCTTCACTTCTCCGGCTAGAATGACCTTAAATAGGGGCATCTGTAAGACCCCAATTTTGACCCTAAGATCCCTCATGGCATCATAACATTGCATTTGCAAAGCCTCAAGGATCATAAGCATCTTGGTTCCCCTTGCCTTTGGATGGGACCTCTTGTGAGTGGTTTGAGATCACCAAGCATGCTTGAATTGTATATTATTGCTTTTCTCATTTTGTTTACTAACCAAAAGCACAAAAATATGTCACTAACATCTTTTATTTGTAGCTTGAGCAGTCACAAGATCTAAAAGCTTCTAGGTGATCCTTTGTGCAATGATATGGCCAAGAGAAGATAAAGGCAAGCATGGCAATGGTTCCCAAAGCTCTCATCCATAAAATATGCCTCCCTAGCATCTCAATTCATCATTTTGATCAAAGAAAGTCAAAGGGTTTGAGGTTTGTTTCCCAAGGAAGCCCTAATTCATCTGATCACCAACAATGCCTTGCTCATGAAGCAACCTCAGCCCATGGTCAAATACAATCAAGGGAAGTTCTTTAATTCATCCTTTCATGCATATTTGAACTTATTTGAGTGTCCTCAATCATCAATTCATCAAGATATGAGTTGTGGACTTGAGAAGTTGATCAGTCAATTCATCTGACTATTTTGAAATACACTGAGCCCTAACTTTTTGTGTGTTGGTCAAATGGAGATGATCTCAAGAGAAACAATATTCTTAAGGACAATATGAACAACTTTCATGTTCACCAAAATTGGATTTGAAGATTGGAAAATCATCATCCATTCCAAGACATTATAGGTCATTTTGACTGAAACCCTAATTTTGGGTCAACCTCCCAAGAACATAACTCATTCATTTTTTATGATTTTAAGGTGTAACCAAATGCATTGGAAATATTATTTTGTATACTTCAAATGTTATGTTGAGCAAAATTTCAAAATCTCAAAAGAAATACATGTGATAATGCAAAACATTATAGGTCACTTTTGGGCCAAATGCATTGAAATGGAAAAAAGTCCAACTTCAAGTGCCCATACATTCTTCATTAAAAATCCAAATGATGCAAAATTTAAGTCCAAATTGATTGTCTTGAAAATATATACATCTTTCATGTTGAAGGTTTTATCATTTGGAGCTTCCTTCACTGAGACAGAAGGGCTTGAACATTGGCCAAATTTGGAAACTTCACTTTTGCTTGTTTTGCACCCTACACTTTAAACTCAAAATTCAATAATTTCCAAAGCCCAATTGAAATTTTGATCAACATATCATTTGTTCCTTATGCAATAATCTTTCTAACCAATACTCATGAGGTAGCATTTGGAAATTGGAAGCACCATTTTCGAAGGCATGAAGATTTAATGCATTTTGTGAAATTCAATTCAAATTTCCATGCATGAGCTATTTATACTCAATGTACACGTTCATTTGCAATTCATATGAGCTCAGCAGGTCATTCCAATCTTCATCGGGCCTTCCACATGATCACACAAACCCATGCAAGGAAAATCCATTTGCCATGCACACGAGTAAACTCACTTGTTCAACCAATTCCAGCTATAAATACATGTGCTATGCTTCATAATGAACCAACCTAAGGGCGCCTAAAATGCTGCAAGAGTGAATTCCCAACCATACCAAAGGAACTAAATCCATTTTCTTCAAAAATTCAGATCTGAAATTCAATTGAATTTGGTTGAATCTTCAGATCTAAAGTTCCTAAACCTTCATCATTTGATCCATAGAAGTTCTGTTTTGCAAAAGGAACCAAGGAAAGGGACTCAAATCTTCATAATCTAAAGGTGTGGATCAACTGGTTTTTGCTTCGGATTTCTTTGTTCTTTGATCTATTGGCCTTGATATTGTGTTGTCTAAAGTCCTCTCTATAGAGGCATCATTGCGGTGTGCTTAATTTTTGAAATCAAGCAAGTTCATGATGAACACCATCAAGCTTCCATCTCTGATTTCTTTCTTGATAGGAATCTGGAGTGGAAGTGAGTGGTATAGGAGTGATGTACATCACTTCCTCTTTCGAACGGTGCCTAGATCGTCCATTTTCATGAGCATTTGAACCTCTGTGTTTTTTGGCCCTCGCCGGAGCTCACCGGAGAAGACGATGGTGCTGGCCACCGTCTCATTGCTAGATCAATCCTGAGCCGTTGGATGCATTTCCCAGTTTATATCACAACCATCTGATCTTATGACTTTTATTAAATGTCCATGTGATGCGTTTGGATGTCCCAGCTCAATTAATGAGACTGGATCCAACGCCTCTCCTTTTTTCTGATTTTTCTAATTTCCATTTTATTTCTTTTATTTCATTTAACTTCAAAAATTCATAACTCTTTCATTTTAATTCCAAAAAATATGAGACCAATTGCATTGTTTCTCTTTTTAATTCTAGTTTCTAAAAATTATTTTTAATTTTTATTTTATTTTATCATTTGATATTATTTGTGAATTTTCTCTTTTCTGGTTATTTTTAATTCATTTTAAATAGTTTTTGATATTCAAAAAATAAAAAAATATTTTCTCAACCTATTCGAATGATGATGGATCTATGAAAAATATTCTCATCATTTTTTAAATTTATTTGATATTTATTTGAGATTTTAGTTCAATTAGGTTATTTTTATTCATTTTTAATTGATTAAAAATAGTTTCTGACTTTTAAAAATGCTGAAATTTTTTGTCAAACTTTGTTTGACCTTGTTGAACTTAGGATAAATCACTTGGACTTTTCAAATTTGATTTGAGGTGATTTTGAAGTTTGACCTCTCTTTAATATTTTAATTCAAGTTTATTTTCAAATATTAAAAATGCGAAAAATATTTTGTTCATCTCTTGACTTCCAATCTTCATCCCACTTCTGTTTTTGATAGTTTGACCATGATCCTCAATGTCATTGGTCAACACTTGTTGATTGGTACATTCCATTTCATTTAATGCACTTTATTCTTTTCATTTCCATTATCCATCTTCTTCTTCTTCTTCTTTTCTTTTGGATCAATGAGTTAAAGGTTGATAAGTTAGCATTGATTAGGGAGGTTTAATCTTCCTTGATCTAAATCTAATTCATCTTGATCAAATGATCAAGTGAATGGCTTTGCATTAAGGATAGATTGCTTCCTAAATCATGCAAAGGACTTAAACCAATACAAGATCATTTCTCTTCTTCTTTTTGGCATGGCAAGTTGTTGGAACTTGGTTCACTAATCAAGACTTCTAACTTGTGTTGTTGCCTACATTATTATTGACCGGCCTCAGATAGTTGTGACTTCTACATAAGTCCAATTACGATTGCTTAACATAGCGCTAAATTTGCCTTATGGCACACTAACTACTAACATTAACTAGTGACGATTAACATTAAATTCTTGCTCTTTACTTTTATCCAATTTACTATTCTTGTACATATTATTCATTTGCTTTTCCCTTTGCTCACTTGAGCACATGTTTATGTTAATGCAATTTGCCTTTTGCTCACTTGAGCATATAATTGTGTATATATCATTGTGTTTGTGTGTTGTTTTGTTTGTTGTTGACCAAATGCAAAGAAATGGACAAATGGACTTAGCCTTTAGGACCTTCCCTAAGCTAATGGAGTTTGAAGAGCAACTAGGCCTCATACCTTTAGAATGCTTAAAGCTTGAAGATGAACATTGAAAGGATTAAATTCTAAACTCCCTCTTGTCCATTCTTTGATTGCATTATGGAACTTTTTAATGTGTGTGTTCTTATGCTAGGGATTCCAACATTGAGCCAAATTGAGGAACCATTGCCATGAGTTTCTAAGAGAGAGAAATCTAAAAGCCATTGGAAGATTCCTAGGAGCTTGTTGTGATTGTGTGCTTGCTTGCTTGAGTATTTGTTTTGCTTGCATTTTCCAAAGGATGGGAGCTACTTGGATCATCAATATGATCTCAAGAGAGGAACTCCATTTGTGGTCTTGTTCTCTTTTGCCTTACCTCTTGTATGTTTAGGATTTAGCCTTTCTTATTCTTCTCTCCACTCTAACCCAAGCCAAAACTTTTGTGCAAATATTTAACCTTTGTTTTCAAATATTAGAAACCTAAGCCTTATGCTTTTGATTTTCAATTTTTCTTTCCATAAACACTTATTTTGAGTTGAACTTTTAAATCAACTTTGACCATATTTTGTAAATATTTGTCATTGGTAAATATAACTCATTCAAATATTTTTTTGGTTTCAATGGCCACTTTCCTAATCAAATTTTTCATAACCTTTAGCTATTAGTTTTGAGTTATCCTTGAGGTAGATGTAATACTCACCTATATCCTTAGTGATGGACAATGAGTCTTCCATGCTTATTATAGGGTTAACCCCTCACTAGCATGTTGAAGTTATCCTCACATGGTGGATTTGTGGTTTTAGGTTGAGTTTTCTCCCTTGGATAACAAAAGACCTTCAGGCTTTTGGACCAATCAATCCACCAACTCATTTTGAGATTTTTACCCGAACTACGAGGTTTTGATCCTAATCTTTTTTAAGATGGTACGTAGGCAATGGGTTCATCCATCCAAACACAAAAATGTAAATAAACTTGTATATTCTTTTCTCATCTCTTCAATCATGTTTGCCCAAACAAGTTTTTACCAAATACCTACTATACAACAAATGTGAAAAGGGCTCCCTAGGAGTACCTAGGATGTTTTGGGTGCTTAAAACCTTCCCATTGCATAACCAACCCCCTTACCCAGATCTCTGACATTTTTATTAGTTTTTGATTTGATAAAACTTCTCGGTTTTTGTTCGCTTTCTAACCATTCCTTTGGATAAATAGAAGTGCGGTGGCGACTCGACTTGTATGGTTTACCTTAGATTTAGTCAATATATCTAAATGGTAACGAATACCCCGCTACAGATACCACCATAGCAGAGGATCAGAGAAATAATGAATCACAAAGGGTAATAATGTAACAATGGAATATATGAATGTATATGTATATGTATATGTATATATGATGATTATGCTGACAAAACCATCACAAAGGATACAAACGTCACCGGTCTGAATCATCAACACAACACTCCGCCAATCTCAACAGGAGGGAATCAACCAGAGAAAGAGAGGTAAAGGATGAACGTGAATCATCTATCTCAAAGGCTCAACCCTGGCTGGGGAAAAGGAAAAGATCTGCTGAGAATCTGCACCATCAACTCTGTAGGGAATTTTAGCTCAAAACCATACAAATGGGAGACAACCTTACAGAGAATCAGACATACTACTCTAGAATCAGTGTCGAATGAAATTTGCTGGTGACTTGAGGGGAAACAAAATCTTGTGCTGGATCTATGCAAACTGCTGATAAAATGCACCTACAAATCAAGGGAGACAATTACAAACTCAGTTAGGGAAACCAACAAAACTCAGCTAGGGCTCACCTATTCTCAGACCGCTATTGATATTCCTTAAATGAAATCGATTGCTCTTAAAAAGTAACTACTTTTATTATTTAAGAAAACATGATTTTGATTTTTAAAATTCAATTTCAAAATGATCATCATAAATTTTAATTCTATTTGGCTTAAAGATAAATAAGAGTAGAAACAATTGGATAAAAAGCTCAACTTTATTTAATAGAATGGTAGTCTCTAAATGACAAAACTCCATAGATCTTTACAAAAGTTGAAAACTGGTAATTTACATGGAAAAGGGCTACATTGAATACAATGATCACTAATCCTTCTAACATCTGTGGTATCGACTATGCTCTTGGCTTCGGCTGAGAATGATGAATTAAAATTGACTAACTGGCTCAAGAATGCTTTCAAGACTAGAGCCCACCCGAATGCAGTTACTTGTCATAATCCCAAATTTTTGTATAAATTTCCCCAAGGTTGGGTACTCAATTTATCGGGATAATTATTTTTCTGTTTTATGTCTCTAACTTTTGCCTGGATCGCCTTTTCGGGTTTTCAATCCACCTAGGCGCTTATTTTTGCCTAAGCCGCCCTTTCGAGTTTTCAACTTAGCGAGCTGTTCTTTTCTTTTTAAGTGAATTATTTCTTGACTGCATCGGCATTCACAGGAGGAGTGAACTCCTCACCATCCATAGTTGTAAGAATCAAAGTGCCTCCTGAAGAGGCTCTCTTGACAAGATATGGGTATTCATAATTAGGAATCCATTTGCCCCTAGAATCTGGTTTCAAAGATAAAATCTTCTTGATCACAAGGTCACCTTCTCTGAACACATGAGGCCTGACCTTCTTATTAAATTCTTTCTTCATTCTTTGCTAATATAACTGACCATGACACATGGCAGTCAACCTTTTCTCTTCAATCAAATTCAGCTGATCATATCTAGTCTGACACCATTCAGCTTCTGTCAACTTGGCTTCCACCAGCACACGCAGTGATGGGATCTCAACCTCTACTAGGAGCACAACTTCCATGCCATAAACAAGTGAGAATGGGGTTGCCCCTGTTGAAGTGCGGATGGATGTACGGTACCCATGCAAAGCAAACGGGACCATCTCATGCCAATCTTTGTATGTCACAACCATCTTCTGAATCATCTTCTTAATGTTCTTGTTTGCAGCTTCAACAACCCCATTCATCTTAGGTCTATAAGGAGAAGAATTATGATGTGCAATCTTGAAGTCTTTGCAAAGAGCTTCCACTATATTGTTATTCAAGTTAGATCCATTATCAGTAATGATCTTATTCGGCACACCATAATGGCATATAATCTGATTCTTGAAAAACCTTACAACAACTTGCTTGGTTACATTCGCATACAATGCAGCTTCAACCCACTTTATGAAGTAGTCAATAGCCACCAGAATGAAACGATGTCTGTTTGAAGCTTTAGGCTCAATCATACCAATCATATCAATTCCCCACATGGAGAAGGGCCATGGAGAGGAAAAGACGTTTAACAGTGTCGAAGGAACATGAACCTTATATGCATATATTTGACACTTGTGGCATTTCTTCACAAATTTGCAACTGTCACATTCCATTATCAGCCAATAGTAACATGCTCTCAACATCTTCTTAGCCATAGTGTAGCGGTGTATTCGTCACTATATGATTTATTGATTAAACCATAAGCAAAGTATACAAAGAATCGAGTCGCCACCGCACTTTTATTTATCCTAAGGACTGGTTAAAAAGCGAACAAAAACCTAAGAAGTTTTACACGTAGAAAACTAATGAAAAAGATCAGAGAATTTGGGTAAGGGGTAAATTACACAATGGGAAGGTATTAGGCACCCATCACGTCCTAGGTACTCCTAGGGAGCCCTTTTCACACTTGTTGTATAAAAATGTTTATTTGTTTATGACATATTGTGCAAACATGAATGGGATGATGAGAAAAGAATATACAATTTTATTATTTTTTTGTTTGAACGGATGAACCCGTTGCCTACGTACCTTCCATCAAAGGTAAGGATCAAAATGCCGTAGTTCGGCTAAAAGATTTCCAAAAATTAGTGAGTTCATTTTAAAACACAAGCATTAAGGCTTTTCATTACCAATGGGAGAAAACTCAACCCGAATCAACAATCCACCATGCGAGGACGGCTTCGACGTACTAGAGGGGTTAACCCTGTTTTCAGTACGGAAGTCTTACAATCGACTCACTAAGGATAAGGTAAGATTTACATCAACCACTATGGTAATTGAAACCTACGGCTAATGTATGAAAACATATTAACAATGGACAAAGCCACAAAACAATTGAATGGGTGAAGTTAATTGATTATGAGTATTCACAAAATATGGTCAAGGTATGATTAGGATTGATTCAAAGAAGTGCTATGAAATGGAGTTTGAAAAGTCAAGGACTTAGGGTCCAGGTTTCTAATTTGAAAAGACATGAAGATGTTTGCACAACAAGTCAAAGTTTTAGAAAACAACGTGTGAAAAGGTTTAGGATAAAGAGGGTGGAGAATGGAGGAGTGTAAAACTTCCTAGAAAGGTTCACCTCTTGAAATCATATAGAAGATGATTCAAGTGTGTCCTTAGGAATAGGCAACAAAACAAGCAAGCAAATAAAAAGCAAGGTGATACCGGATGCCATCAATGGGCTTATACCAATCTCACAAACAACAGCGGATACCGGATACCAATAAATGGATTTACACCAATCTCCTAAAACAAAACAATGATACTGGAAGCCAATAAATGGGCTTACTCCAATCTCACAAAGCAAAAGCGGATATCGGATACCAATAAATGGATTTACACCAATCTCCTAAAACAAGACATGGATGTCAGGTGCCAATCTATCTGGACATATACCAACCTCCAAAGGATGATCATAGGAATACAAAATCCAATAACATGGTCTTACAATTGCATCCTCACATACAACAAACAAGCAATAAGCAATGGACATGAGTGGCCAAATGAAATGGTCTTACACTTTATCCCTTCCAAATCATAGGAACAGTGGCCAATGAATGGACTCACAGTTGTCCTCAATGGGTAAACCAAAGATGGATCACAAAGATATGAAATGATGATCATGCAATAATGAATAATTAATGATGATAGATGCACAAAGGTATGCAAGCAGACATGTACAAATGAACCAAGCAATCAATCAAACAAAGTCATTTAGCACACTCTATATGCAAGCAATTTTGGCTCAAGCAAGGGTTAGACTATGAAGTCAACTGGAATGAGGTAAATGGTGCTCTTAACCTTGACATTGAGAGCCAAGG
Source organism: Lathyrus oleraceus (assembly GCF_024323335.1). Classification (NCBI taxonomy): domain Eukaryota; kingdom Viridiplantae; phylum Streptophyta; class Magnoliopsida; order Fabales; family Fabaceae; genus Lathyrus; species Lathyrus oleraceus. The sequence continues at coordinate 466,738,304 of NC_066585.1, read as the reverse complement.
TGAAGCAGATGAAAGGATATGAGGGGTGTGCCTCATCACTCTTATCCCTGGTCAGGGAGAGCATTGAATATCAGAAGGTGTGGGAGTTCAGAAAGATGGAACTCTCTCCACAAGTTAATGACTCGATAGATCTTGGGCTTTTACTCACTATGCATCAACACAGGTGGTGTGAGCAAGGTGAGTGACACACAGAATAGTAGGAGATAGGCTACATATCTCTTTTGTCTACCAATTGCCTCATATGAGGTCTTTGCCTGATTGGGGACAAGAATAAACAATCACAAACATTGCCTCTTAAGGAGGACTTCAGACAGGTGCCTGGCCAAGTAACAGGCCAGGTCTTCCAGACTACATGGAGACAAGAGAGTCTACCTCAATGCTTAAGCAAAGCAAAGCAATAGCAAGTTCACAAAGGAACTAAAGCAACTATGGTACCTGAAATCAATCAAATATAATCAGTATACCAATCACAAAGCCAAAACAGACAAGATATGAACCAACAGTCAACACAATCAACCACATGTGCAAAGCACAAACTCAAATGAAATGAGCTAGCATCCTACAAAACAAACCAAGTTAGTCCATAACAATCAAATAGACCAAACTCAATCAACTTGAATTAGTCTCCTTAAAGCAATTGCTTCTTAAACCTGAAAATCAAACTCAAATGTGAGAAGTGAACCCTTAGGCCAAAGCCTAGGGTCAAAGGAGGAGAAAATATTTAAAACAGAACATGAAACTTGATCAAAATCAATATTTATCAAATAAGAACAAATTCCAGTTGGTCTCATATCAAAACTATTCATCAATTGCATTTCATAAGCAAATCATGTCAAACTAGGCAAGTTAAGAACTCAATGATGTAAACAGAATGAACACAAACATATCAATACCAAAATGGCTCAATAAATTCCCGGAAAAATCATGCTTAAACAGAACACATTGAATGAGCAACACACCAAATTTCATGGCTTTTGGATAAGTGGAAGCAAGTCAATTAAAATCAACAAGTCAAAGCATGTTCAAACAGGCTCATACAAGGCCACAAATCATACATCAAGTTCATGCAAGCATAAAACAGAAATTACATAAGATAAATGAGTGAAACCAAAGCCATGGCAAACCTCAAGATGTCTATTACACACATGCCAAATTTCAAGTCCATCCAATAAACACCAAAGATTTCACAAATCATATGATATCATGACTCACAAAATGTTCACAATTGACCAAATAGAGGGAAAATTCTCAAACAAATAGAAAATGCATTCAAAAATTCCAGGAAAAATCACCAGCAAACTAGACATCCCTAAGTATTAACATGCAAAAATCCATGGCAATTGGCATAGCATAAGCATGGAAAATAAAATCAAGAACATGAACAAGACATGGTGAGACATACATTGTCACACCTTCAAAGATTACATCATATCTCACAATCCAGAAATGCAAAATTAGCAAACCATATACCAAAATGACCATAGGTTCAAGCATCATTATTTCACAATCAAAATGGTAAAGCATAGGCAAAAAGCATACATGATCAAAACCATTAGACAAAAATAAAACCAGCCGTGCACAACTTTTGCTATCATGCCTAAAAAAACTAGAGGAAAAATGGAGATCAACGCAAAAATTCCCACTCAATTTGGATCATCCATGAAGTTTTTATGATTTTTTGAAGTTTGATTATGAAATGAAATAAAGATTTAGAAATTAAAATGAAATTAAATGAGGGCGTGGCATTTTCGTAATTCAGGTGCTCACTTAATGAAACGCTGCGTTTCATTAAGTGAGGTGGCAGCGCGTTATTGGATACGTGGCAAATAAACACGAATTTCATGCAAAACTACAGCCAAACGGATCAAACACATGTTCTGGAAACGAAATTATGAAGCTCATCACGAACTCATCGTGTTCATCATCTCAAGATCCAAAGTTCACAGAAATTCACAATCCACATATCAATCGAAATGTCATGCATCACACATCATTAATCTAGCTTCAGTTTGTCCTAATTCTAACATATCAACCGGATCGAGCAAAAGAAGTTCTAACATCCAAAGGTTCAAATCAGCATAACTTCCTTAATTTCTAATGAAAATGCACGATTCAAGTTGCAGAATAATCTACACGCCAAGATCTACACAAGCCACATGATAATTGCAAGAAATGGAGTGGTTGAATTCCAACCTTAATGATGATGCAGCAGCTGATTCGTGTGTTTCGAGGCTAGGATTGTGCGAACAGATCTCCAATGATACCGAGGAAGATGAATGGAAGTTAAGCTTTAGCTCAAAACAGCTCGATTCTCTTTAAACTTCAACTGCTATGTGGATGCATCAATGTTCAACAGTTCCAATTCTTCAAGATTCTTCCACAATTCTTCATCAACAGATCTTCAATAGCATCTACAGATGATGATTAGCACAAGAGGAAACAAAAAGAATGATGAAATTCGATGAAAAAGTGAAAAAAAGTGTGAGAGAAATTGAGAGAAATTTGGAGATTTTTGATTTGGATCTGAGATTTTGATTGTTCATTTCGATTTTCTGTTATGATTAACACTTTATAGTCCCTGTTAATCCACTTCCCTAATCAAGATTAGCAACAATAGATTGGATTAGTGAATGCTCATGTTATGTCATTTGGCCAAAATGCCCTTTTTCCAATTGAACCAATGGAACAGTAGAAAACCAGTTGAAGCAAGTCACAAAACCTGTTTTGAAGTGATTGGAAATGGTTTGGCATGAAAATTGCATGTACTTTTGAAAATCACCTTTTTTCCCACCAAAATTTAAATGGTTCACTTGAAAAATGGACTTTTTATGTGATGATTTTTGATGAAATGTAATGATGGATTATGATAAAGCATGTCAAATGGAATTTGCTCAAAGAAACCTCACTAAATTTTGCCAAATGGTTCAAGAGTTATGCCTCCTTGAAGTTCAACTTTCCTTGAAAATGATTTGATCATAACTTGCCAACCATAAATGAGAAATGGATGTTCTTGGACTTTTTGGAATGGCAAGAGCAAGATCTTCAACTTTCATGTTGGACAAAATTTGATTTGAAGCTTTCTTGGACATGTAAATTTGAGGAGAAGACCTTTCCATTTTTGGCAGTTGAAAATTGCAGGTCCTTACTATTTTTAGAAACTTTTTGTCTGACCTCCAATTCCTCAATGTTGATGTTTGACATGTTATATGGGGCTTGTATGGACATGAATGAGACCTCTCAAATCATTTCCCACCATCAAATCACTGATTTTATGCACAGTTGACCACAGTTCACTTTGTTAGGGCTTTGGTTGACTGAGCCATGTTCTGATGAACTTCAAACCTCTACCACTTGAGATCTTGATACCAAATGATGTCACAACTCATATGAACCTCTTATGAATGATCATGGTGCCCAAATTCCTCAAGAATGGCCACCATTTATGCTCAATGGATGATTTTGACTTATTTGACCTAATTGCTTCATATGCAAGTAACAAGGTTAGATGACAATATTTTTGTACTTTTGGTTAGTAAACAAATGAAAAGCAATGACATACAAATGCTAAACATGCTTGGTGATCAAGAACCACTCTCAAAATATAACCCACCCACAGGGAAGCAGGCAATGGTGCACAATGATCCTTGAGGCAATGAATGACATGATATGATGCTATGAGGGATCTTAGGGACAAAATTGGGGTCTTACAGATGCCCCTATTTAAGGTCATTCTAGCCGGAGAAGTGAAGTTTAGAAATCTTCATCTTGGCGCGGTAGAATGGGCTTAAATAACAATAATGAGACAAATTTTGGTCCCTAAGAGACCTCATGATGCAAATGTATGCATGCGAAAGACATAACTCTGTGGGGAATATGTTTCACATAGAAGAAAAGACGATCCATCGGAGTAATACACTCACCAGGCACAGAGACTCTAATAGGACTCTTATTGGGGATAATAAAAAGAATGCGTGAGCAGGACACGACTCTGAGTTAGGGGATAACGAAACATCGAACTGGAGACTTTACTGGGGAAGTAAAGGACTCAAACTGGGGAGAGAAGAAATTCCAAAGGAAAACACTTCCATTGGAAAGACTCAAGCTGACTCACAAAATGCATGTACTTGGGATACACCAATACAGCAACATAAATAGGAACACAAATCCGCTGGGGAAATCTAGAAAAGACTTTCCAGGGGAAACCGAAGGATGAGATGTTACCGGTTAGTGAGTAACAAACTCAGGGAGAATGAATATCTAAGACCGGTATATGGGTGAGAGATATCAATCAACCAAACATATGAGAAAGACCTGAAAAAGGTACATAAACTCAGGAAAATCTGACTCCACAGGGGACCAAGGTCATAATAGGGAGCAGAAAGGAAGGAACACCAAGGATACCGGGTTGTAGGTATGTAACAGGTGACCGACCAAAGCGTGAATTGGTGTGTGTTCCAAAACACTCATCATCCTGAAGAAAGCGAAAGCAAACTTGTTTATAGGATGGACATTTGATTCTGTAAAGAATGCAAATCTTACTCAGTTGGGGAAACAAACAAAGGATCCGACAAAAGAGCGCATGAGATATATTATCTATAGCCGTCAAAACGTAGATAATACACTCGCATGGAAGATTATCCTGAACCGGGTTGTAGGTTGTTTATAGGATAAAATCCGAAAATGTGAATTGGTTTGTATTCCAAAACACTCATCACCCTGAAGAAAGCTAGAAAAGCAGACTTGTTTATATGATGAACATTCGATTCCACAAGGAATACGAATCTTACTCTGCGGAGAAAACAATCAAAAGATTGACCCAAGAGCAAAAGAGCCATAATATCCATTACCGTCAGAACGTGGATAGTACACTCAAAAGGAAGATTATCCTGAACCGGGTTGTAGGTTGTTTATAGGATAAAATCCGAAACCGTGAATTGGTTTGTGTTCCAAAACACTCATCACCCTGAAGAAATCTAGAAAAGCAGACTTGTTTATAGGATGGATATTCGATCCCACAAGGAATACGAATCTTACTCTACTGGGGAAGATCAACAAAGGATTCCAACCAAAGAGCGCAAGATACATATTATTCATTACCGGCAGACCGTGAATAATATACTCGAAAGGAAAAGACACCAGAGATACCGAAGTTTATAATAGGTGACTACCCAAAAAGAGAGACAATCGATACCAAGCATCCGGGTAAACGAAGGACAACTCAAAGGGATAAATTGCAAGCATCCGGCAATTATCCAACAACAAATATTCGACTCCGCAAAGGGAAATAACGAATCTTACTCGACCGGGGAAACACAAAGGTTTCGACTGAAGAGTGAATGAGATATATTATCCATTGCCGTCAAAACGTGAATAATAACCTCTAGAGGAAGATTATCCTGAACCGGGTTGTAGGTTGTTTATAGGATAAAAATCCAAAAAGAAAGGCATCGGGATACCGAACTAGGTATATAAAGATGACCAATCAACAAGGATCCACAACATTACCAACAAGAGGGTAAATAACAGAAGACTCGCCGGGGATTGACGAAAATCAATGATCCGGGGAACACAATTGTAGGTGTTTAATTGGCTGCATTGTATGGTAAAACACTAATGTCTTGACTGATGTCATGACATGTATATGTAACTACATTGTAGTTACTGCAGGACTAGCTAACACAGGATTATTGAATGCTGTGACATTCATACCTGTCAACAGATACTAAGGAACAGAAGCTCTGTTAGAACTTAGTATTCATTTGCAGTCTGGTTATCAAGGAAGAACCAGACCTGGCATAAGGCCTACTGACTGAATGTCAAACTGGATGTTGTGACATTCATCATTGACAGCAGCTACTGAAGATTGGGCAGAGTGGTGTTCTGCTATACTTCAGCATTTTAGTTAGTTTGTTCTTCAAGAGAATTACAGAACTAACTTAAGGCCAACTATGTAAATGTTAAGTTGGACACTTTGACATTTACTAATGTAAGCTGGTACTGTAGTATGGTCATATTGATCATGTACAGGTCAGCAGTTTTGTACAGTCTGGTTTCTGGGAAAACAGACTCAGCATATGGACCTTGATGTCGAGCTGAATGTCGTGACATTCATGCCTGACAGCATATGCTAAATTGTAGGTTGTTCAGTTTTCTGTTACAGCTTTCTCAGGCTATTCTTTAGGAAGTCAACAGCTTAGAGAAAATCCAGGAAATCAACAACCAAGCTACATTCAATGAACCTAACAAATAGCCTATTTGTTAGCAACCTAAATATTGAATTTGAGGGAACGTATGTGACCTAAAATTCAGGAAAATACAGGTGCAAAAGCCCAGGTGCTGCAATATAAAAAGGAAGGCATTCCTCCATTCAGTTTCGGGGATTTTGAGGCGTGAAGATTCAGTGTGTCCATCATACTTCACTGCTGTATTTTTGTGAGTCTAGAATTAGACGTATCTTGTAAGCCAAGTCATTATCAAATAGATGATTGCTTTGGCATAGGGTGTTCATTGAGTTGTAAGTGTTGTGTCACTCAAAGCTTTTAAGCGTGAGTGCTGTGTATCTTGGTTTAAGCTGTGAAGCATAACCAAGAGTTGTTTTTGAAGTGTGACTTCAAAGTGTTTTTAATATCACTGAGGTGATTGAGGGGGAGTGAGTAGGAACTCTGATCTTAGGTTAAGATTGAAATTGCATTGGGTAGGGATTAAGTGATAAGTTGTAAACGGGTGAGTTTAGCTTTGAATTGATACTACTAATAGTGGATTTCCTCCCTGGCTTGGTAGCCCCCAGATGTAGGTCATGTTGGACTGAACTGGGTGAACAATTACTTGTGTTATTTATTGCACTTACAGTTAAGTTCTGCATAATCCCTGTCTGTGCAGAATTGGATGTCATAACAACCAGTGTGACATCCAAAGTCTGATAACTAGAATTTCAATTGGCATCAGAGCAGGCACCCTGCCTGTGAAGTTCTGGGTGAGATCTAGGGAAGTTACTTTCTAGTACCATGGACAAGGATTTAGGACACTCAAACAGACCACCCATGTTGGATGGATCTAATTATGATGACTGGAAGCCTCGCATGATAGCCTTCTTAAGGTCTCTAGACAACAAAGTCTGGAGAGCTGTCAACAAGGGATGGGAACATCCAACGAGGACTGATGAAGATGGAGTCAGTGTGCAGATTCCTGAAGAAGATTGGGACAAGGAACAAGAGGCACTAGCTCTTGGAAATTCCAAAGCCTTGAATGCACTGTTCAATGGAATCACTAAGAACATCTTCAGGCTGGTGCACCATTGTGAACTAGCTAAGGAAGTTTGGGATACCCTCAAGGTAACTCATGAAGGTACCTCCAAGGTGAAGATGTCAAAACTTCAGATGTTGACAACCAAGTTTGAAAATCTGAGGATGAAAGAGGATGAGACTATTCGTGACTTTCACATGAATATTCTTGAAATTGCAAACACCTCTGGTGGACTAGGTGAGAAAATGACTGAAGAGAAACTTGTAAGAAAGATTCTCAGGTCCTTGCCTAAGAGGTTTGCTATGAAGGTCACTGCCATAGAAGAGGCTCAGGACATCAGCAATATGAAGGTAGATGAGCTCATTGGTTCTCTCCAAACCTTTGAAATGGGCTTAGGTGAGTCTGCTGAGAAGAAGAAAAGCAGAGTCATTATAGGAGAAGGATATACTGGAGGTGATGAAAGTATATCAGAAGCCTTAGCCATGCTTGGGAGACAGTTCAACAAGCTCATAAAGAAAGTTGATCAACAGGGTAAATCTAATGTCAAGAACATCCCATCTGACATAAAGAAAAGATCAACTCATAAAGAAAAGGCCAACCAAGGCAAGGGAATCCAGTGCCATGGATGTGAAGGATGTGGTCATAGTAAGGCTGACTGCCCTACCCTTCTCATGAGGCAAAGGAAAGGGTTATCTGTCACCTGGTCAGAAGAAGACACTGAGAGTGAATCTGAAGGAGAATCGGCCAAACAAGTCAATGCTCTGACCAGTGTGTGTGCCTCAGAGGATAACTCAAGTGGAGATGAACTCACATTGGATGAGCTTGCTGTTTCATATAAAGAATTATGTGTTAAAAGTGCAGAAGTTTGCATCCAAGGAGAAAAGCATAAGAAACTCATCAAAGAACTAGAAGCTGAGAAACTAGAGCAGCTGAAAGTCATAGAGGGTCTGAAGAGTGAGATTTCGTTGCTAATCTCTAAGCTAGACCAAATGACCAAATCCATCAAAATGTTGAATAAGGGATCTGACACCTTGGAAGAAATCCTGAAGACAGGACAGAAGTCTGGAAACACATCTGGTCTAGGCTTTGGGAAAAGACCCTCAACTGAACGCAAACGCCCAAAGGCTAAAGTTCAGAAGTCCAAAGGGAAGTCTCATTCAAAGTCACAACATCGAGGAACCAGAATGAACAACCATCAGAAGAAGAAATTCAAGAGATGGAAATGTCATTACTGTGGTAGATTCGGTCACATAAAACCATTCTGCTACAGGCTGCATGGCTACCCAAACCAGACCTCTCAAGGTAGGCCCAAGAAAAAGGTGTCTACTCATAATGCTCCCATTAAGAAACCAACATGGGCGGCTAAGCAGACACCTCAGGTCAATCCTAAGCAGCTGGCATCTAAGATGCGCTTCACTCCTGAGAATCAACAGTGTGTTGCTAACCTTGCTCACACTTCTTCAAGGGGACATACCAAACAATATTGGTACCTTGATAGTGGCTGCTCAAGGCATATGACTGGGAGGAACCACCTAGTGGTGAATCTACATCCCTCTAACACCAAGTCTGTGACATTAGGTGATGGAACTAAAAGAGAAGTCATGGGTGTTGGGAAGCTGGACTGTCCAGAAGCTCCAAAATTGAGTGATGTATTGTTAGTAAAAGGACTAACTGTGAACCTCATAAGCATAAGCCAGCTGTGTGACCAAGGATATAAGGTGGAATTTACCAAGGGAGGATGTGTGGTGTTGAATGGGAGCAATCAAGAAGTGATGAGAGGAGATAGATCCAAAGATAATTGCTATCTATGGAATTCTAAAGACTCTATCAACCCTCCCAAGTGTCCTTTGACCAAGGGAGATCAGGAAGGGAAGGTGGGACATGGAAAACTTGATGCCCCTCAGGTAAAAGGAGTGAAGAAGAGCATTTCCAAGGGAACTATGAGAAGAGCCTCATATCTGTCCTTAGATAAAAGGACATACTATGGAAATTGTCTGCTCAAAAGTAATGAGCCCTTGGTTACCTTTGGCCATCATACAACTGATATGACTGCGAGGGATAGACAGAGGTGCATGTTATTGACGTCTGCAGAAACTCAGTACCTTGCTTGTGGAGGCAAGTGGTCCCCTCTAGTTTGGAGGAACCTGATGCAGACAGAGTACAATGTCACACAGAATGTCATGACATTGTACAGTAAGGACAAAAAGGGAAGGAGGGCATCTGAAAAGTTATAGCAACTACTGAAGTTAGTTAGCTACTGTTTAATAAGTCGAATTATTAAACATATGGTGAGCGCTGAGTGGTCAAAATCTAATAGACCTTACTCCTGCACAAAGCGTTTCACATTCAGTCGTTTCATTCTCCACTCGTGCAAACCCTCGTCCAAAGAAACGATTCATCTTCCCTCTCCAATTTTCAGCATGGCTCGTCAATCCGACACCTCCTCGTACACCACCATGTCTGATTCTCACAGCACCGAGTCTCACCACCCTAACCGGGAGGAACCAGTTGTGGACGCAGCTACTTCGTCCCATGCAAGAAGACCTAAGGAAACGGTCACTGGGTTTTCATCAGAAATCGCTCTTGATGAACACACAAGGGAAGGGTCAAGGTATGTACACAACTCCATTGCAACTATCGTCACTCAGATTCTATCTGGCAATCGAGATGTTCCTGGGGTTTCTGTTCCCTTGAACACAATCATTCCTGACATTGCTGCATGTCAAGAAAAAGCTGTTGTGTTGAGGAAAAATGTCACTGACAATGTTGAGCAACCAGATGCTCATGAGGGATCAAAGGTTGAAAAACCCTCAGGCAAGGTGAGAAGTGAGAAGGCCAAGGTTACTCAAAGTGTTGAGGACAAGTCTAGGGCTGAGACGATTAACGTGGAAGAACTCTCAGACAATGATCTTCTGGCTACAGTTGTTCCTAGGATAGCCAAGAGAGTCAGGACCAGAAGGGAGAAAAAGGCAGTGGAATTGAAGTCCCCCTCCAAGGAAGTTGGTGCACAAAACCCTCACAAGCAACCAGAGTCAGAAAGCACACACAAGAGGAAAAGCTATGGACCTACAAAAGCTTGGAGCAAAGAGGTGCCTAAGAAGGTGAAAACCAAAGCTGTGGTGGCTGAATCTGAATCTGATGTCCCATGTGATGTCACAACATCCATGTCCAGGAAGAAGCCCTCTTCCAGTAGGTTGGCAACCAGTGTCCCAGAAGTTCCCATTGACAATGTGTCCTTCCACTTTGCCTCCAGTGTCAACAGGTGGAAGTATGTGTACCACAAGAGGCTGGCATTGGAAAGAGAACTGGCACAGAATGCACTGGACTGTAAAGAGATTGTGGATCTCATCAAGGAGGCGGGGTTGATAAGAACTGTGTCACAACTTCCTAAGTGCTATGAGACCTTAGTGAAGGAGTTTATTGTAAATCTGTCAGAGGAGTGTGCTGATGGGAGATCCAAGGAATTTCGAAAGGTCTATGTGCGCGGCAAATGTGTGACCTTTTCCCCCTCTGTAATAAACCAGTATCTGGGAAGAGCGGATGAAGAGCAACCTGAGCTTGAAGTGACTGACAATACAATCTGTCAAGTCATCACAGCAAAGCAAGTCCGAAAATGGCCTCTCAAAGGGAAGCTCGTAGCCAGCCAACTAAGTGTTAAGTATGCAATGCTGCACAAAGTTGGATCAGCCAACTGGGTACCCACTAACCACAAGTCAACTGTGTCTGTGGCATTAGGGAAGTTCATCTATGCAGTGGGAACCAAGGCAAAGGTGAACTATGGTGCGTACATTTTTGACCAGACAATGAAGCATGCTGGGAGCTTTAGTGTGAAGGGACCCATTGCCTTTCCATCTCTCATATGTGGAATTGTGCTGAATCAATTTCCACACATCCTGACAGATAATGACTTCGTGAAAAGAAGAGAGAGTCCATTGGCCTACAGCTACAAACTGTTCCTGGGCAAGCATGTCCCTGACATTGTCTTGACATCGGGAGAGACTTCCAAAGCTGGCCACCAACCAGACAAAGCTGATGTTATTACAGTTCTCAAAGAGACCTGCAAAGAGCTGGGAGCTAGAAAGCATGCACTGGAACAGCTCATCTTGCAGCTGGAGTCTACTGCTGAGGACACGGATGGAGCTGAAGGGGAAATGGCTGAGGAGGAGGAAGAGGCCAACTCTGGAGAGGAGGCTGATGAGGAGGCTGATGATGAGTCAGAAGATTAATCATTTTGTTTCTGTTTTTCTGTCATGGGTGTAATTCAAATTACTAATTTTGGGTCTGTATATTAAAGTGTTGCTTTGGCAACATTTTTGACAAAAAGGGGGAGTGACAAGTGATACCCCAGGACAACAGAAGTTTACATTGTTAAACCTTATTAAACAGGTACCCATTCATGACAGATTGAAGTTTTCCCCACTACAGCTGCTGTGTGATGAAGTGTGTATTTAGCTTCTGTGTGCGTGCTGTTGTATGCATCTGTGTGTATGCTGATATGTGTGTGAAGTTTTTATGTAACTTCCCTTCCCTCCCCCCTTGCAGCTGATGTTGAAGTTTAGGTGCAACTTCGAATATATGTGTGCTGCTATGTGAAGTTTTTATTTAACTTCCATGTGTGTGAGTGTGCTGCCACTCTGAGTGTATTAGCTAGTTTTATTCCGCTGCCATGAACTCTGTTATGGGGATCAAAGTGTTTTAGCCAAAAATTTGCCAAAGGGGGAGTTTGTAGGTGTTTAATTGGCTGCATTGTATGGTAAAACACTAATGTCTTGACTGATGTCATGACATGTATATGTAACTACATTGTAGTTACTGCAGGACTAGCTAACACAGGATTATTGAATGCTGTGACATTCATACCTGTCAACAGATACTAAGGAACAGAAGCTCTGTTAGAACTTAGTATTCATTTGCAGTCTGGTTATCAAGGAAGAACCAGACCTGGCATAAGGCCTACTGACTGAATGTCAAACTGGATGTTGTGACATTCATCATTGACAGCAACTACTGAAGATTGGGCAGAGTGGTGTTCTGCTATACTTCAGCATTTTAGTTAGTTTGTTCTTCAAGAGAATTACAGAACTAACTTAAGGCCAACTATGTAAATGTTAAGTTGGACACTTTGACATTTACTAATGTAAGCTGGTACTGTAGTATGGTCATATTGATCATGTACAGGTCAGCAGTTTTGTACAGTCTGGTTTCTGGGAAAACAGACTCAGCATATGGACCTTGATGTCGAGCTGAATGTCGTGACATTCATGCCTGACAGCATATGCTAAATTGTAGGTTGTTCAGTTTTCTGTTACAGCTTTCTCAGGCTATTCTTTAGGAAGTCAACAGCTTAGAGAAAATCCAGGAAATCAACAACCAAGCTACATTCAATGAACCTAACAAATAGCCTATTTGTTAGCAACCTAAATATTGAATTTGAGGGAACGTATGTGACCTAAAATTCAGGAAAATACAGGTGCAAAAGCCCAGGTGCTGCAATATAAAAAGGAAGGCATTCCTCCATTCAGTTTCGGGGATTTTGAGGCGTGAAGATTCAGTGTGTCCATCATACTTCACTGCTGTATTTTTGTGAGTCTAGAATTAGACGTATCTTGTAAGCCAAGTCATTATCAAATAGATGATTGCTTTGGCATAGGGTGTTCATTGAGTTGTAAGTGTTGTGTCACTCAAAGCTTTTAAGCGTGAGTGCTGTGTATCTTGGTTTAAGCTGTGAAGCATAACCAAGAGTTGTTTTTGAAGTGTGACTTCAAAGTGTTTTTAATATCACTGAGGTGATTGAGGGGGAGTGAGTAGGAACTCTGATCTTAGGTTAAGATTGAAATTGCATTGGGTAGGGATTAAGTGATAAGTTGTAAACGGGTGAGTTTAGCTTTGAATTGATACTACTAATAGTGGATTTCCTCCCTGGCTTGGTAGCCCCCAGATGTAGGTCATGTTGGACTGAACTGGGTGAACAATTACTTGTGTTATTTATTGCACTTACAGTTAAGTTCTGCATAATCCCTGTCTGTGCAGAATTGGATGTCATAACAACCAGTGTGACATCCAAAGTCTGATAACTAGAATTTCAACAATCACTGACAAACGGTGAAGGGACCCGCTGGGGATAAAATTGCTAGCATACGGCAATTATCCACAAAAGACTTGCTGGGGATATAAGTGCTTATTCAAGCGACTTATCCTAGCGAAGGAAAATCAACATCGAGAACTAGATGAAGATAACCACAAAGAGGGGATTACATCTACCAAAGATTGGATAGAAAACCACAGAAGGGGAATTGTCATCGGTTGGGATGGACAACAAAGTTGACTCCGTTAGGGGAGAAAACAGGGTTTATAACTACCGGTTCGTAGGTAGAAAACCGCAAAGATAGGACTTACAACTGCTGGTTTGTAGGCAGAGGCCAAACATTCCGCTGAGGGACAGAGTGAGAAAAAAGGATTTACAACTACCGGGTAGTAGGTAGAAGACCGCAAAGGTAGGACTTACAACTGCTGGTTTGTAGGCAGAGGCCACAAATTCTGCTGAGGAACAGAATGAGAAAAAGGATTTACAACTACCGGGTAGTAGGTAGAAGACCGCAAAGGTAGGACTTACAACTGCTGGTTTGTAGGCAGAAGGCCAAACATTCCACTGAGGATAAGATGAATGAGCGTCGGTTTGTAAGCAACTATTCATTTATGCCACAGTGAAGTGCAAGAGACAGTTGAAAAAGGCCAATTTAGGATTGAACCAAAAAGGCGGACTGAATCAAGACTTGTCCTGATGAGGATATAACTCAAAAGGGAAAACCCGTCCCAATGTGTGTTGGGAGGGAACGGAAACAACCGTCATCCACGAGGATGTATCTCAGTGGGGGAATGGCAGGAAAGGATAGACACTTTATGCTTAAGGGCTGACTCTATTTTGAGAGATTAACACCCGACATCTGCTTTGGAAGATTTATAAAGGAGATCTATATCACCATGGCAGGAGACAACGAACAAAAGATATATGGCAAAAATGCAACATGAATATCTGAATGTTTATGAGTATGCATGAATATGCGTGATTTATGTTTGATGAATGCTGACAAAACAGACATTTCTAACACAAACAGGATCAGGAATCAAACGCCCGGTACTATACTTCCAGGGAGAACCAAGGAGGTCCAACTGGAAAGCCAATCTGCTGGAGATCTTCAAGCTGAAAAGCAAAGATCTGCGGGGAGGCAAAAGATCGGAGATATCACAAAATCTCTGAGTGATGGATCAACAATCAACCCAACTGGAGTACAGAAAGTCACAACAGGCAACAACGGCCACAAAGACAAATCTGTTGCGGAATGGGATAACTCCCAAAATATCTGCAGGGGAACAAGAGCTCACTGCTATGAAAGCAACTCTACATAACTCCACTGAGGAACAACCCACTGAGGGAGAACAGATCATCCACATAGAATCTGGCTGCACAAGCACTCTACCTGGGGATGATACAAGTATCCATTCCATTGGGGAACAACCCACTGAGGGAAAAACAAATCACACAAGTAGATTCTGCAACAAGCCACTCTACTGGGGATCAGAAGCAATCAGGGAATCAACCCAAATCTATGGATGATAGATCACCAACCGGTCCTACTGGGGGAACAGAGGTTTCAACTCTGGCGGAGATTCTGAGGGGATTATCATAGGTGCAACCCTGACTTTGTTGAGGAATACCCATTCCATTGGGGATTTTGCATACACACGATCCGCCAAACCACAAATTTACTGACGTCTCCTGGGGAAATCCACTGGAGAATCCACTGAGGGATGCGGAAGAGAGCTGGGGATCAACCGCCGAATGCTAGCTCTTCTGAGGAGAAAATCCACAACTGCTGAGGAGGAACACAATCACTGCCCTGCTGAAGGAATAAGCGCACTGATGGGGAGATAGCAACTTAGCTGGCGACTTGGCCGGGGAAGAGACTACTGTTGGAGGAAACGAAGTCTTCCACAAGTGCTCTGCTCTGGGATATATCACAGATCCCTCTAACGACTGTGCTGAGGAAAGATGGCAACAATCCTGCATGCGACAATGCTGGGAAAGCGGTAAAGTACCGGGATTTCAATCCACCAACCATTGAATCTTCAAATGGAAAGCAACCATGCTGAGGAGAAAAACCACAACTCCGCTGACGACTACACTGGGGAGAGTGATAGGGTACCAGGGTCTCAAACCACCCACTACCGAAGCTTCCAAATGGGAAATACCCATGCTGGGGGAGAATACTGCTGGAGAAGAAAACGAAGTCTTCAACAACACTCTGCTTAGGGAACAACCCCAACAAAAGCTCTGCTTGAGGAACAACCCCTTCAATAAAGCAGGATAAAGAGGATACAACCAATGCCAGGAATATGAACCAATGTCTTACCTGTTGGGAATCATGCCACCCTTGGGAGAGCACTGAGAGATTCTTAAGTATCCTTTTGTCATTGTGAATATTCACTTTGTTTAAAACAATAGTTTTGAAAACTTTATTTGTTTAAAACAATGACATTTTATCAATTAAAACATGCAAAACATTTGTTGAATTGAAACAAATAAGAGTGCAAATAATTGGATAAAAAGCTCAAATCGATTTGATGGAATGGTAGCCTGTAAATGGCAAGACTCCATAGATCTGTACAAATTTGAAATCAGCGATATATATTGGAAGAGGGCTACATTGAACATAATGATCCTTTCTCTACCAATTTGAATCTCGATGTATCTGAGGCTTCAGTCGACGACGAATCGAGAATCTCTGACGAACAGAGGGCTGCGGAACAGAAAGTCTTGTCAGGATGCAGTTACTTGCCAAATCCCTAATTTTTGCCTAGATTGCCCCAGGGTGAGGTACTCAATCTAGCGGGATGCAAACATACTTTTTTTTTCATGTCTCTAATTTTTGCCTGGATCACCCTTGCGGGTTCTCCACCGAGACGCTCATTTTTGCCTAAGCCGCCCTTTCGGGTTTTCAACTTAGCGAGCTATTCTGTTTTTCATTTGCATATACTTTTTTTTTAGGCAAAGTATTTCTTGACTGCATCTGAATTCACAGGACGAGTGAAGTCCTCCCCATCCATTGTTGTAAGCATCAAAGCACCGCCTGAAAAGGCTCTCTTAACAACATATGGACCTTCATAGTTTGGAGTCCACTTGCCCCTGGAATCGGGCCCGAAAGACAAGACTTTCTTGAGCACGAGGTCTCCTTCTCGGAACACACGAGGCTTGACCTTCTTATCGAATGCTTTCTTCATTCTCTGCTGATACAATTGACCATGGCACATGGCAGTCAATCGCTTCTCTTCCATCAAATTCAGCTGGTCATTACGACTCTAAATCCATTCAGCATCAGTCAACTTGGCTTCCATCAAGACTCTCATTGATGGGATCTCCACCTCTACTGGGAGCACAGCCTCCATGCTGTAAACAAGAGAGAAAGGGGTTGCCCCTGTTGAAGTGCGTACAGATGTACGATATCCATGCAAAGCAAATGGCAGCATCTCATGCCAATCTTTGTACGTGATAGTCATCTTCTGGATAATCTTCTTGATATTCTTATTAGCAGCTTCAACAACCCCATTCATTTTAGGTCTGTAGGGAGAGGAGTTATGGTGTGCAATCTTGAATTCAGCGCACAACTCATCCATCATCTTATTATTCAGATTAAATCCATTATCAGTAATGATCTTATCTAGCACACCATAACGGCAAATCAACTGGTTCTTGATAAACTTCACAACCACCTGTCTGGTCACATTCGCATATGAAGCGGCTTCAACCCATTTGGTGAAGTAGTCAATTGCTACGAGAATAAACCTGTGTCCGTTGGACGCTTTCGGTTCAATCATGCTGATCATGTCGATTCCCCACATAGAGAAAGGCCATGGTGATGAAATCACATTTAGAAGTGTCGGAGGAATATGAATCTTATCCGCATAAATCTGACACTTGTGGCATTTCTTCACATATTTGCAGCAGTCAAACTCCATTGTCAGCCAATAGTAGCCTGCTCTCAACATTTTTCTAGCCATGGCATGTCCATTGGAATGAGTACCAAATGAACCCTCATGGACCTCAGTCATCAACAGGTTTGCTTCGTGTCTATCCACGCATCTGAGCAAAACCATGTCAAAATTTCTCTTATACAGCACTTCACCACTGAGGTAGAAACTGCCTGACAACCTTCTCAAAGTTTTCCTATCTTTCACAGCTGCCCCAGGCGGGTAGCCCTGGTTCTGGAGGAAATTCTTGATATCAAAATACCAAGGCTTGTCATCATTCACTTCTTCGACTGCAAATACGTGAGCTGGTCTGTCCAAGCGCATCACGGCAATGTTAGGAACTTCATTCCAATACTTGACAATAATCATGGAAGCAAGCGTAGCAAGAGCATCTGCCATCCGATTATCCTCTCGAGGGATGTGATGAAAGTCAACTTCTGTAAAGAAAGTTGAAATCCTCCTTGCATAATCTCTGTATGGAATGAGACTAGGCTGATTTGTCTCCCATTCACCCTTGATTTGATTGACAACCAGGGCCGAATCACCATATACATCAAGATGCTTGATTCTCAAATCAATACATTCTTCCAGTCCCATAATACAGGCCTCGTACTCAGCCATATTATTCGTGCATTTGAAAGTTAGCCTGGCTGTAAGCGGAATATGTGTGCCATGAGGAGTAATGATTACCGCCCCAATACCATTTCCGTACTGATTTACAGCGCTATCGAATACCATCGTCCATCTGGAACCAAGTTCCGGACCTTCATCAAGTGTAGGCTTATCACAATCTTTCATTTTCAAATACAGAATCTCCTCATCAGGGAAGTCGTACTGAACAGACTGATGATCTTCAATCGGCTGGTGCGCTAAATGGTCAGCCAAGATACTACCTTTGATAGCTTTCTGAGCTCGATACTCGATATCATACTCAGACAATAACATCTGCCAACGGGCAATCCTCCCAGTTAAAGCAGGCTTCTCGAAAATATACTTAATTGGATCCATTCTGGATATCAACCAAGTTGTTTGATTTATCATGTACTGGCGCAAACGCTTAGCTGCCCAAGCCAAAGCACAGCACGTCCTCTCAAGCATAGAGTACCGAGACTCACAATCAGTAAACTTCTTACTGAGGTAATATATAGCAGATTCTTTCTTCCCTGATTCATCTTGCTGACCGAGGACACAACCCATCGAGTCTTCAAGCACAGTCAAATACATAATCAGAGGTCTTCCTTCTACGGGTGGAGACAAGATCGGAGGTTCAGACAGATATTCTTTGATACTGTCGAAAGCTTTCTGGCAATCTTCGGTCCAATCATGAGACTGATCTTTCCGAAGGAGCTTGAATATAGGCGCACATGTGGCAGTCATGTGGGATATAAACCTGGAAATGTAGTTCAAGCGGCCAAGAAAACCTCGGACTTGCTTCTCAGTTTTAGGTGCAGGCATCTCTTGTATTGCTTTGACCTTTGCAGGATCAACCTCAATACCTCTCTCGCTTACCACGAAACCCAATAACTTGCCAGAACGGACTCCAAATGTACATTTGTTCGGATTCAGGCGAAGTCTAAACTTCCTCAGACGCTGAAAAAGCTTCAACAAATGTTCAATATACTTAACTTCCGTTCGGGACTTAGCAATCATATCATCAACATAGACCTCTATCTCCTTGTGCATCATATCATGAAACAAGGTAGTCATAGCTCGTTGATACGTGGCTCCGGCGTTCTTCAAACCGAAGGGCATCACTCGATAACAGAATGTTCCCCAAGGTGTGATGAATGTTGTCTTCTCCATATCTTCGGGTGCCATTTTGATTTGATTATATCCGGAAAATCCGTCCATAAACGAAAAGACTTTGAATTTAGCTGTATTGTCTACCAACATATCAATGTGTGGTAGAGGAAAATCATCTTTCGGACTAGCTTTATTCAAATCTCTGTAATCAACGCACATCCGGACTTTTCCGTCCTTCTTAGGAACAGGCACAATATTGGCCACCCATTGAGGATATGTAGAAGTCACCAGAAACCTCGCATCAATTTTCTTCTGAACTTCCTCTTTGATCTTCACTGCCATATCTGGATGAGTTCTTCTGAGCTTCTGCTTCACAGGCACACACTCAGGCTTCAAAGGCAGGAAATGTTGCACAATATCTGTATCTAGACCCGGCATGTCTTCATATGACCAAGCGAAGATATCGGAATATTCTCGTAGCAAGTTGATCAACCCCTTCTTGACAGACTCTTCAAGGAGTGCCCCAATCTTCACGATACGAACACAATCCTTAGACCCCAAGTTGACTGTTTCCAAATCTTCAAGGTGCGGCTGAATGATCTTCTTCTCGTGCTCAAGGAGACGGGTATTTCATCAGGAATCCCTTCAACATCATCTTCCTCTGCCTCGAATACAGGGAATTCAAAATTGGGAGATGGCGTTGGATCATTATGTTCAATGGGTTTTAGAATCAACCTGCATAATGATTTTGGTTAATGAAAAACTTTAGAATTTAAACAAGCAAATCATTATGCAGATGAAAAATATTGTTTTATTCTTGTTTTTAGGGGTTTTTTGTGATCACCGATTTCATGCAAAAAGCAAAAAGTGAAAACAAATGGAAAAACAAATGTTTAACAATGCATTAATTGAATGAAATATCATTGTATTAAATGCTGCCAACAATGTCATCACTTCTCCTTTTGGCATGGGAGAAGGGTTTTCAAACAAAGTGAACAAATTACGCTGACTTATGGATGACTGTAGGAACATCTACAGCGACCCAATTGTGGCAGACACCACCAGGTATGACGAAATTGTTCAGATCTTCTGCATCTTCTTCCAAGATAGCAGTAGCTTCTTCAGGTTGATCAGCATGGATGAATCCTCCACTCGTGAACAAACCTTGCTCATTATATGCCCCAGAACCATAGCCAATGCCAACCCGGGATCTATTTTCTTCAAGTTCAATCACCTTCCCTAAACCAGCAACTGCACCACATTCAATGGCCAGTTTCGCATCACGGTAGGAAGAAAATGAAGGAGACTTCTTCTCAATTGGTTCATCAATAGATAAATCTTGGAACGGAGTCCCAACTTCATCCTCGGCGTCAATATACGAGAAAGAAGACAGATGGCTAACCAGGAAAGCCTTTTCTCCCCCTACCACAACCAGTTTCTTGTTTTTGACAAATTTCAGCTTCTGGTGTAGGGTGGATGTCACGGCGCCAGCCTCGTGAATCCATGGTCTGCCTAAGAGACAGCTATAAGACGGGTGGATATCCATTACCTGGAAGGTAACTTGGAAATCACTGGGTCCAATTTTGATTGGGAGATCAACTTCCCCAATCACAGTCTTACGCGACCCATCAAATGCCTTCACAACAACACCACTCTGCCTCATGGGAGGCCCTTGATATGACAACTTGGAGAGTGTGGTCTTTGGCAATACATTAAGAGACGAGCCAGTGTCCACCAGCACGTTGGACATGGCATCAGATTTGCAATTCATGGAGATGTGTAAAGCCATGTTGTGGTCTCTTCCCTCCTCAGGGAGATCAGCGTCACTAAAACTCAAAGTGTTGCAAGCGGTAATGTTTGCAACGATACTATCGAACTGCTCGATCGTGACGTCGTGATCAACATACGCCAGATCCAAAACCTTCTGCAGAGCCTCCCTATGGGGTTCTGAAATCAACAGCAGAGATAACACAGAAATCTTGGATGGCGTTTGTAGAAGCTGGTCTACAATGTTGTACTCACTCTTTTTGATGAGCCTCAGCATCTCATCAGATTCTTCATTCAAAGTGCCACTCGGGCCAACAGAGGAATCAGGAGCCTTTTGTACAGAGGATGGTTTGGCAACAGGTGCCGGATTCTGAATATTAACAGCTGTCCCAACCGGACGCTCAGCAGTATCAGAAGCAACAGCTCTAGCCTGAGGCTTAGGAGCAGAGAACACTCGACCACTCCGGGTCAACCCACTTACATCGTCTATGTTGGTCACGGTCGTTGAAGGCAAAGGCACTTCTACCCCATCTTGCACAGCAACAGGATTGTACCTGAAAGGCACAGCTCTATCTGAAGAATAAGGCACAGGGCCTGCAGGCTTAATGACCAACGAAGGAGAGACCTTCGGCTTGCTGCTATCATAGCGAATAACAACAGGCTCGGGTAGCTTGAACACTGGTGAAATAACATTCACCTCGGGTTCGTCTTCATCAACATTGCGATTCTGTAGAATCTCAATGGTACCCTCATCCAGCAACTCCTGAAGTTCTCTTCATACCTGATTGCAACCCAGACGGTTGACTGAACAAATACGGCACTTGTCGTGGTCATGCTCCATGTGGCTGTATTGACACAGCAACCGATGTAATTCGACCAACAATTGTCTAATATGGCTTACATATTTGACCTTGTATTTCCTGGGGCATCCCTGGACCATATTAACAGATTTCCCATGCGCGGGCAATGGGTTCTTGGTAACATTCGGGCCTGAATCTTCAAAACTCAGAATCCCACATCTCATCAGATCTTGCACTTTGGTTTTCAGCTGAAAACAGTTCTCTACATCATGGCCCGGAGCGCCAGAATGATAGACACAGTGCAGGTCAGGCTTATACCACCACTGTGGGTTGACCGGTATAGCCGGAGGATCTCTGGGAGTAATCAGCTTCCGCTCTATTAGAGAGGGATATAACTCTGCATACGACATGGGAATCGGATCGAAACTGATCTTCTTCCTATCATAGTTCATATTGGCTTGATTACTGGTGCTACCACGATGCTGGTAAGCCTGTTGCTGTGGACGAGATTGTTGTTGACGATACTGTTGAGAAGGTTGTTGCTGGTTGTGTTGCTGCTGCTGATATTGCTGAGGTTGCTGATATGGAGCACTATCTCTGAATACAGGTGCTATATGAGCCACCTGGTGCTGATTGTTGTTATGCCGTGATGGCTTCCTCTGAACAGAGGGTCTCTTGGATTTGGCATGAGACTGCACAACATGTGCCTCTCCATCCTTCTTCTTAAACGCCCCATACCGTTTAGAAGAAGAGCTCTCATCTTTTGCTAATCGTCCTTCACGGACTCCTTCTTCAAGACGCATCCCCATGTTCACCATCTCGGTGAAATCAGAGGGAGCACTTGCAACCATCCGCTCGTAATAAAAAGAACTAAGAGTCTTCAAGAAGATCTTAGTTATCTCTTTCTCCTCCAGCGGTGGAGTAATCTGAGCAGCCAGCTCTCGCCACCTCTGGGCGTACTCCTTGAATGTTTCCTTATCCTTTTGAGACATGGCCCTGAGCGGATCACGGTCAGGAGCCATATCGACGTTGTACTTATACTGCTTGACGAAGGCTTCGCCAAGATCGTTGAAGGATCGGATATTAGCACTGTCCAAACTCAGGTACCATCTGAGCGCAGCACCGGACAAACTGTCTTGAAAATAATGGATCAGAAGCTGATCATTATCAGTTTGGGTAGACATTTTCCTGGCGTACATGACCAGATGAGCAAGAGGGCAGGTTTTCCCCTTATATTTTTCAAAGTCAGGTACTTTGAATTTAATCGGTATCTTGACATCGGGAACTAAGCACAACTCGGCAGCAGACTTGCCGAACAAATCTTTACCTCTGAGGGTCTTCAATTCCTTCCTCAGCTCAAGGAATTGGTCGTTCATAGCGTCCATCTTCTCATTAACATCCGGGCCCTCAGACGGCTCGGAATGATAGATGGTATCGTCTACCCTCGGCATGGTATGCACGACAGGAGGAGCAGCAACAGGGACCGGGCTAGATGCCGGCATATGAGCAAAGGTTGGAGCAAGCAGATCAGGCATGAAACCCGGAGGCATACCCCAAGGGAACCCGGCTGGCATGGCGTGAGATGCGAAATGAGCACTGGCGGCTAGCACAGTCGGAACCACAATCTCTGAGATAATTGTCCTCTGGACAGGAGTAGCAGGCGGTTGAGCAGGTTGATTCTGAGCAGCAAGGAGTTGCTCCATCAGAGCGCCAAGTCTGGCGACCTCTTCCTTCAATTCACGGTTCTCTTGCTCTAGCTGATCCATAACTCTTGCAGAATTGGCTCGAGTATAGTACCGGTGAGTCAGCTTGTCTCAACATAAATGAAGAGCACAGAGTTAGGGCAAGAAGACCAGAAACAAGGTACCTGCTTATGCAAAATGATGCATGAAGTGCTTGTGCAGATGCTTTATTTATTTTCATGGAACCCTTAGGGTATTATTTGCAATTTTTGAATTTTAAAGCATTTTAACTTCATATGGAAAATATCTCATTCAATATAATCGAGACAAAGAAGTACAACATTTTTGATCATTACAAAGAGAAAAGGAAAATAACATCCTATGGATACCTAGAAGCTCGGGATACTAGAAGACGAGAAACACACAGCTTCTTGATCTCTCTCTCATTGGCTGCTTCCATATCTGCTTTCTCCTTTGCAAGCTGATCATACTTCCTCTTCCAGAACTTGGAAGACTGAGGAAGCAAAGAAGTCCAAGTATCGTTCGGATCGTCGATCACCCGATGCTCGAGGAACTCAATTTGAGCGTCCTTCTCCTTAAGTTGTTGCAGCAATTCCTCTCTTTCACGGATCCAAGCACGTGAAAGGTCTTCTTTTCTCAACTCCTCTACACGTTGGGTAGGGAGGGTTGAAGGCCCAGCCACATCCAATGGTGTAGGTCTCGGATGATCATATGTCATAAGGTATACAGCAGCTCTCTGTCTGACCCAAGATGTATAGGGCTCCAAAGCAATGCAATTCTTCGGACCTAACTCATTCCTACTCTTCTTGCAGATCTTACGCCAAGCGCGGACAAATCTAGCTTTCAGGCCTTGGGGATCTTTACCCTCCTGAAAGAATACACCTTCTAACAGAATGTTATGAGGTTTATCCTTTAGGGGGAACCCAAGCTGACGACGTGCGAGGATGGGATTGTAGCTGATCCCACCACGTGTACCAAGAAGAGGCACATTAGGGAATTCACCACAATAGTCAATAATCTGCACAGTATCATACACGCGATCGTACCAAGAGATATCATCATTAGTGAGAGACATGAGTCTCTGAGACCACCGTAGACATCCCTTGTTCTCCTTAAAAGCAAGTGTCTGCGGCAAGTGCGAAATAAACCACTTGTATAGCAGGGGCAGACAGCACACAATAACTCCTCCACCCTTTGCATTCCTTAAATGCAAAGAGAAGTAGGCATCACCCAACAGAGTCGGAACGGGATTAAGAACTGAAAAGATCCTAATGGCGTTCACATCCACAAATTTGTCGATGTTGGGGAATAAGACCAACCCATAGATGAGCAGCACAAATAAAGCCTCAAAGGCATCCTCACTCATGGACTTCCCATAACTGGTAGCTTGAGCAATGAGGAACTCGGAAGGAAGACGCTGAATTCCACCTTTGGTCGTCAGATTAGCTTTAATCAAAGCTTCATCTATGTGCAACAAATTTGTAATCTCTCGAGCAGTCGGGATACTCTCTAAGCCACTGAACGGCACCTGATCCAGAATCGGGATCCCAATAAGGTGAGAATACTCCTCCAAAGTAGGAAGCAACTGGAAGTCCGGAAATGAGAAGCAGTGATACAGAGGATCATAAAATTGAGCCAGAGTACTCATCAAACCCTCATCAACCTGAGTAGTCAACAGAGGCAGAAGCTTCCCATAACGAGCCTTGAAACCCAAGGGATCTAATACATAAGATGTCAGATTCCTTAACTCTTTCACATCAGGCTGTCTAAAGTTGTACTTCTTTGTATGCCTTTTTGGTCTTTCCATGTCTGAGAATTTTCTCTTTTTCTGATGACATGAAATGCAGATGAATGCATGAATGCATGAATGCAACAATCACACTCAAGGATCAAGCAAGTCACACCAGACAAAGGTCATGGGAAAGCTCATTGTATCCCCTAATATCAATCATCCATTTTGGTGGATTTTGGTTTGCACCTTATCAACACCCAAGTTCCATTGATATTAACGGTACATGAACCGGCTCAATCATCCTTAATATCAATCATCCATTTTGGCGGATTATGGTTTGCACCTTATCAACACCCAAGTTCCATTGATATTAAGGTTGTCTGAACGACTCAACCATGAATCACGGGTTTGCTGAGAGTCACGAGCATGGAGTCCTGGTTAAGAACCACCCAAAGGGAGTGTACTAGGGTTTAAACCTACCAGACATGTTCTACCAGAGGTTCCCATAATCATCGTCCCATCTTTCGGATATTATCGGAGGAACGAATACTCGTATTCCAAAAATATTCTCAAGAGAGACTCTTATGAGTGTAGTATCGCGTAACAATCGTATCAGATCTTACATCTGAACGACCTCCGCGCTACGTCCTAAAAAATAGGCCAAGATGGGCTTGGTAAACTAAGGTCCTTGGCTTCTAAGGCACATGATTGAACGAATAATGCCTAACCACAAATAACTTGTGTGACATTATTAATCCAACATGACCTCCACCAAGTGAATGGACTTGCAAGTCAACTGGCTAAGGAATACTCCACACCAGTCAACAAGACTACGCCATTCTCCTATCCTAGAGTGCACTCGAGTTCGGGTATAGAACTCATCTCACAGAGATCACCAAAGCAAACAGCAATTGTATATCAAGCAATTCAATTCAATGGGAAGGTATTAGGCACTCATCACGTCCTAGGTACTCCTAGGGAGCCCTTTTCACACTTGTTGTATAAAAATGTTTATTTGTTTATGACATATTGTGCAAACATGAATGGGATGATGAGAAAAGAATATACAATTTTATTATTTTTGTGTTTGAACGGATGAACCCGTTGCCTACGTACCTTCCATCAAAGGTAAGGATCAAAACGCCGTAGTTCGGCTAAAAGATTTCCAAAAATTAGTGAGTTCATTTTAAAACACAAGCATTAAGGCTTTTCATTACCAATGGGAGAAAACTCAACCCGAATCAACAATCCACCATGCGAGGACGGCTTCGACGTACTAGAGGGGTTAACCCTGTTTTCAGTACGGAAGTCTTATAATCGACTCACTAAGGATAAGGTAAGATTTACATCAACCACTATGGTAATTGAAACCTACGGCTAATGTATGAAAACATATTAACAATGGACAAAGCCACAAAACAATTGAATGGGTGAAGTTAATTGATTATGAGTATTCACAAAATATGGTCAAGGTATGATTAGGATTGATTCAAAGAAGTGCTATGAAATGGAGTTTGAAAAGTCAAGGACTTAGGGTCCAGGTTTCTAATTTGAAAAGACATGAAGATGTTTGCACAACAAGTCAAAGTTTTAGAAAACAACGTGTGAAAAGGTTTAGGATAAAGAGGGTGGAGAATGGAGGAGTGTAAAACTTCCTAGAAAGGTTCACCTCTTGAAATCATATAGAAGATGATTCAAGTGTGTCCTTAGGAATAGGCAACAAAACAAGCAAGCAAATAAAAAGCAAGGTGATACCGGATGCCATCAATGGGCTTATACCAATCTCACAAACAACAGCGGATACCGGATACCAATAAATGGATTTACACCAATCTCTTAAAACAAAACAATGATACTGGAAGCCAATAAATGGGCTTACTCCAATCTCACAAAGCAAAAGCGGATATCGGATACCAATAAATGGATTTACACCAATCTCCTAAAACAAGACATGGATGTCAGGTGCCAATCTATCTGGACTTATACCAACCTCCAAAGGATGATCATAGGAATACAAAAGCCAACAACATGGTCTTACAATTGCATCCTCACATATAACAAACAAGCAATAAGCAATGGACATGAGTGGCCAAATGAAATGGTCTTACACTTTATCCCTTCCAAATCATAGGAACAGTGGCCAATGAATGGACTCACAGTTGTCCTCAATGGGTAAACTAAAGATGGATCACAAAGATATGATATGATGATCATGCAATAATGAACAATTAATGATGATAGATGCACAAAGGTATGCAAGCAGACATGTACAAATGAACCAAGCAATCAATCAAACAAAGTCATTTAGCACACTCTATTTGCAAGCAATTTTGGCTCAAGCAAGGGTTAGACTATGAAGTCAACTGGAATGAGGTAAATGGTGCTCTTAACCTTGACATTGAGAGCCAAGGTGAAGCAGATGAAAGGATATGAGGGGTGTGCCTCATCACTCTTATCCCTGGTCAGGGAGAGCATTGAATATCAGAAGGTGTGGGAGTTCAGAAAGATGGAACTCTCTCCACAAGTTAATGACTCGATAGATCTTGGGCTTTTACTCACTATGCATCAACACAGGTGGTGTGAGCAAGGTGAGTGACACACAGAATAGTAGGAGATAGGCTACATATCTCTTTTGTCTACCAATTGCCTCATATGAGGTCTTTTCCTGCTTGGGGACAAGAATAAACAATCACAAACATTGCCTATTAAGGAGGACTTCAGACAGGTGCCTGGCCAAGTAACAGGCCAGGTCTTCCAGACTACATGGAGACAAGAGAGTCTACCTCAATGCTTAAGCAAGGCAAAGCAATAGCAAGTTCACAAAGGAACTAAAGCAACTATGGTACCTGAAATCAATCAAATATAATCAGTATACCAATCACAAAGCCAAAACAGACAAGATATGAACCAACAGTCAACACAATCAACCACATGTGCAAAGCACAAACTCAAATGAAATGAGCTAGCATCCTACAAAACAAACCAAGTTAGTCCATAACAATCAAATAGACCAAACACAATCAACTTGAATTAGTCTCCTTAAAGCAATTGCTTCTTAAACCTGAAAATCAAACTCAAATGTGAGAAGTGAACCCTTAGGCCAAAGCCTAGGGTCAAAGGAGGAGAAAATATTTAAAACAGAACATGAAACTTGATCAAAATCAAGATTTATCAAATAAGAACAAATTCCAGTTGGTCTCATATCAAAACTATTCATCAATTGCATTTCATAAGCAAATCATGTCAAACTAGGCAAGTTAAGAACTCAATGATGTAAACAGAATGAACACAAGCATATCAATACCAAAATGGCTCAAAAAATTCCCTGAAAAATCATGTTAAAACAAAACACATTGAGTGAGCAACACACCAAATTTCATGGCTTTTGGATAAGTGGAAGCAAGTCAATTAAAATCAACAAGTCAAAGCATGTTCAAACAAGCTCATACAAGGCCACAAATCATACATCAAGTTCATGCAAGCATAAAACAGAAATGACATAAGATAAATGAGTGAAACCAAAGCCATGGCAAACCTCAAGATGTCTATTACACACATGCCAAATTTCAAGTCCATCCAATAAACACCAAGGATTTCACAAATCATATGATATCATGACTCACAAAATGTTCACAATTGACCAAACAGAGGGAAAATTCTCAAACAAATAGAAAATGCATTCAAAAATTCCAGGAAAAATCACCAGCAAACTAGACATCCCTAAGTATTAGCATGCAAAATTCCATGGCAATTGGCATAGCATAAGCATGGAAAATAAAATCAAGAACATGAGCAAGACATGGTGAGACATACATTGTCACACCTTCAAAGATTACATCATATCTCACAATCCAGAAATGCAAAATTAGCAAACCATATACCAAAATGACCAGGAGTGAGTCTAGATCATGCATATAAAATTTCATGTCCATAGGTTCAAGCATCATTATTTCACAATCAAAATGGTAAAGCATAGGCAAAAAGCATACATGATCAAAACCATTAGACAAAAATAAAACCAGCCGTGCACAACTTTTGCTATCATGCCTAAACAAACTAGAGGAAAAATGGAGATCAATGCAAAAATTCCCACTCAATTTGGATTACCCATGAAGTTTTTATGATTTTTGAAGTTTGATTATGAAATGAAATAAACATTTAGAAATTAAAATGAAATTAAATGAGCGCGTGGCATTTTCGTAATTCAGGTGCTCACTTAATGAAACGCTGCGTTTCATTAAGTGAGGTGGTAGCGCGTTATTGGATACATGGCAAATAAACACGAATTTCATGCAAAACTACAGCCAAACGGATCAAACACATGTTTTGGCAAATAAACATGTTATGAAGCTCATCACGAACTCATCGTGTTCATCATCTCAAGATCCAAAGTTCACAGAAATTCACAATCCACATATCAATCGAAACGTCATGCATCACACATCATTAATCTAGCTTCAATTTGTCCTAATTCTAACATATCAACCGGATCGAGCAAAAGAAGTTCTAACATCCAAATGTTCAAATCAGCATAACTTCCTTAATTTCTAATGAAAATGCACGATTCAAGTTGCAGAATAATCTACACGCCAAGATCTACACAAGCCACATGATAATTGCAAGAAATGGAGTGGACGAATTCCAACCTTAATGATGATGCAGCAGCTGATTCGTGTGTTTCGAGGCTTGGATTGTGCGAACAAATCTCCAATGATACCGAGAAAGATGAATGGAAGTGAAGCTTTAGCTCAAAACAGCTCGATTCTCTTTAAACTTCAACTGCTATGTGGATGCATCAATGTTCAACAGTTCCAATTCTTCAAGATTCTTCCACAATTCTTCATCAACAGATCTTCAATAGCATCTACAGATGATGATTAGCACAAGAGGAAACAAAAAGAATGATGAAATTCGATGAAAAAGTGAAAAAAAGTGTGAGAGAAATTGAGAGAATTTTGGAGATTTTTGATTTGGATCTGAGATTGTGATTGTTCATTTCGATTTTCTGTTATGATTAACACTTTATAGTCCCTGTTAATCCACTTCCCTAATCAAGATTAGCAACAATAGATTGGATTAGTGAATGCTCATGTTATGTCATTTGGCCAAAATGCCCTTTTTCCAATTGAACCAATGGAACAGTAGAAAACCAGTTGAAGCAAGTCACAAAACCTGTTTTGAAGTGATTGGAAATGGTTTGGCATGAAAATTGCATGTACTTTTGAAAATCACCTTTTTCCCACCAAAATTTAAATGGTTCACTTGAAAAATGGACTTTTTATGTGATGATTTTTGATGAAATGTAATGATGGATTAAGATAAAGCATGTCAAATGGAATTTGCTCAAAGAAACCTCACTCAATTTGGCCAAATGGTTCAAGAGTTATGCCTCCTTGAAGTTCAACTTTCCTTGAAAATGATTTGATCATAACATGCCAACCATAAATGAGAAATGGATGTTCTTGGACTTTTTGGAAAGGCAAGAGCAAGATATTCAACTTTCATGTTGGACAAAATTTGATTTGAAGCTTTCTTGGACATGTAAATTTGAGGAGAAGACCTTTCCATTTTTGGCAGTTGAAAATTACAGGTCCTTACTATTTTTAGAAACTTTTTGTCTGACCTCCAATTCCTCAATGTTGATGTTTGACATGTTATATGGGGCTTGTATGGACATGAATGATACCTCTCAAATCATTTCCCACCATCAAATCACTGATTTTATGCACAGTTGACCACAGTTGACTTTGCTAGGGCTTTGGTTGACTGAGCCATGTTCTGATGAACTTCAAACCTCTACCACTTGAGATCTTGATACCAAATGATGTCACAACTCATATGAACCTCTTATGAATGATCATGGTGCCCAAATTCCTCAAGAATGGCCACCATTTATGCTCAATGGATGATTTTGACTGATTTGACCTAATTGCTTCATCTGCAAGTAACAAGGTTAGATGACAATATTTTTGTACTTTTGGTTAGTAAACAAATGAAAAGCAATGATATACAAATGCTAAACATGCTTGGTGATCAAGAACCACTCTCAAAATATAACCCACCCACAGGGAAGCAGGCAATGGTGCACAATGATCCTTGAGGCAATGAATGACATGATATGATGTTATGAGGGATCTTAGGGACAAAATTGGGGTCTTACACATAGCATGTCCATTGGAATGAGTACCAAAGGAACCTTCATAGACTTCAGTCATCAATAAGTCTGCTTCGTTTCTATCCACGCATTTGAGTAGAACCATATCAAAGTTTCTCTTATAAAGTACATCATCATTCAGGTAGAAATTGTCGGCTAATCTCCTCAAAGTCTTCTTATCTTTCAAAGATGCCCCAGACGGGTAAATCTGACTTTGGAGGAAACACTTGATATCAAAATGCCACGGCCTTTCTTCTCTGACTTCTTCAACAGCAAACACATGAGATGGTCTATCAAGACACATCACAGTTAAATTGGGAACTTCATTCCAGAATTTTACCACAATCATTGAAGCCAACATTGCAAGAGCATCTGCCATCCGGTTTTCATCTCGAGGGATATGATGAAACTCAACCTTTTGTAAAAAAAATTGAAATCCTCCTCGCATAATCTCTATATGGTATCAAACCGAGTTGATTCGTCTCCCATTCACCTTTGATTTGATTCATAACTAAAGCTGAATCTCCAAAGACGTCAAGATATTTAAGTCTGAGATCAATGGCCTCTTCAAGCCCCATAATGCAAGCTTCATATTCAGCCATATTATTTGTACACTTGAAAGTCAATCTAGATGTCAACGGAAAATGCGTGCCTTGAGGAGTAATAATCACTGCCCCAATGCCATTACCATACTGATTAACAACTCCATCGAATTCCATGCCCCAACGGGAACCAGGTTCTTTCCCTTCTTCAAGCAATGGTTCATCATAGTCTTTCATCTTCAGGTACAAGATCTCTTCATCAGAAAATCATATTGTACTAACTGATAGTCTTCCATCGGTTGGTGAGCCCAATGGTCAGCCAAGACACTACCTTTAATTGCTTTTTGAGATCGGTATTCAATATCATACTCGGATAACAACATCTACCAACAGGCAATCCTCCCAGTTAAAGAAGGCTTCTAAAAAATATACTTGATTGGATCCATTTTGGATATCAACCAAGTAGTATGATTCAACATATACTGACGCAGGCGCTTAGCAGCCCAAGCCAATGCGCAATAATTATTTTCAAGCATAGAATACTGAGTCTCACAGTCGGTGAATTTCTTACTGAGGTAGTAAATTGCATATTCTTTATTTCCATTTTCATCTTGCTAACCTAAAACACAACCCATACTCTCTTCAAGAACAGTCAAATACATGATCAATGGTCTTCCTTCAACAGGCGGTGACAAAATCGAAGGTTCAAGCAGATATTCTTTGATACTGTCAAAAGCTTTCTAGAAATCTTCGGTCCAATCACAAGACCGATCTTTACGAAGAAGCTTGAATATAGGCGCACATGTGGCAGTCATATGCGAAATGAATCTTGAGATATAACTCAAGCGGTCGAGAAAACCTCTGACTTGCTTCTCAGTTTTGGGCGCAGGCATCTCTTGTATTGCTTTGACCTTGGCAGGATCAACATCAATACCCTTCTCGCTGACAATAAAGCCCAACAACTTACCAGAACGAACACCAAATATACACTTATTGGGATTCCAGCGGAGTTTGTACTTCCTCAAACACGGTAATAACTTCAACAAATGCTTAACATGCTCTTCTTCATTACTGGATTTAGCAATCATATCATCAACATAGACTTCGATCTCCTTATACATCATATCATGAAAAAGAGTGGTCATTGCTCTCTGGTATGTTGCACCACCATTCTTTAAACAGAAAGGCATCACTCTATAACAGAATTGTTCCCTAGGGTGTAATGAATGTGGTCTTCTCCATATCCTCGGGTGCCATCTTAATCTGATTATAACCGGAAAATTCGTCCATAAATGAAAAGACTTTGAATTTAGTTGTATTGTCTACCAACATATCAATGTGTGGCAGAGGGAAATCATCTAACGGACTAGCTTTGTTCAAATCTCTATAATAAACACATACAGACTTTTCTATCTTTCTTCGGAACAGGCACAATATTGGCCACCCACTGCGGATACTCAGTAGTAACAATGAAGTCTGTAGGACAATCACTGTTGGTCAAGTCAAAGAGTGGCCAAGAAAGAAGCATGACACTGCTAAGAGAGTAATTGATTTGGAGGAAGAGAGTTCAGAAGAGGAAGATGACACCTTGGTTCATCACTTGAAACCAAGTGTTGCAAAGAAAATGAAAACCAGGAAAGGCAAGACTGTGGCTGAGATGTTGACAGATAGAACTAGTAGGAAGGCTGCTGTTGTAGGTCCTTCTAAATCATGGAGTAAAATAGAGGTTCAGAAGAGGAAAATAAGATAAAGCTCTGATTTTGAAGATGATGTCGAAGACGATGTCCCAGACATCTCACATGCTAAAAGGCAAATTGTTAGAAAGTCTCCAGCTAAGGTTGTAGCTGTGCATTTGGACAACATTTCCTTCCATCTGGAAGATGGGGAAGCCAAAGAGTCAGATGCCCATACCTCAAGTAAGAGGTCTAATCCTCAAGATCAATCTAGTGGCAGTTCTGAATCTGAAAGTGAAGAAAATGCTACCTCCTCAGACTAAGTTGTGGTGATGGTCCCCCTGTTATGATGACATGTGCGCTGTTCTGGATGCTATTATGATTGTTTTGGAAGCTTGGATGTTTTTCTTCTGTTGAAATGTTTGTATTTTGTGGCAGTCCTTACTGATGCCTTGATGTAATAGTTGGGCTCTAAATGAGTTCCATGGATTTCTAATTATCTCAGCTATTACAGCTGTGTATAATTATGGTATGTATCTCATAGCATTTATGTTTTAAGTCACCTTTGGTCAATTTTGAATAAAAAGGGGGAGAAGTGATTATGTGGAGAGCTGCAGTTAAATATGTGGTTGTGGAGATCAGCAGTGCTGATGTAGCTAGCTAGGCTAAACATATGACAGCTGGTGATGTTGAATAGAATGATGTTCTATGATGTTCTGTTCTGTGATGTTGGAAGAGATGTCTGATGTAAGACAGAATGGTTTTGTTCTATGATGTTGGAGGAGTTGTCTGATGTAAGACAGAATGATGTTATGTTCTTTGATGTTGGAGGAGATGTCTGATGTAAGACAGAATGGTGTTCTGTTCTGAGATGTTAGAGGAGATGTCTGATGTTCTGTGCAAGCTCTGTGTTGTACAGGTGATGTTGAAGGAGATGTCAGAAGGAGGTTCTGAATGTTAACATGTTGAAGGAGATGTCAGAAGGAAATTCTGAATGTTAACATGTTGAAGCAGATGTCAGAATGATATTCTGACTGTTACAGGTGTTGTGGTTACAGGTGCTGTTATTATTAAAGGAGATATATGTGGTGCACAAATTTAGGGGGAGAAGAAGTACCCTTGTGCATTTGTGTGTCTTACTAGTTGCATCCATAACTAGTAATTTTGTTTGTGTTGCACAGATTTAGGGGGAGGAGAAGTACCCTTGTACATGTGTGTATTACTAGTAGCTATAGCTAGTAATTGTTTTGCTTCTGCTGCTGTTTAAACTACTGTTAAGTTCTTTAACTGCTGATAGTTTACCTTGTGAACAAAAAGGACAGATATATGTTTTAGCCAAAATTTGCCAAAGGGGGAGTTTCTTGATTCTAAGTGTTGGCAGCAATTTTGGTAAAACAAAGAATGTTCACAATATGTTATGTGTGATGTCTTAACATGAGATATCCTATGTACCTGCTGGAGTTCAAGAACATGTTCATGCAGGATTGTTTCAGAATGCCACATACAATGCCATGGCTTCTGATATTGGATGTACCTGCTGGAGCTTAAATGAATGACATGTTCATGCAGGATTGTTTCATATGACATACACAAGGTCATGGCATCTGATATGGTTGTACCTGCTGGAAGTTATAAAAGGAATTATTGGATTATGCAGGATTTTTCCAGGATGTCAGACCCGATGTCACGACATCCTGTACACAGAACATTCAGTGTGACTGTCTGGTGTTTTGTGATTGCACAATTAATGGAAATCTTTGTATGATTGAAGATCTGATTAGTTGGCGCATTCAATCATGGATTACAACCAAGTTTACTTATTTTCCAAGGAGTTCTAACCAGCTGTTATAAAAAGATTTGATTGGAAAATAGATTTAGGGTTTTCAAGATGTCTAAGCCCGGCTGGATGCTTCTATAAAAAGGGACTTAGAAAACCTGTTTGAATACACAACCAATACTGAGCAAAATATAGAGAGAGAGCTAGGGTTTGTGTCTGTTTAGTCGTGAGACTTGTAGGTCATTCAAGTCATCCATTGATGATTGAATTGGACTGATTTGTGGTTGTAATTTGTCACTCTAAAGCTGTTAAGCAAGAGTGTGTGTCTTCTTGATCAAAGTTGTGAAGCAAGATCAAGAGTGTGTCTTCTTGATTGAAACTGTGAAGTAAAATCAAGAGTGTGTTGTTGAAAAGTGTTGTCTTTTCACAAGGGATTGTTGTTTAAAATCACTGGTGTGTGATTGTAGGGAAGTGAGTGGGTTCTCATATCTAAGAGTGCTTAGGTAGAAATTGCACGGGTAGAGATTAGGTGAGAAAGACTGTAACTTGTTGAAGTGTACGGAGAGTCTTTGAACTAATTCTATTTTAGTGAATTTCCTTCCATGCTTGGTAGCCCCCAGACGTAGGTGAGTTGCACCGAGCTGGGTTAACAATTGCTTGTGTCATTTGCTTTACCATTCTGTATCTTTATCCTATGTATGTTAACAGATATTAGTGTTGTAACATTACCTTCGACATCTTATATCTGATACCAGAATTTCAGAGCCAAAGTAGGGTTGTAGTTGATTCCTCCTTGTGTACCAATGAGAGGCACATTGGAGAATTCACCACAACTATCAATAATCTCCAAGCTACTCAATGCAGAGTCATACCAAGCAATATCATCATTAGTGAGGGACATAAGTCTCTGAGACCACCGTAGACATTGTTTGTTCTCCACAAAAGCAGGCGTCTGTGGCAAGTGTGAAATAAACCACTTGTACATAAGAGGAACACAAAACATAACAGTTCCACCACCTTTAGAATTCCTCAAATGCAAAGAGAAGTACATATCACCTAAAAGAGTAGGCACATGATTCCCAATCAACAAGATTCTAATGGTGTTAACATCAACAAAATCGTCAATGTTAGGGAATAAATCCAAACCATAGATGAGCAACACAAAGATGGCTTCAAAAGCATCCACACTACCGACTTGAGAAAAAGCAGTAGCTTTCCCTATAAGGAACTCAGAAGTCAACCCAAACATTCCTCCTTTCTTCACCCAATGATCCTTAATCTTAGACTTCTTCAGATGAAGAGCTTCAGCTATAATATGAGATTTGGGAATCTCCTCTAATCCACTAAAAGGCACCTTGTTAGAAACGGGTATTCCCAAGAGATGGGCGTACTCCTCTAACGTAGGCATAAGCTGATAGTAAGGAAAAATGAAGCAACAATAAAGAGGATCATAAAACTGAACCAACACACTCAAGAGTCCTTCAACCACATCAGCAGATAATACACATAGAAGCTTCCCATGACGTTGCTTGAAGTCCAAGGGATCTAATACAAAAGATGATAGCTTCCTTAGCTCTTTCAAATCGGGACATCTGAAACTATACTTCTTAGTGTTTCTTCGTCCACAGTCCATGGTCTGAAAAATATTTGCAAATAAAACCTCAGTTCCTTGAAGTTACTTTTTGTGTCATGAATGTTATGATGCGCATGAATGTATGAATGCAACAATCAAAAATAAGGGATCACACACAAGGAAAACAAACAAAGGTCAAGGGATGAATCAAGTCATTGTCAAGATCAATCATCCATTTTGGTGGATTATGGTTTTCACCTTATCAACAACCAAGTTCCATTGATATTGACAAGACTTGATTGGATCAACCAAGAATCAAGGGTTTGTTGTGAGTCATGAGCATGGAGTCAGGTTAAGAACCATCCCAAAGGAGTGTACTAAGGATAAAAACTGTGGATCATGTTCTAAAAAGTTCCCAGAGTCTTAATTCCATCTATCGGATATTATAGGTTAGGATGACTGACTCATCAACCTATAATATTCTCAAGAGAAACTCGTATGAGTGTAGTATCCCGTAATAATTGTTATTTGGTCTACAATTGAACAGTCTCCGCACTACATCCTAAATAGGCCAAGTTGGGTTAAATGTTGTACGGTCCTCAGCTTCTCGGACCCCAAATCAGAGAAAGTAATGCCTAACCATAAAAAACTTATGTGACATCAGTAACTCTGAAAGGGTCTCCACTGAGTAGATAGGTCTCAAGCCAACTTGTTAAGGACAACTCCACACAAGTTGAACATGACTATACCATCCTCCTATCTTAATTGCACTCAAGTTCGGGTTAGAACTTATCTCACCACTCAGAGATCACCAAGCACAACAAGAAGATTATATCACACAAGGAAATATACAAATATATATACACATAAAAAAGTAGGCTAAACCCACTGAGGACTACTCCCCAGCAGAGTCTCCACTTAATTTCTGTAGCGGTAAATTCATGACCATCAAGCTATGGATAAGCATAACGTCAATAAAACCAGAGTCGCCACCGCGCTTTTATTGTTTCCAAAGGAAAAAGGAAAATTACGAATAAAACCCAAAGATAAGAAGTTTCCAAATCAAAACTAATAAAATGCGATAGATTATAGGTAAGGGGGTTGCTTACACAGAGGGGAGGTGTTAGCACCCAAGGTGTCCTAGGTACTCCTAGGGAGCCCATTTTTATGTGTGTAGGTGTTTTGGTATAAAATGATGTTTACAATAAATAGAATGTGGGGATGAGAAAATAATTCATTAATTATATTTTTGTGTTTGACAAGACTTTCGGGCTTGTGCCTACGTACCAACATAAAATGAGGGATCAAAACCCCGTAGTTCGTGGTATCAATTTCAAAGTGAGTGAATTGCTTTTAACAAAACTTTAAGTTTTAAAGAGGCACAAAGGTCCTAAAAGAGTTTTAATGAGTGTTAGTTCTTTTTTTCTTTTGAAATTTTAGGTCAATATAATTAGATTCATTTACAAGTTTGATTTAAGAAGAGAGTTTTAAAATGCAATGGCATAAGGCCAAAGTTTCTAGTTTGTGATAAAGTCTAAGTTTAGAAATCACAAGAAAAAGAAGATTTAAAAAAAGGGGGAGAGATTTGAAATTTAACAAATGGAAGAAGATGAAGAGACTAATCCTAAGCATAAAATTTAAAAGTTAAGAGTTGAAAAGATCTGACCAATAGGATGTAATCCAATAGACAAGAATGTCATATAGAAACCCATTTTTCCCTTGGACTTTAAATCAAGCAATATCAATAAGCAAGTAGCAAAGTGAAGAGCAAGGCATCAAATAAAGATAGCCACATCCAAGCTAGCAACTCCACAGTCTTCTTCATAATCTTCCCATGTATCAGATGACATACTCCTTGAATAGCTCAGAATAAGGCATTAGACACAGGTTCAAAGTAACATTTGCATCAAGACCATGTAGCAAATGAACTCAAGTGGATCCCAATAGTTGCACCAGATGAAAATTCAAATCACAAGAACTTGGTTTCATAAATGTTGGCATTGGCCAAGTCCTTTTGCATAGGGAATGTTGCCTAATTCTAAGTCCAAAGCTCAGATCAAATCCAACAGTCCACACAAATACTTTTTAAGGTTTTTGTTGTTTATTAAGTATTTTAAGGTCCTAAGACCACAAACACAAAGAAGATACACAAATAAATATATACAATCAGAATGTATGGCTCAAGTGAGCAAAGTGAAAATGGAATTAACATAAACAAGTTAAATGATATGTAAAATGGAAAATGATAAATGGCTTAAACTTGAATCGCATAATGTAAATGACTTGAAATTAAAAGCAATTATAGTAAAAGTTAGTCAAATGTTAATTGATTAGATGTTAGTGGAGTTTTGCTTTTCAATTGTTTAAGTCATTCTTTGGAAAGCACTCAACCCTCTATTCCTAAGCATGGATCCTTGAACCAAGACATCTTCCAAAGGAAGGAAAAATGGCCAAGTTTCCACATAATACCATGAAAGGGAGGAGACTTACAATCTCACTTGCTAGAATGTTATGCTTTTGTGTCAAAATTTAGCGCTATGTTAAGCAATCGTAATTGGACTTATGTAGAAGTCACAACTATCTGAGACCGAGAAATATAAATTTTGGTGTTAATGCATGTTAGAGATATGGTATAATGGACCATACTCCTAAAACATACCACACACAAAAAGAAAATGATCAAAGGATGGACCTAATCTCATCCATACTTGTATTGGTTCATCTAACATAAAGTTACTGATGAACCAATTAGCCTTAGGATATTGAGACTTTATTGGTCAATGAGAGGGATGGGATAGAATGGGATTGAAGATGAAGAGGGGGCGGGGGGGGGGGGGGGGGGGGGGGTGGGGGAATGAGACAAACACAAATTGGTCATGGGAGGAATTTTATCAAATTAAAATCATTCATTCATTTTGGGAGATGAAATGTACATTTCATCAATCCCCTAAATCCAATAATTTTAATCCAACAAAAGTCAAATCAACTTTGACCAAGACCCAAACAATAATCAAACTTCACAAGTCAATAAAAATGGCTCAACATAATTTCTACACAATTAAACAAGTAAAAATCAAATAAAAATGCATGTAAATTAAATTATATTTGGTCAAAAACCTAAAACCTCTTCAAAACACCAAATAAATAGCCAAGAGATTTATCATAGGTCAAACAAGGTCAAAGGACCTTGGACAAAAAATTTCATTATTTTTGAAAATTCAGAAGTATTTTTAAACAATTAAAAATATGCACAAAAATAATTAAATCATGAAAAATATCAAAACTAATCCAAAAAAATTTTTAATTCAGAAGATGAAAGGAAAAATATTTGAATTTTTTTTGGTGAAAGTCCCATATTTTTTGGATTAATAATGAAATTAATATGAATTAATTAAAAGTAAGCAATTAAATGAAATAATCCTCAATTCAAAAATATGAGAACCATCTGATATCCCTCATTAATTGAGGTGGCAGATCATATGGTGATAAGCGCGTGTTCCACATGTTCCCTGGTCAACTGAACCACACACATGGTAATCAAAGGCAACGCACGAGATTAAAACATTTGAATTGGATCTTATGGTTGAGATGCATGGTCCACCATCAACCATCACCAAAATGAAAAAGCAAGACATGGATTTAAAGAAAAAATGCTCAGGAGCTCGAATTTGGCCTCAATTTTGTCCAATTCCAAGTATATAAAAAGATACAGGGATTTGAATTTTGAGGATCATGAACTGAGTTGCTTTAATTTGACCTCAAAGCAACTCAATCTTCTTGCCTACATTGATAGGACTTCAAACAACCAAAAATCAACAAGAGTAGTGAAGAATTGTGAGAGAATCAAAGAGAAGAAGTTTCTGAAAAATCACCTTCAAGTTGATCTAATTCCACTTGATCTTGATCTGGATTTGATTGTTTTCTCCTCCTCTTGCTTGCAGACACCAAATGAGATGAAAAGGGAAGCAAATTTCTGGAGTTTGAACTTCCAAACAGAAGATGAAGTTCAAGCTCGATTTCAAAAGAAACCTTCAGAAATTCTATGGCAGTGGGGGTTTGAATTGGTCTACCAAAGCTTGGGCAAGGTGTTCCTTCTGAATTTGAAGCCTTAAGCTTGTTTAAATAGGCAATGCACTTGATATTTGCACCACTTAAAATTTGGACAAACTTGGAAACTCCTTTGTATGGGTGCATGGGAAATTATTTGGGCCTTAGAAATGATGTAATCCACTCCCAATTCATGTACAAAGTGTGATGAATGCATCATGTGTAAGCATGCAAAAGAATTTGATCACTTGAAATCCAATCTTGCCAAAACACTTTCCATAACAAAGCCATACGCAAGTCCCTCAATTTTGATCCAAATGAGATGACTTTGGATGTTTTTGAAAGGTGAGATAATGGGGAATAACTTTCATGTTGAACAATTTTTTATTTGAAGCTTGGATCATGATGAATTTTGAGGTGGAAGTTTGGGAAATCAAACATATTTGAAAATTTTCTAAGTCCCAAGTCAAATGTTTACTTCTTCCACCTTGAATAACTTTTTCTATGAACTTCAAATGAGAAAAGTTCCTTCATCAAAGTTTTATCTATTTCAAACCTATTCAGTTTGGTCACAAATTTGACCTCATTTGGATTTGGAATGAAGAAGTTATGCATTTTAGAAGTTGAGGAAAATCATTTGTTCAATGGTAATGGCCCAAAATGACCTATAATGTTTCCTCTTGGCAAATGCATTTGCAAGTTGAATTTTCACTTCCTCCAAACATAAACGTTGAAGTAGACATCTTGAATCTGATCATACAATTTGAATGGCTTTCATATCATAAAAAATGAGCAAGTTATGGCCTTGGGAAGTTGACCTCCAAACTAGGGTTTAGACAAAATGACCTATAATCTTTCACCATAAAAAATGACTTTCCAAGCAAAACTAGCTCTTGACTTCAACATGAAAGTTGTTTGTAATGTCATTTTGAGTAACGTTTCTCTTGGAATCATTTTAATATGACAACAATTGTAGGATATATGGTCTAGGAAATATGACAAAAGTTGTAGGAGATAGGGTCTAGGGAACCCCAGTTTGACCAATTGACTTCCTCTGGTCAACCATCATGAACCAACTTGCTAGCTTGACATTTTATTGACTTTTAGGACTCATGGAGGACCATATATGCATAAGATGATGTAAGGTGTGTAGTACCCCAAAATTTACCCTACCTTTTTTTCTGGAAGCATGGGATTATGTTTCACACTTCATTGGCATCATACTAGGTCATACTCATTGCATACTGCATTAGTGACTTCGAAATCAGGTTTTGATTGATCATTCCTTAACAGAAGGAACCCACACAAAGAAAGATTGAAAATTGGACTTCATTCTCTAAGTATACAAGTCTCAAGGGTCTCAGGTGGCTCCAGGTATCTTATTATGGTCTTCAGTTCATCAGTGAAGGATTCAAAGCTATCAGAGTGTTCATCTGGATTTAATCAGGAAATTAGGGTTTCATGGCTACCTGCAACAGGCAATGTTTGGTTGGAAGTAGAGGATCTTATCCATGTCATGATTGGAGAGGCATCTTGGCCTAGGAAGACTCACAATTATCTCAGAAAGATCCATTGGCAAGCAGTGCAATCAGTTCTCGATCAATTTTGCCCTAAAATTAGGGTTTGGTATAAAATCAGTTTATTTCTTATTCTTTGGGTGAAACTCTTTTCCATGGCCCTCCATATGTCGACAAGAGTCTATATACAAAAAATCAGCTTTTTAATTTGAGCCAGAAGTGCTTCAATTGATCACTGGAATCGGGAATCAGACAGTTTGGGAAAAGTCAACTATGGGGCCAGAAAAGTCAACTCCTGACTTTTTGAGAGTGGAATCTCAAAATTCATGCCTAGGGGAGCCTATATGTGAAATTTGATCAAGGTTGGATCATGGATTTGTCATTTAATCAGGAATTGGAAAAGTTACTTAATTTGGAAATGGTTGACTTTCCGTTTTGGGCAAGTTTTTATGATTGTGCACCCACTTTAAGCCCATTTTTTATCAAGATAAAAGCGCCATTTTAACATTTCTCCAACATGAAAGTTTTTCCTTTTGTTCCAAGCTTTCTAGAAATATAAAGTTTGCTCCATTTGGATCAAAATTGATAAAGTTATGCTTGGTCAAAGTAAGGCATATTTTTAGGACACTTAGAAAAAATTCTAAGTGTAAAAATCCTTAAAGTTTGTCAAAACTTTGTGGCCAGTTTTCTTGCACTTCAAGGCACTAATTGAAAATATTTTCTTCATAGCAATTATACCTTGTCATGTCCTCTTTCACCTCCCTTTGGAGTCATCTCATTTGGATCCATGGTTTGAGAGATACACTCACTTAAAGTTGGCACCATGACTTGAAATTTCTAGGCAGATTTTATGCCTAGCTTGCCCAACCAATCTTGCAATGGTGTGACATGATCTTGAGGTCCATTTTTCATCTTCTTCCATTCATTATTTCCACCCATGCTCAACATGAAACATGCCATACTCTATGATATCTCTCTACTGTTTACATTATCTCCTCAATTGGTGATTTGCTCATCAAGTTATGTTGCCACAAAGTCACCACCTTGAATTGATTTCTTGCTTGCCAAATCAAACCAGCCATGCTACACAGATGCAAGACCACACAGCCCATGTTTTGTTTTCCTCATTTGGCCATACACCATATTTCCATTCACTTAGAAGTTTTGCCAAAATAAGAAACATTGTTTTTTGGTC
This sequence comes from Lathyrus oleraceus, assembly GCF_024323335.1. Taxonomy (NCBI): domain Eukaryota; kingdom Viridiplantae; phylum Streptophyta; class Magnoliopsida; order Fabales; family Fabaceae; genus Lathyrus; species Lathyrus oleraceus. The sequence continues at coordinate 466,694,813 of NC_066585.1, read as the reverse complement.
ACACAAAACCCAAACCATGACCTCACGTGCCCTCTTTCCCATTTCTAGTACACCTCACCAACTTGCATCATTTGCTCATGGATAAACAAATCATTATTTCAGAGCCCATTAAGGTATTTGACCCACAATATTTAAGACAAGAAACCCTAAACATGAAAGGAGGCATTGGATTTTCGAGCAAGCAAAGGCAAGGTTCATTAGAAGTCAGATTTTATTTCTCAGCAAGTTCTTGAAGTGAAGTTCTTGAAGCACCAAGAAAGCAGCATTCTCTTCTAGTCTCTCCACAGTTAAGAAGCAGTGGACTAGACTTCCACTAGGTAACACTCTTACTCCATTTCCATAGCCATTTTGTTGATACATTTGTGCTCAGTATCATGCTTGTTTCATTACCATGCTAATCATATGCTTATGCTTGCTTTTGAAGTCCTCAGTACGAGGCATTGTTCATGGTGTGGATTTATGTTGTTGATTTTCTGCTCATGCCCGTGTTCATGTTGACACTTTGTTGTCAACTTTTCTCCATGAATAAGCTACCATTTCACCTAAAACAGGTTACCATGTTAATCCTTGCATTTTGTACTTGAGATCTGGGCTTTGTTTCATGATTTTTGATGCATTATAGTGTGCGTATTTTTGAGTTGAAGTTGAGAAAAACACACTGTTTTTCTGCTTTTTTGCATGAGCGTGGCTAGGGTTTTTGCTCAATGAAGAAGATGAATGTGTGCCATCTTGAGAGCCATTGGATCCGTCGCAGCTGTTTTAATCTCGTCCATCTGTTCTGTTTTGTCTTTTAGTGACTTAAGTAAAAGTGATCGGTTGATACATGTTCACATGATTATTTTATTTAAAATGTTCATTTTACTATTGTCACGCCCAGATTTAATGGTGATTCGGATCATGGGCCTTCGCTGTTTGCTTCCCACACCCCGCGTTTCATGGCCCATCAGCGCATCATTTATTTCCAGTTCAGTCCAAATGCTAATACACCACCTCTTTTCATGTTCTTTTTTTTTAATTTCCAATTTATTTCTGTTTTGATTTTATTTAATTTAAAATGTTTTCTTTGTTCATAAAAATATTCAAAAATATTTTCCATATTGCTTGATTGCCTTATTTAATTTTATTTAATTTTTATTTTCACATTTATTTAGTATTAATATTTTATTTTAATTATTCATTCCAAGTGGTCCATTTTAGCATACATTAAATTCTTGATTTTATTTTTATAACTTAAAATTATTTTTAGCTTCTGATTTTTGGGATGAAGGTTGACCACTGCCCCATGGTCAACCTGACTTTTTCTTGGATTTTTATTTCACATTTTCAATTTATTTTTGATTTAATTTTAACCTAGTTTTGTTGATTGACTTTTGGTTTGACTTCTGTTTTATTTCAATTAATTCATATACTAATTTTCATTATTTTTAAAATCTTTTTGGGGGATGATGATGTCCTGACCCCACCTTACTTAGTTTAATTTTTCATAATTTTCTTGATTAATTTGCTATTTATTTGATATTTATTAAGTTGGCTCGAATTTTCAGTTGACTTCTTTATGATCCGTGTTTGATTTAGGGATTGCTTATGGCAATTGAAGAGATCCCTTGATCCTCCCTTGTTCATCTCATATGCCATGTATTAGAGGCCTTTTATATTGATTTTATTTGATCCTTACCTCATTTCTTGATTTAATTATTTTAGTGGACCCTTTTTGTGCATCTTTTCATCTGTCTGATTCATCTATTATCTGTTATACTTGTTTCTTTCATCCATGCTTACTATTGCTTGATTGTTTAACATGTTCATACTTCCCATGCCTTGTTTAATGCTCCGTTATTTCATTCTTTGATTCTTCGATTTGATTATATACCTGGTTACTTATCTGATTTGATTGATAACTGTTGCCTACTTGTATGATGATTGAGGCATATATTCCTATTGTTTAATTGCCATGAACCATCCCCATTCGTAACAAATGTACCCCTATCCCATAAAGTGTATAATATTTATTCTTTCATTCTTTATTCATCTGTTAATACAAGAACTAAAACGCACATCCGATAATCATTTCAAAACAAGATCAAAAGCTCGATCCAACGTCGAGTAATCATTTTCAAAACTTAACAGAACCAGCACGCATTCATCCATCCTCTTCTAAGTCGATTGCCTCAGGCATCGCCATCTACCTGTAAGTCGATCGCCTCAGGCATCGCCATCTACCCTTATCCGTGGCTCCTCTCCTTGCTCCATCTGTCGACTCTTGTTCCGTTTAGGTAGCACTCATTAGGTAGAACCCTTTTATATGATAACATAGGTAGAATTCCCTTATTCTTTGCATACCAACATTAGGTAGATGTTCCCCTCTGTAAATCCTAACACATAGGTCGACATTGCTTGACAACTCTAGGGAAGAGCTTCCCCACTTTTAGACCTTCCGTGTGTCTCCGATCTTGTGGCATGTCAGTCTGTTCTATTGCAAAGAGGTAAATGCCTAAGACTCGATTCAGCGAGTTGCGACACCTACTGCTAGGATGTTGAACACATTGCCCACTTTCCTTTGACACAGCTGGTGTCCTCTTTTGTAAGTCCATGTTCAGATGGCAATCCTTAACCCCTAGTTAGCCGAACTACGACAACTCTGATTCTCATGTTCAGATGAGATACGTAGGCACGAGACGCGATGTCTTGCCGAGTTTGACTGACGACTAACAACTAATCCTTGTTTGCTTTCGCCCTTGCAGCGATTCTTTTCTCTCGCCCTCGTTGCGATCGAGACCTTCCCTTTCTCTTGCCCTAGTTGTAATCGAGACCCTTGTTCCCGTAGTTAGCTGAACTACGTTTTGCTCTGATTCTCATTCCAAATGAGATACGTAGGCATAAGACGCGATGTCTTATCAAGCACACTTCTCTTTTGCCCGTAGGTAGCCGAACTAAGGCAACTCTGATTCTCATACTCAGATGAGATACGTAGGCAGTGGATGCGACATCCTTGCGAGTCATTTTCTTTTGACCTTCTTTTAGAAGATAGTACCTTAGATATACCTACACCCTTTAGACTAGAAAAACAAGATTGGATACCGTAGAGTACTACGGATGCGTAGGGGTGCTAATACCTTCCCTTCACATAACCGACTCCCGAACCCTAGATTTGGTTGCGAGACCTTGTCTTTTCCTCTCTTCAGGTTTTCTTCGATCGTTTCCTTTCCCTCCTTTGGGATAAATAACAAACGGTGGCGACTCTTCTGTTTTTTCCCGCCGGTTGTTTTTCACGTTGCGACAAGGTGAAGTATCGCTTGAAATATTTGATCAATTGTTGAAGAAACTTATTGAAGAAGACACACAAGATACCCAGATGAATTAGGGTTTCCCAAGCAAAGCAACTCCAAACTCTTGATGATTTCTTGATCAAAATAACATGTTAAAAACATGGGGATCCATATATTATGCTTAGAGCTAATGTAAACCAATTTTTGATTGAGCTCCTTGCATTGAGGGTCTTAAACCCTAGATATGAGCTTGATAGAGCATATGTGAGCATACACACTACCTACAATAGAGTTAAACTATACATTGACATATTTTTGGTACTTTGGTTAGTAAACAAAGAAAAATGAAGTATGATACAATCAAATGTGCTTGGTGATCTCTCCCAATGCAAACCCAATGAGTGAGGGGTTTAGGAGGATGCCAAGTTGTGATGTTAATGATAATGCATATGATTAGATAGCATGAGGGATCTTAGGGTCAAAATTGGGGTCTTACAGCCATATTTTTGAACTTAAATTATTGCATCATCGAGCCTTTGAGTAAATGGATGTTGCATATTTTATTTGTATTCCACCCCTAACATATGCATACACTCATGCATTTGCATTTCATGCATACAAACCAGAACGCTGACGGCGATTCCCCGACGAAAATCGCCAAAGAATCATGGAACAGATTATGTACAAAGAAATCTTGGCTCACGCCCAAGGCAAGGTTGACATGATCCTCGAATTTTTCCAAGACAACATGACAACGAACTTCTCAGATCAAGTTGTGATGGGTGAGCAAATTGAGAACAGACTGAAGACGGATAAAATCTAGAATGTAACTAAAGAAATTCTGCCAGTTTATCCCCAAGAACAATATCTCCTACTGAATCAGAAGCCCACTCAAGGAAATCAAAAATAGAAGTAGAAGCAAATTATTAAAGGGAGCAGCAATCAAGGGAAGAGATGTCCCCACTTTGATCCGATTCCAATTTCTTATATGCATCTATTGCCTATTAATCGATCACCATTTTCACTATGTTTTAGTTACTTATTCGACAATAAACTGAGGATTCTGAAAAACTTTGTGCGCATTATGGTACCTTTTAAGTTAGTTTTCATTTTCGTAAGTTATTTAAGCATTATATCAATTTTTAGTTTTATTTTGTGTTTTCGGGATTTTATTCTTTGGTTGTCTGTGTTTATGCCTTCCAGGTCCATGTAGAAGATCCAACGGACTCAATGCAAGAAAGCGGAAAGTTTCGGCGTTCGAGGAAAGAAGATTTCTCAACACAAGGGGCCTGACACGACCACCCTTTTTACCTGACACGGGTCGTGTCAAGATGAAGACAACTCAACTACAAGGAATGGCTAAGACAGAGACCTAACACGGCCTGTGTCAAGTCACCTTGTGCGTTTCAGGAAGGAAGTGGGAGTGCAGGGAGCTGACACGGCCACCCGTGTCAGCTGATAAGGGGTATGTCAACCCAGGAGTAGAATTTTCCAATTTTTGGGCTTGTTACCCAGGCTTAAGCTGCAAGGACGTTTTGGGATTTCCAACCTTTACAAATGGATTTTTCACTATTTTAGGAGAGTTTCTACAGGAGAATAAGACATTTTGGAACGAGGAGAGCGTGGATAATTGTCAGACGATCAAGAATTACAGAGATCAAGGAATTCAGATAGTGGACGATTTTCATGAGCAGGAGCAATTGAAGATCCAAGTCATCCAAATTACTTATAATGTGTATTTTTTATCTTTAATCTGTTTTGAACAATATGAGTAGCTAAACCCCCCAATGTTAGGGGGTGTCCCTTATTTAGATCTGTAATGACTTTAAGTTTACGATTGCATTTATAATATTGTTTTTTTCAGTAATCTTTTGATGTGTTTAATGTTTTCTCTTTCTGACCAATTGAGATTGTTGTATGGTTATCAATTAGGCTGGACCGCCATTGGTTAGGTTTTCATAAGATTACTTTGTAGTAGATATCACCTAGGACTAGGGATACCCTGTATGAACCAGAGCATTCTTGATATAATAAGGCTTAATTTCACCGATAATTTCCTATGGACATAGAAATTAAGGTTGAATGATTAAAGGTTTTCTCACCAAGGACTTGGGGGAAAACACCCCTGAGAACTGGTAGTAATTGATATTTGTTGATGCAATAGTGACTCAAAATTGTTACAGGGGAAAATTATACACCTTCCCTGGCATTATTCTCTTCCCTTGCAAACCCTTATTTTAGAGTATTAATCTCCTTTGCCTTTATTTTTATAAATCTGAATTTAAAACCCCTAACACTAGTTTTTGTTTAATTTAACGATGATTAGAACTCGATATTAACTTGCAGTCCTTGAGATCGACATTTAGGGAATTTCCCCTTATTATTACAAAAGGAAAAATAGTGCACTTTCTATTTTTCCAATCAAGTTTTTGGCGCCGTTTTCGAGGACTGCCAAAATATATTGTTTAATTTTAATTCAACTAAAATTTTGTTGCTCTGCAATAAAATTATTTTTCTGTCATTTATATATTTTCATTCACTAATCTGTGTATGCGAGATCCCTCAATTGAATTTCTTTTAGACGCAGAAATCGAGAGTACCCTTCACCAGAGACTCAGAAATGCTAGATCGAATTCCAAAGAAGAAGTTCCCTCTGATCACTCAGATTCATAAAAAGAAACTATGGCTGAAATTCCTCCAGTTCCACCTCATCCATCTCTAGAAAGACTCTTAGGTGACTATGGAGGTGCAAATGTGTGGGGTTGTAGATTGACCATTGTCAAACAACCAATGAATGTAACTAATTTTCAACTGCATCCTAACACAATCAATCAACTTGAACAAAAATCTTTCATCGGAAAGGTAAATGAGAATGCAAACAAACACTTGCAGAGATTCCTGACCATTAGTACTTTGAAAATTTATGGTCATACTGACGAAGCAAAGAAGTTGAGAATGTTCCCGTTCACTTTAGATGAAGAGGCAGAAGAATGGTTCTATTCTATCCCAGCATGTAGTATTACATCATGGGAAGAGATGGAAAATGCGTTCTTAAATGAGTATTTTCCAGCATCGATATTTCTGAGAAAAATGTATGAAATATTGAAATTCAAACAGAAGGATGGTGAGTCTTTAGGAGATGCCTACAAAATATTCAAAAGGGTCTTAGTAGCTTGCCCAACTCATAATATGGATCAGACTGAACAAATGCAGATGTTTGTTAACAGGCTGAAAATAAAGACAAAATAGTTTATTGATACACTAGCCAGTGGCTCAACAAATTTCTCAACATCCATCGGTATTAAAAAGATTATTAAAGAGATGGCTGCCAATGAGCATCTGAAATTGTATGATAGGTGCACTAGAAAACCTGATGGAGTGATTGATCTAAAGCTGGAAACTAATAAAACCTAGTTGGAAGATATAGTACCTGCTGAAGTGGAAAAGAAATTAAAAGCTATAAACATAGGTACCCAACAGGTAGCTCAAATTCAACTTGCTCAGAGCATCACTTGTGAAATCTATAACGGACCGCACCACACTGTGTATTGCTTTGCCACCATCAACAAATTGAATAGAAAAAAACTGAAGCAGAATAATCCCTATGTAAGACCCCAATTTTGTCCCTAAGATCCCTCTTGGCATCATAACATTGCATTTGCATTGCCTCAAGGATCCTTAGCATCTTGGTTCCCTTTGTCTTTGGGTGGGACTTCTTGAGAGTGGTTTGAGATCACCAAGCATGCTTGAATTGTATATTATTGCTTTTCTTATTTTGTTTACTAACCAAAATCACAAAAATATGTTAACATCTTTTGTTTGTAGCTTGAGCAATCACAAGGTCAAGGGCTTCAAAGAGATCACTTATGCAATGGTAAGGTCAAGAGGAGATGATAGCAAGCATGGTAATGGTTCCCAAAGCTCTCATTCATCAAGTATGCCTCCCTAGAATCTCAATTCCTCATTTTGATCAAAGCAAGTCAAAGGGTTTGAGGTTGGTTCCCCAAAGAAACCCTAATTCATCTATGCACCACAATGCCTTGCTCCTGAAGCAACCTCAGCCCATGATCAAATACAACCAAGGGAAGTTCTTTAATTCATGATTTCATGCATACTTGAACTTATTTGAGTGTCCTCAATCATCAATTCATCAAGATATGAGGCATGGACTTGAGAAGTTGATCAGTCAATTCATCTGACTATTTTGAAATGCACTGAGACTTAACTTTTTATGTGTTGGTCAAATGGAGATGATTCCAAAAGCCAAAATGTTCTTAAGGATAATATGAACAACTTTCATGTTCATCCAAAATTGATTTGAAGCTTGGAATGTCATCTCCCATTCCAATACATTATAGGTCATTTTGACTGAAACCCTAATTTTGGGTCAACTTCCCAAGGACATAACTCATTCTTTTTTTATTATTTTGAGGTGGGATCAAATGAATTGGAAATATTAAGATGTCTAATTCAAATGTTATGTTGAACAAAATTTCAAAATCTCAAAGGAAATACATGTGATAATGCAAAACATTATAGGTCACTTTGGACCAAATGCATTAAAAGGCAAAAAAATCCAACTTCAAGTGCCCATAACTCTTTCATCCAAAATCCAAATGATGCAAAACTTAAGTCCATTTTGATTGTCTTGAAAATATCTACAACTCTGATGTTGGAGATGTTTTCATTTGAGGCTTGCATCATCAAAACAGAAGGGCTTGAACATTGGCCAAATTTAGAAACTTTGCCTTGACATGTTTTGCACCTTGCACTTTAAACTCAAATTTCACCAATTTCCACATCCCAAATGGATTTTTTCCCAACATAACAATTGTTCCATACATCAAAACCTTTCCAACCATAACTCACATGATCATGTTTGGATTTGGCAAGTGTTAGTTTCGAAGAGGAGAAATTTTTAGTTCAATTATGCATAACATGTGAGAATTCATTACACAAGCCTTTGCCTCTCAAATTACACGCCCATTTCACTTTGGTATGAGTTCAGATGTCATTTGGCTTTGGTTTTGGGCCTTGTGCATGATCATGCAAGCCCATGCAATGGATATCCAACTCCATGCACACGGATTGCATCACCTTCTCCTTGCCATTCCCTCTATAAATAGAAGCTCTATTCCATTCAAAATACACACTGAAATCAACCTGAATTGCTGCAGAAATCAAAACCCAACCTCTCACCAAAGAAGCTAGTTCATTTTTCTCTAAATTTTTCAGATCCAAAATTCAACTACATCTGGTTGAATCCTTGGATCTAGAGCTTCTAAACCTCCATCATTTTTTCCATTGATCTTCTGTTTTGATAAAGAAAGCAAGGAATCGAGCTCAAGCCTCCAGAAATCAAGGTTGTTATGCAACTGGTTTTTTCTTTGAAACTCATAATATATTGACATATTTGCTTGGATCTTGTGTTGGCTGAAGTCCTTTCAATAGAGGCATCATGATTGTGCATTTAATTTTTGAAATCCATTAAGTTCATGATGAACACCATAGAACTTCCATCTCTGATTTCTCTCCATATAGAGATCTAGAGTGGAATTGAGTGGCACAGGGATGATGTACATCATCCCAGCTTTCCAAAGATGTATAGATCGTGCATTTTGGTTGAGATTTGGTTGTCTGCAAAATTGGCCGGAATCTTCATGCTCACCGGAGAAGAAGGTGGCTCCGGTGGCCGTGCCATTGCCAGATGTATTGTGGATCGTTGGATTGAATTTCCAGATCTAATCCTGACCCTTGCTTGTTATGACTTATTTTAATACATTGTGCAACGCAATTGACTTTGGCCTATGGTGGGAGCGCGCATCTGGAGCGTGTGATCTGCCAGCTCAATTAATGAGCTCTGATCTAACGCTCCTCATTTTTTCTAATTTTTATTTATTTTTATTTAATTTCTTTTATTTCCATTTACTTCAAAAATTCATAACTCTTTCATTTTTAATCCAAAAATTATGGGACCAATTGTATTAGTCTCCAAATAAATTCTAGTTTCTATTCCTGATTTTTAATATTTTTTATTTCATCATTTGATAATTTTGTGAATTTTCTCTTTTCTGGTTATTTTTAATTCATTTTAAATAGTTTTTGATATTCAAAAAATACAAAAATATTTTCCTAACCTATTTGAATGATGATGGATCTATGAAAAATATTCTCATCAATTTTTAAATTGATTTGAGATTTATTTGAGATTTTAGTTCAATTAGGTTATTTTTATTCATTTTTAATTGATTAAAATAGTTTTTGACTTTTAAAAATGCTGAAATTTTTTGTCAAACTTTGTTTGACCTTGTTGAACTTGGGATAAATCACTTGGACCTTTCAAGATTGATTTGAAGTGATTTTGAAGTATGACATTTCTTTTATTTTTAATTCAAGTTTATTTTAATATTAAAAATGCCAAAAAATATTTTGCTTATTGTTTGATTTCCAATCTTCATCTCATTTCTGATTTATCATTGTTTGACTTTGACTTTCAATGTCATTTGGTCAATACATATGGATTGGTACATCTTATTGCACTTTATGCATTTTGATCTTTCCATTTTCATTATCCATTCTCCATCTCCTTCTTCTTCTTCTTCTTTCGTTTTGATCAATGAGTTGAAGGTTGATAAGTTAGTATTGATTAGGGAGACTTAATCTTCCTTGATTCAAATCTAATTCATCTTGATCAATTGATCAAGTGAATGGCTTTGCATTAAGGATAGGTTGTTTTCTAAATCATGCATGAAATTCTAGTTATCAGACTTTGGATGTCACACTGGTTGTTATGACATCCAATTCTGCACAGACAGGGATTATGCAGAACTTAATTGTAAGTGCAGTAAATAACACAAGTAATTGTTCACCCAGTTCAGTCCAACATGACCTACATCTGGGGGCTACCAAGCCAGGGAGGAAATCCACTATTAGTAGTATCAATTCAAAGCTAAACTCACCCGTTTACAACTTATCACTTAATCCCTACCCAATGCAATTTCAATCTTAATCTAAGATCAGAGTTCCTACTCACTCCCCCTCAATCACCTCAGTGATATTAAAAACACTTTGAAGTCACACTTCAAAAACAACTCTTGGTTATGCTTCACAGCTTAAACCAAGATACACAGCACTCACGCTTAAAAGCTTTGAGTGACACAACACTTACAACTCAATGAACACCCTATGCCAAAGCAATCATCTATTTGATAATGACTTGGCTTACAAGATACGTCTAATTCTAGACTCACAAAAATACAGCAGTGAAGTAAGATGGACACACTAAATCTTCACGCCTCAAAATCCCTGAAACTGAATGGAGGAATGCCTTCCTTTTTATATTGCAGCACCTGGGCTTTTGCACCTGTATTTTCCTGAATTTTAGGTCACATACGTTCCCTCAAATTCAATATTTAGGTTGCTAACAAATAGGCTATTTGTTAGGTTCATTGAATGTAGCTTGGTTGTTGATTTCCTGGATTTTCTCTAAGCTGTTGACTTCCTAAAGAATAGCCTGAGAAAGCTGTAACAGAAAACTGAACAACCTACAATTTAGCATATGCTGTCAGGCATGAATGTCACGACATTCAGCTTGACATCAAGGTCCATATGCTGAGTCTGTTTTCCCAGAAAACAGACTGTACAAATCTGCTGACCTGTACATGATCAATATGACCATACTACAGTACCAGCTTACATTAGTAAATGTCAAAGTGTCCAACTTAACATTTACACAGTTGGCCTTAGGTTAGTTCTGTAATTCTCTTGAAGAACAAACTAACTAATATGCTGAAGTATAGCAGAACACCACTCTGCCCAATCTTCAGTAGCTGCTGTCAATGATGAATGTCACAACATCCAGTTTGACATTCAATCAGTAGGCCTTATGCCAGGTCTGGTTCTTCCTTGATAACCAGACTGCAAGTGAATACTAAGTTCTAACAGAGCTTCTGTTCCTTAGTATCTGTTGACAGGTATGAATGTCACAGCATTCAATAATCCTGTGTTAGCTAGTCCTGCAGTAACTACATTGTAGTTACATATACATGTCATGACATCAGTCAAGACATTTGTGTTTTACCATACAATGCAGCCAATTAAACACCTACAAACTCCCCCTTTGGCAAATTTTTGGCTAAAACACTTTGATCCCCATAACAGAGTTCATAGCAGCGGAATAATACTAGCTAATACACTCAGAGTGGCAGCACACTCACACACATGGAAGTTAAATGAAAACTTCACATAGCAGCACATATATATTAGAAGTTGCACCTAAACTTCAACATCTGCTGCAGGGGGGGAATCTTCAGATCTGTCATGAGAGTCTGTTTGTAGAGACCCACTCTGTTTGTCAGGGGTATTGGTGGTTATTACTCCCCCTTTTTGTCACAAATGTTGCCAAAGTCAACAACATAGGCAGAGCACAATGACAGAGTTCCACACTTGGTTTTAGTTCACAGTTTCAACCAAGTTCACATCCACTTGATCTTGCTTCACAGCTTCGATCAAGTGATCACCCACTTTTGCTTTACAGTAGGTACCACCATATCAGATGCCATGATGTTGTTTCTGACATCCAGAACCACTCCTGCATGAACAGCATCCTTGAACTCCTGCAGGTACAGAGGCCTTCTCTCTGTAGGGTGTCCCCTTACCCTCTTGTATTCACCCTTGTTGCGCGCAGCATAGCTATGATATGTTGACCAATCATAGTCTTGTACAAATCGTTTAATAGGCAGAGATATTAAACAATTTATCCCAAACATCAGTGGTTGCTATAATGTCTCAGAGAGACATATTCCCAGTTTGCTCCTTAAGTTTTCAAACTGAGTAGCATCCAGAGCCTTTGTAAATATGTCAGCCAGTTGAAGATCCGTGGCTACATGTTCCAAAGTGATCACCTTGTCTTCCACCAGATCTCTGATGAAGTGGTGCCTAATGTCAATATGTTTGGTCCTGCTGTGTTGGATGGGATTCTTGGAGATGTTGATGGCACTGAGATTATCACAGAACAATGTCATGACATTTTGAGTGACATTGTACTCAGTGAGCATTTGTTTCATCCAAACCAGTTGGGAGCAACTGCTTCCAGCCGCTATGTATTCAGCCTCTGTAGTGGACAGAGAGACACAGTTCTGCTTCTTGCTGAACCACGATATGAGGTTTTCTCCTAAGAAGAAACATCCACCTGATGTGCTTTTTCTGTCATCAGCACTTCCAGCCCAATCAGCATCACAGTACCCAGATAGGACAGGCTCAGACCCATGTGAGTACAGCATCCCATAGTCACATGTCCCATTGATGTACTTGAGGATCCTTTTGACTTGATTCAAGTGACTCACCTTGGGCTCTGCTTGATATCTGGCACACACTCCAACTGCATAGGAAATGTCAGGTCTACTTGCAGTTAGATACAGCAGACTACCTATCATGCTTCTGTACAGGCATTGATCAACACTGGGTCCTCCATCATCTTTGGTTAACTTCAGATGAGTAGGAGCTGGAGTCCTCTTGTGCCTGGCATGATCCATACCAAACTTCTTAACTATGTTCTTGGCATACTTGCTTTGGGAGAGAAACATGGAGTCCTCCATTTGGTTTACTTGCATTCCAAGGAAATAGGTCAGTTCTCCCACTAGACTCATTTCAAACTCAGATTGCATCTGGTGAACAAATTTTTTAACCATTTGTTCTGACATTCCACCAAAGACTATATCATCCACATAGATTTGAGCTATCATGATTTTGCCTTCCTCATCCTTCACAAACAAGGTTCTATCTATGCCACCCTTTCTGTATCCATTTGTGGTCAGAAATTCGGTTAACCTTTCATACCAAGCTCTGGGTGCTTGCTTCAACCCATACAAGGCTTTCTTCAGCTTGTATACATGCTCAGGTTGGTTAGGATCACAAAACCCTTTGGGTTGTTCCACATAGACTTCTTCATTCAGGTAGCCATTCAAGAATGCACTCTTCACATCCATTTGAAATAGCTTAAACTTCAGGATGCATGCTACCCCCAACAGCAATCTGATGGACTCAAGTCTAGCCACAGGAGCAAATGTCTCATCAAAGTCTACTCCTTCAACTTGAGTGTATCCTTGAGCTACTAGTCTTGCTTTATTTCTAGTAATTACTCCTTTCTCATCAGATTTGTTTTTGTAGATCCACTTGGTACCAATGATGTTGGACCCTTCAGGTCTTGGAACCAGCTCCCATACTTCATGCCTTGTGAACTGCTCGAGTTCCTCTTGCATGGCAATGATCCAGTATTCATCAGTCAGGGCTTCTTTCACATTCTTTGGTTCAACCTTGGAAACAAAGCAGGAATTTGAGTTTATTCCCCTTGACCTGGTAGTTACACCACTGGTGGGATCCCCTATGATAAGATCCTTAGGGTGGTCTTTCTGAATTCTGATAGATGGCACTTTGGTAGGTGCTTCTACTTCACATTCAGGAGGAGGTTCCTGTACTTCTTCAGGCTTGACTGGACTGTCAGTTGGACTATCAAGGAATGTTTCAACATCCTCCATGACATCGGTTCCTTCCTCTTTATCATCCACAATGACATTTATGGATTCCATCAGGACATTGGTCCTGTAGTTGAACACTCTATAGGCTCTGCTGTTCGTGGAGTATCCCAGAAATACGCCTTCATCACTTTTGGGATCTAGCTTCCTTCTCTGTTCACGATCTGTGAGAATGTAGCATTTACTTCCAAAAATATGAAAGTACTTCACAGTGGGTTTTCTACCCTTCCATATTTCATACAGAGTGGAGGAGGTTCCTTTTCTCAAGGTGACTCTGTTGTGAACATAGCACGCCGTATTCATTGCTTCAGCCCAAAAGTGCATAGGGAGCTTCTTTGCATGAATCATTGCTCTGGCAGATTCTTGAATAGTTCTATTTTTTCTTTCAACTATTCCATTCTGCTGAGGAGTTATAGGGGAGGAGAACTCATGGCTTATTCCTTCAGATGAGCAGAACTCATCAAACTTGGAATTCTTGAATTCAGTGCCATGATCACTTCTAATCCGGACCACACAACTGTCCTTTTCTCTTTGAAGTCTTATGCACAGATCCTTGAAGACATCAAATGTATCTGACTTCTCTCTGATGAAGTTTATCCACGTGTATCTGGAATGGTCATCAACCACCACGTAGGCATACTTCTTCCCTCCAAGACTTTCCACCTGCATAGGTCCCATTAGGTCCATGTGCAGCAGTTCCAGAACTCTGGAGGTTGTGGAATGTCCCAGCTTTGGGTGTGACATCTTGGTTTGCTTGCCCACTTGGCATTCTCCACAGACTCTTCCTTCATCAATCAGAAGCTTTGGCATTCCTCTGACTGCTTCCTTGGATATGATCTTCTTCATTCCACGTAAGTGGAGATGGCCAAGTCTTCTATGCCACAGCTTCACCTCCTGTTCTTCCTTGGCTGAGGAGCAAGTTGTGGAAAAGTTAGAGAGGTCAGGTTCCCACAGATAGCAGTTGTCTTTGGACCTGGTTCCTCTCATAACTTCCTGATTGTCACCATTTGTCACAATGCACTGCTCCTTCGTAAACTGAACATGAAAACCTTGATCACACAGCTGACTTATACTTATGAGGTTTGCAGTTAGTCCTCTTACTAACAGTACATTGTTCAGTTTTGGCACTCCAGAACAGTCCAGTTTGCCCACACCTCTGATTTTTCCTTTGGCACCATCACCAAAAGTCACATAGCTGGTGGTGTGAGGTTGAATGTCTACCAGTAGATTTTCCATACCAGTCATATGTCTTGAGCATCCACTGTCAAAGTACCAGTCTTCTCTGGAAGAAGCCCTTAGGGCAGTGTGTGCTATCCTAGCATACCATTGTTGCTTCTTAATGGGAACACATCGCTTGCGTGTGTTATGCTTAGGTCTGACAGGTGAGGCTCTGTTAGGGAAGCCATGAATCCAGTAGCAGAAGGCTTTTATATGTCCAAGCCTGCCACAGTGGTGACACCTCCAATTCTGGAATATTCTCTTCTGATGATCATTCATCCTAGCTCCTCGATGTTGAGACATCGGTTTTGACATCTGCTTGAACTTCTGAACTTTAGCCTTTGGGCGTTTGTGTTCAGCTCTTTTTCTAAATCCTAGCCCAGATTTGGTTCCAGACTGCTGTCCCACCTTTAGGATTTCTTCCAAGGTGTCAGTTCCCTTATTCATCATTCTGATGGATTTGGTCATCTGGTTCAGCTTGGAGGTCAGCAGGGCTATCTCATCATTCAGCCCTTCTATGGCAGACAGTTGTTTCTGTCTCTCATCTTCCAGTTCCTTGATGAGTTTCTTCTGCTTTTCACCTTGTGCACGTACTTATGCACTGGTGGTACACAGCTTCTTATATGCTGCAGCAAGTTCATCAAAGGTCAGCTCATCTGCACTTGTGTCATCTTCAGAGACACACACACTAGTTAGTGCAGTGACATGTTTGGCAGATTCTCCTTCAGATTCACTTTCAGAATCTCCTTCAGACCATGTGATAGCTAGCCCCTTATTTTGCAATTTGAGGTAAGTAGGACATTCAGCTCTGACGTGTCCATACCCTTCACAACCATGACACTGGATTCCCTTCCCATGGTTGAACTTTTCTTCAGAAGTTGATCTTTTCTTAATGTCAGACGGGATGTTCTTGACATTGGGTCTACCTCTTTGATCAATCTTCTTCATGAACTTGTTGAATTGCCTTCCAAGCATGGCTAAGGCTTCTGATATACTTTCATCACCTCCAGTATATCCTTCTTCTGCCTCCTCTTCAGCATTAGATACAAAGGCTATGCTTTTCTTCTTCTCAGCATACTCACCTAAGCCCATTTCAAAGGTTTGGAGAGAACCAATGAGCTCATCTACCTTCATATTGCTGATGTCCTGAGCCTCCTCTATGGCAGTGACCTTCATAGCAAACCTCTTAGGCAAGGACCTGAGAATCTTTCTTACAAGTTTCTCTTCGGTCATTTTCTCACCTAGTCCACCAGAGGTGTTTGCAATTTCAAGAATATTCATGTGGAAGTCATGAATAGTCTCATCCTCTTTCATCCTCAGATTTTCAAACTTGGTTGTCAGCATCTGAAGTTTTGACATCTTCACCTTGGAAGTACCTTCATGAGTTACCTTGAGGGTATCCCAAACTTCCTTAGCTAGTTCACAATGGTGCACCAGCCTGAAGATGTTCTTAGTGATTCCATTGAACAGTGCATTCAAGGCTTTGGAATTTCCAAGAGCTAATGCCTCTTGTTCCTTGTCCCAATCTTCTTCAGGAATCTGCACACTGACTCCATCTCCATCAGTCCTCGTTGGATGTTCCCATCCCTTGTTGACAGCTCTCCAGACTTTGCTGTCTAGAGACCTTAAGAAGGCTATCATGCGAGGCTTCCAGTCATCATAATTAGATCCATCCAACATGGGTGGTCTGTTTGAGTGTCCTAAATCCTTGTCCATGGTACTAGAAAGTAACTTCCCTAGATCTCACCCAGAACTTCACAGGCAGGGTGCCTGCTCTGATACCAATTGAAATTCTAGTTATCAGACTTTGGATGTCACACTGGTTGTTATGACATCCAATTCTGCACAGACAGGGATTATGCAGAACTTAATTGTAAGTGCAGTAAATAACACAAGTAATTGTTCACCCAGTTCAGTCCAACATGACCTACATCTGGGGGCTACCAAGCCAGGGAGGAAATCCACTATTAGTAGTATCAATTCAAAGCTAAACTCACCCGTTTACAACTTATCACTTAATCCCTACCCAATGCAATTTCAATCTTAATCTAAGATCAGAGTTCCTACTCACTCCCCCTCAATCACCTCAGTGATATTAAAAACACTTTGAAGTCACACTTCAAAAACAACTCTTGGTTATGCTTCACAGCTTAAACCAAGATACACAACACTCACGCTTAAAAGCTTTGAGTGACACAACACTTACAACTCAATGAACACCCTATGCCAAAGCAATCATCTATTTGATAATGACTTGGCTTACAAGATACGTCTAATTCTAGACTCACAAAAATACAGCAGTGAAGTAAGATGGACACACTAAATCTTCACGCCTCAAAATCCCTGAAACTGAATGGAGGAATGCCTTCCTTTTTATATTGCAGCACCTGGGCTTTTGCACCTGTATTTTCCTGAATTTTAGGTCACATACGTTCCCTCAAATTCAATATTTAGGTTGCTAACAAATAGGCTATTTGTTAGGTTCATTGAATGTAGCTTGGTTGTTGATTTCCTGGATTTTCTCTAAGCTGTTGACTTCCTAAAGAATAGCCTGAGAAAGCTGTAACAGAAAACTGAACAACCTACAATTTAGCATATGCTGTCAGGCATGAATGTCACGACATTCAGCTTGACATCAAGGTCCATATGCTGAGTCTGTTTTCCCAGAAAACAGACTGTACAAATCTGCTGACCTGTACATGATCAATATGACCATACTACAGTACCAGCTTACATTAGTAAATGTCAAAGTGTCAAACTTAACATTTACACAGTTGGCCTTAGGTTAGTTCTGTAATTCTCTTGAAGAACAAACTAACTAATATGCTGAAGTATAGCAGAACACCACTCTGCCCAATCTTCAGTAGCTGCTGTCAATGATGAATGTCACAACATCCAGTTTGGCATTCAATCAGTAGGCCTTATGCCAGGTCTGGTTCTTCCTTGATAACCAGACTGCAAGTGAATACTAAGTTCTAACAGAGCTTTTGTTCCTTAGTATCTGTTGACAGGTATGAATGTCACAGCATTCAATAATCCTGTGTTAGCTAGTCCTGCAGTAACTACACTGTAGTTACATATACATGTCATGACATCAGTCAAGACATTTGTGTTTTACCATACAATGCAGCCAATTAAACACCTACAATGCAAAAGGCTTAAACCAATACAAGATCAATTCTCATTTTCTTTTTGGCATGGCAAGTTGTTGGAACTTGGTTCACTAATCAAGACTTCTAACTTGTGTTGTTGCCTACATTATTATTGACCGGCCTTAGATAGTTGTGAATTCTACATAAGTCCAATTACGATTGCTTAACATAGCGCTAAATTTGCCTTATGGCATACTAACTACTAACACTAACCATTAACAATTAACATTTACCTTTTGCTCTTTACTTTTATGCAATTTACTATTCTTGCACATATTATCCATTTGCTTTTCTTTTTGCTCACTTGAGCCCATGTTTATGTTAATGCCATTTGCCTTTTGCTCACTTGAGCACATAATTGTGTATATACTTTTGTGCTTGTGTTTTTGTTTTGATTGTTGTGGACCAAATGCAAAGAAATGGACTTAGTTTCTAGGACTTTCCCTATGCAAAGAATGGAGAATTGGACTTAGATTCTAGGACCTTCCTTATGCAAATTTGGAGTAAATGGACCTTAATGATGAAGATGGATTAGAAGGACCAAATCTCTAAACTCACTCTTGTCCATTCTTGGTTTACTTCATGGAGCTTTTGATGTGTTTACTTTTGTGCTAGGGGATTCTATGAGCTCAAATTGGAGGACCATTGCCATGTTCATCCAAAGTGAAAAACACAAGATACATTGAGGATATCTTAGAAGACTTGTTTGATTGCTTATGCTTTATGTGATTACTTATTCCAAAGGATGGGAGCTACTTGGATCATCAATATGATCTCAAGAGAGGGACTCCATTGTGGTTTTGTTTCTTTATCCCTCACCTTTTTGTTTTACTTAGGACTTAGCCCTTCTTCTTCTTCTCTCCACTCTAACCCAAGCCAAAACCTTTTGTGCAAACATTTAACATTTGTTTTCAACATTAGAAACCTAAGCCTTATGCTTTTGATTTCCAAAGTTTCTTTTCATAATACTTATTTTGAATTGAATCTTTAAGTCAACTTTGACCATTTTGTATATACTTCTAAGTGGTAAATATAACCCATTCAAATGTCTTTTTGTGGTTTCAATGGCCACTTTCTAATCAAAACTTTTTCATAACCTTTAGCCATTAGGTTTGAGTTATCTTTGTGGTAGATGTAATACTCACCTATATCCTTAGTGATGGACAATGAGTCTTCCATGCTTATTATAGGGTTAACCCCTCACTAGCATGTTGAAGCTATCCTCACATGGTGGATTTGTGGTTTGGTTGAGTTTTCTCCCTTTGATAACAAAAGACCTTAAGGCTTTTGGATCAATCAATTCACCAACTTTTTTGAGATTTTTACCCCGAACTACGAGGTTTTGATCCTAATCTTTTTATAAGATGGTACATAGGCAATGGGTTTATCCATCCAAACATAAAATGTAAATAAACTTGTACATTCTCCTCTCATCTCTTCAATCATGTTTGCACAAACAAAAATTTCACAAAAACAACAACCTTGCAACAAGTATGAAAAGGGCTCCCTAGGAGTACCTAGGATGTTTTGGGTGCCTAACACCTTCCCATTACATAACCAACCCCCTTACCCAGATCTTTGTTCTCTTTTTACTAGTTCTTTTGTTAAAACTCTTAGGTTTTTGTTCGTTTTCTAACCATTCCTTTGAATAAATAGAAGTGCGGTGGCGACTCGACTTGTATGGTTTACCGTGGATTTAGTCAATATCTCTAATGGTAACGAATACCCCGCTACAGAAAAATGGCGACTCTGCTGGGGAATCCATCTTTGCCTAGTGGGTTTTGCCTACTTTTCATACTTGTTGTATTGTATTGTCTTGTGACATTTTTTTGTGCAATTTGGGATTATTATATTGTATGTAATGATTGAATTGCTTGATATTAATTCCTTGTATGCTTGGTGATCTTTGTGAGATGAGTTCTATACCCGGACTCAAGTGCACTTAGGATAGGAGAATGGCGTAGTCTTGTTGACTTGTGTGGAGTTATTCCTTAGCAAGTTGACTTGCAAGTCCATTCACTTGGTGGAGGTCATGTTGGGATTAATAATGTCACACAAGTAAGTTGTGGTTAGACATTACTCTTTCCAATATAAACCTTAGAAGCCAAGGACCTTAGTTTACCAAGCCCATCTTGGCCTATTCTTAGGATGTAGTGCGAAAGTCGTTCAAGTGTAAGAGTTGGTACGATTGTTACGCGATACTACACTCATAAGAGTCTCTCTTGAGAATATTTTTGGAATACGAGTAGTCGTTTCTCCGATAATATCTGAAAGATGGGATGATGACTATGGGAACCTCTTGTAGAACATGTTTGGCAGGTTTAAACCCTAGTACATTCCCTTTGGGTGGTTCTTAACCGAGACCCCATGCTCGTGACTTGCAACAAACCCTTGATTCATGGTTGATACGTTCATGTATCCTTAATATCAATGGAACTTGGGTGTTGATAAGGTGTAAACCATAATCCACCAAAATGGATGATTGATATTAAGGATGATATGATCCATCCCATGACCTTTGTTTGGTGTGCTTTGCTTGATCCTTGAGTGTGATTGTTGCATTCATGCATTCATGCACCCATTTGCATCCATATCATCAATAATGAAGAAAATTTTCAAGGAACTTAAGGGGTTTATTTGCAAAATTTTCAGACATGGAAAGACAAAGAAGGAATACAAAGAAGTACAGTTTCAGACAACCAGATTTGAAAGAGCTAAGGAACTTGACATCCTATGTATTAGATCCTTTGGGTTTCAAGGCTCGTTTTGGGAAGCTTCTTCCTCTTCTGACTACTCAAGTGGACGAAGGATTGATGAGTGTATTGGTGCAGTTTTATGATCCCTTGTACCGTTGCTTCACATTTCCGGATTTCCAGCTTTTGCCTACACTTGAGGAGTATGCCTACCTTGTGGGTATACCGATTCTAGACCAGTTGTCGTTCAGTGGCTTGGAGAGTATTCCTACTTCTCAAGAGATAGCAGACATGTTGCACATAGATGAATCTCTGGTTGGTGCTCATATGACTACCAAAGGTGGAATTCAAGGTCTCCCTTCTGAGTTCCTCATTGCTCAAGCTACTGTATATGGGAAAGCCATGAGTGAGGATGCCTTTGAAGCCATATTTGTACTTCTCATTTATGGATTAGTATTGTTCCCAAACATCGACAAGTTTGTGGATATGAACGCTATTAGGATCTTCTCTACTCTTAATCCCGTTCCGACTCTGTTGGGTGATACCTATTTCTCTTTGCATATGAGGAATGCAAAGGGTGGTGGTGCCATTGTGTGCTGTTTGCCCCTGTTGTATAAGTGGTTTATTTCTCACTTACCGCAAACGGTCGCCTTCAAGGAAAACAAGGGATGTCTACGGTGGTCCACGAGACTTATGTCTCTCACTAATGATGATATCTCTTGGTACAACCGCGTGTATGATGGTGTACAGATTATTGACTCTTGTGGTGAATTCTCCAATGTACCTCTTCTTGGTACATGTGGTGGGATTAACTACAACCCTGTTTTGGCGCGTCGTCAACTTGGGTTCCCCCTAAAGGATAAACCTAATAACATTTTGTTAGAAGGTGTGTTCTTCCAGGAGGGTAAAGATCCCCAAGGCTTGAAGGGCAGAATGGTCCGCGCTTGGCGCAAGATTCATAGGAAAGGAAGGAAGGAGTTGGGTCCTAAGAATTGTGTTGCTATGGAGCCATACACTGCTTAGGTTAGGAAGAGAGCGTCTGAGTATCTCATGCCTTACGAGCATCCAAGACCTACATCTTTGGTTATGGCTGGGCCTTCAACCCTCCCTAATCAAGGAGTAGAGGAGTTAAGAGACTAAGACCAATCACGTGCTTGGATCCGTGAAAAGGAAGAGTTGCTTCAGCAGATCAAGGAGAAGGATGTTTTGATAGAGTTCCTCGAACATCAGGTTATTGATGATCCTGACGATGCATGAACTTCTCTACTTCCTCAGTCTTCCAGGTTTTGGAAAAGGAAGTACGACCGAATCGCCAAGGAAAAAGAAGATATGGAGGCAGCCTACGAGAGGGAGGTGAAGAGGCTTCGTGCATCTTATCTTCCTGTGTCCAGAGCTTTGGATGATTGTTTCTATGGATCCATAGGATGATTATTTTCCTTTTCTCTTGTATATGATTGACAATGTTGTACTTCTTTTCCCTGATATTATTTGATAAGATATTTCCATATGTGATAAATGTTTAATATTTCCAAAATTTGCGAATAAAACCCTAAGAGTTCCTTTGAAATAAAACAAAACAAATCATATGCACAAGCATTGCATGCATCATGTGCATAAACAGGTTTTGTTCCCGGCTTCCTGTCCTACGGTCTAACTCTGTGTTCTTCATTTATTTTGAAGACAAGCTGACTCACCGGTACTACACCAGAGCCAACATTTCAAGACTGATGGATCATCTGGAACAAGAGAACCGCGAGCTGAAAGAGGAAGTGGCCAGATTAAGTGCCTTGATGGAATCATTCTTGGCTGCCCAGAGCCAGTCTTCTCCGACACCTTCAACTCCTCCCCAGAGGACAGTCATCTCTGAGATTGTCTCCTCGACTGTGCCTGCAGCCAGTGCACACTTTGCCCCAACGGCCATGCCAACCGGATTCCCGTGGGGGATGCCTCCCAATTTCATGCCTGAGGGTCCTGCTCCCACCTTTGCTTCTATGTTGGCGTCTAGCCCGGTCCTTGTTGTTCCTCCTCCTGTCGTGCATACTATGCCCAGGGTAGACGACCCCATCTATCACTCTGAGCCATCAGATGGCCCAGATGTCTATGAGAAGATGGACGCTATGAATGATCAATTTCTTGAGCTTCGCAAGGAATTGAAAACTCTCAGAGGAAAGGATCTTTTCGGCAAGTCTGCTACCGAACTCTGCTTGGTTCCCAATGTGAAGATTCCTGTGAAATTCAAGGTCCCTGACTTTTAAAAATACAAGGGAAATACTTGTCCTCTCAGCCACCTGGTCATGTATGCCAGGAAGATGTCAACTCAAACCGACAACGACCAACTGCTCATCCACTACTTTCAGGACAGTCTGTTCGGTGTCGCTCTGTGTTGGTACATGGGTTTAGACAGTGCGAACATCCGATCCTTCAACGATCTTGGCGAGGCCTTCGTCAAGCAGTACAAGTACAATGTGGATATGGCTCCCGATAGGGATCAATTGAGAGCCATGTCCCAGAAGGACAAGGAAACGTTTAAAGAGTACGCCCAAAGGTGGCGAGAGTTAGCAGCACAGATCGTGCCTCCGCTAGAAGAGAAAGAGATGACTAAGATCTTCTTGAAGACCTTAAGTTCTTTTTATTATGAGCGGATGATTGCTAGCGCTCCTTCTGACTTCACCGAAATGGTGAATATGGGGATGCGTCTAGAAGAAGGGGTTAGAGAAGGACGTCTAACCAGAGAAGAAGGCTCTTCTGCCAAATGATATGGGGCGTTTGCGAAGAAGAAATATGGAGAGGCACATGCTATGACCTCCCATGTGAAACCAAGAAGACCCTCTGTGAGGGGGAAGACCGTGCGTCCTGCTAGTAACCAGCACCAGGTGGCTCATATAGCACCTGTTTTCAGAGATAATCAGCAGTACCATCAACATAACACCAATCAGCAACCACATCCGCAATATCAACATCAGTAGCACCGACCGCAGTAGCAGGCCTACCAGCCTCGAAACAGTAATCAAACCAGCACGAGCTACGAGAGGAAAAGGGTCACCTTCGATCCCATTCCAATGACGTATGCAGAATTATATCCCTCTTTGATAGAGAGGAAGTTGATTACTCCGAGAGACCCACCGGTTATACCTGTTAATCCCCAGTGGTGGTATAAGCCTGAATTACAATGTGTTTACCATTCTGGTGCTCCCGGCCACGACGTGGAGAATTATTACCGTTTGAAGACCAAGGTTCAAGACCTTGTGAGGTGTGGCATTCTGTGTTTCGAGGACGTAGGTCCTAATGTGAAGAAGAACCCATGGCCCAAGCATGGGAAATCCGTCAACATGGTCCAGGGCTGCCCTGGCAAGTACAAAGTCAAATATGTCAGTCATATTCGATAATCTCTGGTCGAGATGCATCATTTGCTGTGTGATTATAGTCATTATGAGCATGACCATGATAGATGTCGAGTTTGTTCTGTCAATCAAAGAGGTTGTCGCCAGGTGCGCAAAGATGTTCAGGAAATGCTGGATGAAAGAGTCATTGAGATCCTTCAAAACAGAAATGTTGACGAAGATGCTGACGAGGTCAACGTAATTTCTCCAGTGTTTTGTTAGACGGCGTGGCTAGTGGTCGAGAGGGGGGTGAATAGATCACCTCTTTTAAATAAACGGATTTAAAAAAAAAATCTTATCAGAGTTATTGAAACTTAGCGGAAAATTACAGTCCCGAATCGACTTCCGTCTCATCTGAACCGCTACTAGAAAACCGGACACGCGAATTTATTGCTGGATTTGAATAGGAACGATAGAGATTATTAACACCAGAATATTATCAAATCAAATACACTTATCACTAAATTCTACTTCCAATGAATAAAACTCAGCTGACAGTTTTGTCAAACATTTGGTGTGTATGTGATCAATGATGAACAATGGTGGAGTTTAGATAAAGAAGTTTTCTTGCCACTATTGTATCACGAAATGTACAGCCACAATACACCAACTGAAATCACAAAACTGTTGAAAACGTAAAGATAGATAAGGAAAGAATACGATACGCAGAGATTTGGTAAGGAAGTTCCCCACTGTCGTCCTCGTGTGTGGGTACGTCTCCCTCTCAATTTCAAACGAAATTGAGAACTATTGTTATCAATAATACCGAATTCGTTGATACAAGGTTACAATACAAAGACAGAAATCTAAATCCCAAGATCTTCTTCTTGTATAAAACCTCCACTTGATCTGAGCTTGATCAAGAATTTCCTGCAAGAAATTGCAAACAATTCACCGGTTCCACGACCTGTTTGCAAAATTATCCAATTTCCAAACCCTACGCTACGGCTGAATCTGTTCTGCAAACGTGACTAACAAACCCACAAGAACATTCCAGTTCTTAAAGGACAAACCATTTGGTTTTTCCTCGAAACCCCCTTCAACCTTCAACTCAGCTAGATCCTCGATCGTTCCACTGAACACCTCAGCTAGATCCTTGATCGTTCCACTGAATGTTATCTCGTTGATCCTTTAATCCAAAGAACAAGAATGATTATGTGTTGATGTTCTTGAAGAAAAGAGATTGAGAAGATGAAGAAGATGAAGTCTCTTTCAGGTTTCTAACTGCTCAAAACAATTGCTGCTACACACTCCTTTGATTTGTGTTACAACTGTTTTTCACTTCTGAATTCGTACCTTTAACTGAGCTGTCAAAATACTTCTTATATGTGAAAGACAGAAGCTGTTAGTAGAAAAAACAGAATTATGTATTGATACAAAAGATTATGCATCGATACATACTGTAGCTTTGATTAATTTTAGAAAATTAATACAAGCATGTATCGATACAAAGCTCGTATGTATCGATACATAGAACATTTTAACTAAGCATGTATCGATACAAAGCTCGTATGTATCGATACATAGAACATTTTAACTAAGCATGTATTGATACAAAGCTTGTATGTATCGATACATACTGAAGAAAAAACATTTTGTGATTTAAAACAAATTTATGTATCGATGCAGATGAACATGTATCGATACATACTGACACAAAACAGTTTTTATGAGTTCTTTTAAGAAATGTATCAATGTGGATCTTTATGTATAGACACGAAACAATAGTATAGGCTAAAAACACAAATGAAACATGTAAAATAATGCACAACCAACAATTAGACAATGATCACACAATTTGCTATCATTCAAAACTTATTCAAAGTAAAGAATTTGCTCACAAACTCCCCCTTTTTGATGATGGCAAATTTTTAGCAAGATGTGTGATACTCCCCCTGAGTTTGTGCATATCTGTCAACATCTGCATTTCTCCCTCTTTGCCAACATCAAAAAGACGAAAAAAACAGTTTTATCAAGGCAACATGTTGTAGCAGGACACAGCAAAAATGATAAAGAAGCTAACAATCACAAAGAAGGAAGCTTAAAAAGTAAAGAATCACTCACAAAGAATGACAAATAAGGGCAATAACACCAGAAGTAAGCAGAAGGAAATAAGCATTTAACTAGTAGAAAGTATTTAAAAATTACATAAGCCAAGACATATAAGGTGCAACTAATCTGAAAAGAAAAAAAACTCAAGCAACATGCAATGAAATGCAGTGAAATAAAATGATGATGGTTTAATGTGGATTATAGCCACCACAGGACTCCTCGTCATCTCTATCAGGATATCTGAAGCTTGGCAGAGGCGGAGGAGGAGGCATTGCATCTGGATTGTGGCCCATGAAGGTGTAGTGCCTGAACCGGTCCTGAACTTCAACACTTTTGAATTTGTCCATAATACCAGGATTGGCACGGCAGTCGTCCATAAAACCAGACATTTCATTGTAGAAGACTTGGTGCCACTTAACCAAGTCCGTGTGCCAAGAGTGTTGGTTATGGTACATCCGTGTATGATCGTCATGCCACTCACGATGCTCCTTATGCCACTCACTTTGTTGTACATGCCAAGACCGTGCCTCTTCATGACGTTCTTGGTTGGCAAGCTCCATTTGTTGAAGCATTTGAGTTAGGTGCGCAGTAGGTGTTGAAGATGAAGCACCGCCGGAGAACGGAGGAACCGTTGGTTCAGGTACATAGTTGGTTGGAGACCACCTTTGTAGCACCCAATCACCCCAACCAGCATTGTCATTAGCTGCAGGCACATCTGCTTCGTTCACATCATGCATTTCTTCATCAGGTTGGTCTTCAACTACATGAATTCGTTCAGAAGGCACATCAAAATTATAGATCCTTGTTTTGGATTTCCTTTCAAAGAAATAGAAACATTGACGTTCCTTGTCCCACCGATATCCCATATGAGATAAAATGGAAGAGTCAAACTCTTGAGCAGCAGATGGAGATATGAGAGGAACTAAAGGGATTGCAACATTCCAGAACATAAGAATTTTCATGATTTGAGACGCATAACCAAGAGCAACATTCATGGCACTGTTACGCACGAAAAAGAGACGCTTCACAAAGTAATTTTCCCAATTCAAGGGAACCTTATTTTGAAGAGTATACAAGAGATGAATGCCTGCCCTATCTAACCTAGAATGTCCACTGTTTGCTGGACGCAGAATGTGCGAGATAATCCACTGAAGTATACGAGGAATTTTCTTAATCATACCAGACGTAACTTGTTCATCCTCACCCAGCGGTCTGTCCAATTTCAAGATAGATAGAGTAAACTCCTTCAGGTTAAAGTCAGTATCAAACTTCAAGTCATGCCAAGTCTTGAAATTATGCGACGGAAGCGGAATTTGAAACATTGTTTCCCAATCAGCAGCCTCAAAAGTATAGGTTCTGACACCAATAGAACACTTAAACATATATCCTTTACCAGATTGTAAGCCAGCATAAAATGCACGAATAAAATCCTCATGGTAATCATCCTTTGTAGTCAAAAATGAACCAAGTTTTTGTGCATTAAGGAGTTCAACCACATCATTGAGATGCAGATGAATAGCATCATGTTTATCGAAGACATGGGGTTTCATAACTAACCTTGTCTTGAAAGAATCCTCAAACTCAGTAGCAATTGCAGGATGAAGCAAATCTAAGGCATTAGGAGGAATTTCTGGTAACTGCTGAGAAGTGCCAACCGGTTCCTTTCCTTTTCCTTTTCCCCCTGCTCTAGCCGGAATGATTCTTGGAGGCATGGTGATGAAAAATTGAAGAAAAGTGAGATGAATTTAGGGTTTTTGAGAGAATGATGATGAAGGAGATTAGGGTTAGCCGCATGTTTTGAGAGGTAGGGGAACTGCTGATACCAAGTTTGTGAAAAGATGTGATAAGAATTGCTGATGTGTCGATCCATGAGTGAAATAAAATGCATTTAATCCAAATAACAATCAGTATGTGTCGATGCATATGGGAATGGATCGATCCATGTCACGCATTTTTGTTTTTAAAGGGTCTATGTATCGATACAAACGACGAATGAATCGATACATACTGAACCAATTTTGACAGATGTGAAATAAAGAAGACATGAATCGATACATACATCTTTGAATCGATACATACTGATGCCAAACCAAATTTTAATTAATTTTTATGCAGTATGGTTATGCATTATGAAGTATGTCATGATAATGATGCCCAAGTATAATTCACAAATCAGATATTAATGTTCAAACAATATATGCAAAGAAATTCACATAAACGAAAATAAGGAATTTTATTCTAACATACACAATCACATAGTTCTAAAAGAGATATAGAAAGGAGTGATATTACCTCTGTTGATGTAACCTTGTGAGGTATAGATGAAATCTAAAACAAATCTCATCAACCAAGGTGAGGCATAATATAAATAAGATCAAACATGCTTAAGACAACAATGGAGAGAGATCTAAGATCCCTAATTCACGACGAATGTTGAAGAACGGTTCCGTTGCCAAAGGTTTAGTGAAAATGTCAGCAATCTGGTTTTTAGTATCAACATGCTCAAATACAACGTCTTCTTTTTCAACATGATCGCGAAGAAAGTGATGTCTAATCTCTATGTGTTTAGTGCGTGAGTGTAAAACAGGATTTTTAGTAAGGTTTATGGCACTAGTGTTGTCACATTTTATTGGAATACATTTGAGTTGAATGTTAAAGTCTTGTAGTTGTTGCTTTAGCCACAAAATCTGAGCGCAACAACTACCGGCTGCAACGTACTCAGCCTCTGTAGTTGACAAAGCCACAGATACCTGCTTTTTGCTATGCCAACTTACCAAGGAGTTTGAAAACAAGTGACATGTACCACTCGTGCTTTTCCTATCTGATTTGCAGCCAGCAAAATCAGAATCGGAGTAACCTACTAAGCTACAATCATTTCCTTTGGAATACCAAAGCGCATATTTAGATGTTCCATGAAGATATCTAAATATACGCTTAACAGCTTTCAGGTGTGATTCCTTAGGATTTGATTGACATCGTGAACACATACAAACACTAAACATGATGTCAGGTCTAGAAGCAGAAAGATACAGAAGAGACCCAATCATACCTCTAAACTTTTTGACATCTACGCTCTTACCATGCTCATCTTTATCTAGATTTCTGTTGGTAGGCATAGGGGTGTCAATTGATTTTGAGTCGTTCATTCCAAAGCGCTTGAGTAGTTCTCTGCAGTACTTTGTTTGACATACTGCTGTACCCTCATCAAGTTGCTTTATCTGAAGACCTAGGAAGTAATTCAGCTCCCCCATAAGACTCATCTCAAATTCACCCTGCATAACCTTAGAAAATTCTTCGACCAAGTGTGTGTTAGTTGAACCAAAAATTATATCGTCTACATAAACTTGAACTAAAAGAATGTGCTTTCCCTTGTGTTTAATAAAGAGAGTATTATCCACTTTACCTCTTGAATATCCATGATCAATTAGAAATTTTCTAAGCCTTTCATACCAAACCCGAGGTGCTTGTTTAAGACCATACAAAGCTCGTTTTAAGTTGTAAACATAATCTGGATTTTCAGCATTCTCAAAACCAGGAGGTTGTGAGACATATACCTCTTCATTTATGACACCATTTAGAAACGCACTCTTTACGTCCATTTGGTAAAGCTTAAAATTATTAGAACACGCATAGGCAAGCAAGAGACGTATAGCTTCAAGGCGAGCAACTGGAGCATAAGTTTCCTCATAGTCTATGCCCTCCTCTTGGTTATACCCTTGTGCTACTAAACGTGCCTTGTTCCTAGTTATCACTCCGTTTTCATCAAGCTTATTTCTAAAAACCCATTTAGTACCTACGATATGATGATCTCACGGACGAGGGACAAGTTCCCAAACGTCATTTCTTTTAAATTGATTAAGCTCTTCTTGCATGGCCATTAGCCAACATTCATCAATCAAGGCCTCTTTGGCATTTTTAGGTTCTACTTGTGAAACAAAAGCGAAGTGAGAACAAAAATTACTTATCTTAGAACGAGTCATTACTCCCTTTGAAATATCTCCCAAGATGTTGTCAATAGGATGGTCTTTTGAAGATTTCCAAGCTGGTGGAAGGTCATTCACTTCAGCTGTCCTTTCTTCCTCATCTTCTTCATGACTAGTATCTTCCTCCTTCTCATGGGCAACTGTTCTGGACTGATCAGTTTCCGTAACAGCTTCCTTGAGTGTGTCTTCTGTAGATACACCTGCGTCATCAAAAGAAATACCTTTTCCGACACTTTTCGGATAAGAATCATCAAAAGAAACATGAACAGATTCTTCAACAGTAAGTAAACGCTTATTATATACTCTATATGCTTTACTTGATTGTGAGTATCCAGGAAAGATACCTTCATCCGCTTTTGCATCAAACTTCCCAATATTTTCCTTACCATTATTCAAAACAAAACACTTACAACCGAATACGTGAAGATGTGACAAGTTTGGCTTTCTTCTTTTTAAAAGCTCATAAGGAGTTTTATTTAAAATAGGATAAATTAAGATCATGTTTAAAACATAACAAGCTGTGCTAACTGCATCAGCCCAAAAATATTTTGGTAATCCACCCTCATTTAGCATTGTTCTTGCCAACTCCTCTAAAACACAATTTTTACGCTCCACAATGCCATTTTGTTGTGGAGTTCTAGGAGCTGAAAAGTTATGCTTAATACCATACTTGTCACAGTACTTATCAAAGTGATAGTTTTGAAATTCACCACCATCATCGCTACGAATTGTAACTATTTTGGAATTCATTTTGTTTTGGGACAGATTTGCAAAATTCTTAAAAGCAGAAAAAGTTTCATCTTTGTTATGAAGGAATATAGTCCAAGTAAATCTAGAATAGTCATCAACGATTACAAAACCATAATAATTTCCACCTAAGCTCTTTGTCCTAGAAGGTCCATAGAGATCCATATGGAGAAGCTCAAGGGGTCGTGAAGTTGAAATTACATTTTTAGATTTAAAAGAGACCCTCGTTTGTTTTTCCATTTGGCACGCGTAACATAGGTGGTCTTTTGAAAATTTTATTTTTGGAAGACCGACTACTAGATCCTTAGATACAACCTTATTAAGCAAATCGAAATTAACATGCGCTAAACGTCTATGCCAAAGCCAAGAATCATCATTCAAGGTAACTAGACATTTAGTACTTGTTAAAGATACATCAAAAAGGTCAAGCATATAGATATTGTTTACTCTTACACCCTTAAACACAACGTTCTGTTCAGCATGTTCAATTATGCAGCAAGTTTTTGTGAAAGAGACTTTATAACCCTTGTCACACAATTGACTTATGCTTAACAAATTGTGTTTAAGCCCCTCTACTAAATGGACATCAGAAATAGTAGTGGTAGAGGGATTACCTACACTACCTTTGCCAAGTATAGCTCCTTTGTTATTGTCTCCATAAGTAACATATCCCTTCTTCTTTGCTTTGAAGTCTATAAAAAGCGATATGTCACCGGTCATGTGCCTTGAGCAACCGCTGTCAAGAAACCATCTCCTATCTACGGAAGCAAGGCACTCATCCTACAATATCAAAAGAGAGAAGTTGGTACCCAATTTTCATTGGGTCCAAGTGGGTAAGTGCTAACATGGTTGCCTTTTGGCTTCCATTGATAAATACCTTTAGGAACAAGAAATCTCCTAAACTTGCATTTCTCAATGGTATGGCCAGCACGACAACAATAATGACATAAACCATGATGATGTGTTTGTTTATTCTTGTTCATTAAATCCTTTGGAATAAAAAAGTATTTTGCATATGGTGGATTTAATGACTTCTTAAACAACCTAGAGTCAACGGCATAAGTAACCTTAGGTTGTAAAGCTTTTTCCAATTTGACCTTGAGAGTGTTTACCTTTTGTTGCCAAATATGACAAGCTTCACAATACCCAACTTTACTACATCCATCAATGTCAATATTTTTTGAATTTTATGCAATACTAGCTTTTAACCATTTTAAATCTTTTTCAGCTTTGTATACTTTACCTTTCAGAAATGAAAAAATTTGTTTATCGGAAGATAATCTTTTAAAAGCATCTACAGCTTCGTTATGCAGTTTTTCAAAAGCTATTTTCAGTTCAGAAAAAGACATAGAAGAGAAATTATTATAATAGGCTTGTTTTACCTTTTTATCATTGATTTTCTTCTTGTGGTAGGACAAATTTTTGGTGTGAGCCATAAGGCACAAATTTGTGGTTTCATCACTATCACTTGAACTTTGTGTGCTTGATGAATCACTATCACTTTTCCATGCAATGTAAGCTCTTCTTTGTTTGCTGTACCCTTTTGGTGGAGCTTTTCCTTGATCCTTATACTTCATAGGACAATCTGTTTTATAATGTCCAGATTTACCACAATTAAAACAAGATCCTTTTCCTCTACTCTTCTTATTCTCTTCCTATTTTGAATCTGTAGATTGTCTTCGAAACTTCATGAGGTTTTTGTCGGAATGCTTGACTCCATTCTTTCGAATGAATCTATTATATCTCCTTACAAAAAGTCCCATTTCCTTATCATCTGAATCTTTGTCCCTACTAGAATCATTGTCACTTTTCTCTTTTCGTGAGGACTTAGAGCTAGAGGCCACAAGAGCTATTGGCTTCTTCTCTCCCTCTTTGTCTCTCTTCTTCTCCTTTTCCTTCTTACTTTTGTTCTCAAACTTTTCAAGACTTTCTAATGCTTGCTGATGTTCTTCCAGCTTTCCAAACAGAGTTGTAATCGTAAGTGTCGTTAGATCGTTGGCTTCCTTAATAGCTGTTACTTTAGGTTGCCATTCCCTGCTAAGACATCTCAGAATTTTATTAGTAGCTATTTCATTGGAAACAGGTTTTCCAAGTGCATTCACACGATTAGTGAGATGAGTAAATCTCTTTTGCATGTCAGAGATAGATTCTCCTTGTTTCATGCGAAAGAGCTCAAACTCTTGATTGAGTGTGTTAATGCGGGACTGTTTTACTTCAGTAGTACCCTCATGGGCAACTTCTAAAGCATCCCACATTTCTTTAGCTGTCGTGCAATGGGATACCCGATAATACTCATCAACACCAAGTGCTGAAATTAGCATATTTCGAGCTCTCCAATCACTCGACCACTTTTTCTCATCTTTCTCATTCCAATCACCTTCTGGTTTAGGAACTATGGCACCAGCCGCATTTGTCATAGTAATTTGAAAAGGACCATTTTCAATGGCAGCCCATACTAGCCTATCAACAGAATTTATATGAACTTGCATGCAGTCTTTCCAGTAGCCATAATTTTCACCGTTGAAAATCGGCGCTCTATTATACGCCCCCTTTGGTTCAGAATCCATATCGTTACAGGCAGCCACAGAACACCAGCGAACTGGCGCTCTGATACCACTGGTTAGACGGTGTGGCTAGTGATCGAGAGGGGGGTGAATAGATCACCTCTTTTAAATAAACGGATTTAAAAAAAAATCTTATCAGAGTTATTGAAACTTAGCGGAAAATTATAGTCCCGAATCTACTTCCGTCTAATCTGAACCGCTGCTAGAAAACCGGACACGCGAATTTATTGCTGGATTTGAATAGGAACGATAGAGATTATTAACACCAGAATATTATCAAATCAAATGCACTTATCACTAAATTCTACTTCCAATGAATAAAACTCAGCTGACAGTTTTGTCAAACATTTGGTGTGTATGTGATCAATGATGAACAATGGTGGAGTTTAGATAAAGAAGTTTTCTTGCCACTATTGTATCACGAAATGTACAGCCACAATACACCAACTAAAATCACAAAACTGTTGAAAAGGTAAAGATAGATAAAGAAAGAATACGATACGCAGAGATTTGGTAAGGAAGTTCCCCACTACCGTCCTCGTGTGTGGGTACGTCTCCCTCTCAATTTCAAACGAAATTGAGAACTATTGTTATCAATAATACCGAATTCGTTGATACAAGGTTACAATACAAACACAGAAATCTAAATCCCAAGATCTTCTTCTTGTATAAAACCTCCACTTGATCTGAGCTTGATCAAGAATTTCCTGCAAGAATTTGCAAACAATTCACCGGTTTCACGACCTGTTTGCGAAATTACCCAATTTCCAAACCCTACGCTACGGCTGAATCTGTTCTGCAAACGTGACTAACAAACCCACAAGAACATTCCAGTTCTTGAAGGACAAACCATTTGGTTTTTCCTCGAAACCCCCTTCAACCTTCAACTCAGCTAGATCCTCGATCGTTCCACTGAACACCTCATCTAGATCCTTGATCGTTCCACTGAATGTTATCTCGTTGATCCTTTAATCCAAAGAACAAGAATGATTATGTGTTGATGTTCTTGAAGAAAAGAGATTGAGAAGATGAAGAAGATGAAGTCTCTTTCAGGTTTCTAACTGCTCAAAACAATTGCTGCTACATACTCCTTTGATTTGTGTTACAATTGTTTTTCACTTCTGAATTTGTACCTTTAACTGAGCTGTCAAAATACTTCTTATATGTGAAAGACAGAAGCTGTTAGTAGACAAAACAGAATTATGTATTGATACAAAAGATTATGCATCGATACATATTGTAGCTTTGATTAATTTTAGAGAATTAATACAAGCATGTATCGATACAAAGCTCGTATGTATCGATACATAGAACATTTTAACTAAGCATGTATCGATACAAAGCTCGTATGTATCGATACATAGAACATTTTAACTAAGCATGTATTGATACAAAGCTCGTATGTATTGATACATACTGAAGCAAAAACATTTTGTGATTTAAAACAAATTTATGTATCGATGCAGATGAACATGTATCGATACATACTGACACAAAACAATTTTTATGAGTTCTTTTAAGAAATGTATCAATGTGGATCTTTATGTATAGACACGAAACAATAGTATAGGCTAAAAACGCAAATGAAACATGTAAAATAAAGCACAACCAACAATTAGACAATGATCACACAATTTGTTATCATTCAAAACTTATTCAAAGTAAAGAATTTGCTCACATGTTTCGGATCCCCGAGCCCGTTATCATCAAGTATGATGGTAGCAAGCAGAAGGTTTCTCCTGCCTTGACCATCAAGCCAGTCGGACCGGTACCATACTCTTCTGAAAAGGCGATTCCCTATCGCTACAATGTTGTTGCGGTAGAAAATGGGAAAGAAGTGTCCTTACCATCTTCCTCTGTTGTTAACATTGCGGATGTTAGTGGTTTGACCCGCAGCGGTTCTGTGTTTTCAGCACCTCCAAAGCCCTAAGTTATGGCTGATTCTGTCAAACGCCCGATTGGGAATGTTGTGAGCGCTTCGAATCCGGCACCTGTTGTTAAGCCCTCCTCTACATTGGGAACTCCTGCTTCTGTTAGCCCAAGCGGCAATGTGAAAGAAGACTGTGATGAGATGCTGAGGATCATCAAAAGGAGCGAGTACAATGTTGTAGACCAGCTTCTACAAACACCATCCAAAATATCGGTATTATCATTGCTTTTGAATTCAGAACCACACCGAGAGGCTCTGCAGAAGGTTTTGGATGTGGCATATGTAGATCATGATGTCACAATAGAACAATTCGATGGTATTGTTGCAAACATTGCCGCTTGTAATAACCTGAGTTTCTGTGACTCTGATCTCCCCGAGGAGGGAAGAGACCACAACTTGGCATTACATATATCTATGAACTACAAAGACGACGCCATGTCCAATGTGCTGGTGGACACTGGGTCATCACTAAACGTATTGCCAAAATCCACTCTCTCGAAACTATCATATCAAGGGCCTCCCATGAGGCAGAGTGGAGTAGTTGTGAAGGCTTTTGATGGGTCTCACAAAACTGTGATTGGGGAAGTTGATCTCCCAATCAAGATCGGACCAAGTGATTTCCAGATTACCTTCCACGTTATGGACATTCACCCATCGTATAGCTGTCTCTTAGGTAGACCATGGATTCACGAGGCAGGCGCCGTGACGTCCACCCTACACCAGAAACTGAAATTTGTAAAGAATAAGAAACTGGTGGTGGTAGGGGGAGAAAAGGCTCTCCTGGTTAGCCATTTGTCTTCCTTCTCATATATAGATGCTGAGGATGAAGTTGGAACTCCTTTCCAAGCTTTGTCTATCGCTGAGCCTATTGAGAAGAGAACTCCTTCATTTGCTTCCTATAAAGATGCAAAGTTGGCCATTGAGTGTGGTGCAACTGCTGGTTTAGGGAAAATGATTGAGCTAGAAGATAACAAGTCTCGGGCTGGCATAGGTTATTCGTCTGGGGTTTTCAACATGCAAGGGTTGTTCAAGAGTGGAGGTTCTGGCAACTTCGTCATCCCTGGGGGAATCTGCAATAATTGGGTCGATGTGGATATTTCAACAGTTATCCATAAGTCAAACTAATGTTCAGAAAACCCTACTCCCATGCCAAAGGGAGGAGTGATGACATTGTTGGCGCATAAATACAATGATATTTTCATTCAATAAATTCATGTTAAATGTTTGTTTTTCCAATTATTTTCCCTTTTCGCTTTTTTGCATGAAATTGGTGATCACATAAAACCTAAAAAAATAGAATAAAATCAATCAATCTTTTCATCTGCATAATGATTGCCTTGTTTGAATTCTAAAGCTTTTCATATCCAAAATTATTATGCAGGTTGATCAAACCCATTGAACATAATGATCCAACACCATCTCCCAATTTTGGGTTCCCTGTATTTGAGGTAGAAGAAGATGATGTTGAAGAGATTCCTGATGAGATTACCCGTTTACTTGAGCATGAAGAGAAGATCATTCAGCCGCATCTTGAGAATCTGGAAACGGTCAACTTGGGGTCTGAGGATTGTGTGCGAGAAGTGAAGATTGGGGCACTCCTGGAAGAATCTGTTAAGAAGGGGTTGATTGAATTGCTACGAGAATATGTCGACGTCTTTGCTTGGTCGTATGAAGACATGCCAGGTCTAGATACTGATATTGTGCAACATTTCTTACCCTTGAAGCCTGAGTGCGTGCCTGTGAAGCAGAAGCTCAGAAGAACTCATCCTGATATGGCAGTAAATATCAAAGAGGAGGTTCAGAAGCAAATTGATGCAGGGTTTCTGGTGACTTCTACATATCCTCAATGGGTGGCCAATATTGTGCCCGTGCCTAAGAAAGATGGAAAAGTCCGGATGTGTGTGGACTATAGAGACTTGAATAAAGCTAGTCCGAAAGATGATTTCCCTCTACCACATATTGATATGTTGGTAGATAACACAGCTAAATTCAATGTCTTCTCATTTATGGACGGATTTTCCGGATATTATCAGATCAAGATGGCACCCGAGGATATGGAGAAGACAACATTCATCACACCTTGGGGAACATTCTGTTATTGAGTGATGCCCTTCGGTTTGAAGAACGCCGGAGCCACGTATCAAAGAGCTATGACCACCTTGTTTCATGATATGATGCACAAGGAGATTGAGGTGTATGTTGATGATATGATTGCTAAGTCAAGAACGGAAATTGAACATGTAGAGCACTTGTTGAAGCTTTTTCAGCGTTTGAGGAAGTACAAGCTTCGTCTGAATCCCAACAAGTGTACATTTGGAGTCCGTTCTGGCAAGTTATTGGGCTTTATTGTCAGTAAAAGAGGTATTGAGGTTGATCCTTCAAAGGTCAAAGCAATACAAGAGATG
This sequence comes from Lathyrus oleraceus, assembly GCF_024323335.1. Taxonomy (NCBI): domain Eukaryota; kingdom Viridiplantae; phylum Streptophyta; class Magnoliopsida; order Fabales; family Fabaceae; genus Lathyrus; species Lathyrus oleraceus. Next base: position 466,656,891 of record NC_066585.1, on the reverse strand, counting down.
CCTGCACCCAAAACTGAGAAGCAAGTCCGAGGTTTTCTTGGCCGCTTGAATTATATTTCCAGATTCATATCCCACATGACTGCCACATGTGCGCCGATATTCAAGCTCCTCCGGAAAGATCAATCCCATGATTGGACCGAGGATTGCCAGAAAGCTTTCGACAGTATTAAAGAGTATCTGTCCGAACCTCCGATTCTGTCTCCGCCTGTGGAAGGGAGACCTTTGATTATGTACTTAACAGTTCTTGAAGACTCAATGGGTTGTGTCCTTAGTCAGCAAGACGAATCAGGGAAGAAAGAATATGCCATCTACTACCTGAGCAAGAAGTTCACTGATTGTGAGTCTCGATACTCGATGCTTAAGAAGACATGTTGTGCTTTGGCTTGGGCTGCTAAGCGCTTACGCCAGTATATGATAAATCATACGACTTGGTTGATATCCAGAATGGATCCAATTAAGTATATCTTCGAGAAGCCTGCTTTAACAGGGAGAATTGCCCGTTGGCAAATGTTGTTATCTGAGTATGATATTGAGTATCGAGCTCAGAAGGATATTAAAGGTAGTATCTTGGCTGACCACTTGGCACATCAGCCGATTGAGGATTATCAGTCAGTTCAGTATGATTTTCCGGATGAGGAGATTCTGTATTTGAAAATGAAAGATTGTGATGAGCCTACACTCGATGAAGGGCCAGAGCCTGGTTCCGGATGGAGTATGGTGTTTCATGGCGCTGTAAATCAGTATGGAAATGGTATTAGGGCAGTGATTATTACTCCTCAGGGCACACATATTCCTTTTACAGCAAGGCTAACTTTCAAATGCACGAATAACATGGCTGAGTATGAGGCCTGTATTATGGGATTGGAGGAATGCATTGATCTAAGGATCAAGCATCTTGATGTTTATGGTGATTCAGCCCTCGTTGTCAATCAAATTAAAGGTGAATGGGAAACAAATCATCCTGGTATCATCCCATATAGGGATTATGCGAGGAGGATTTCAACGTTCTTTACTGAGGTTGACTTCCATCATATTCCTCGAGATGAGAATCGGATGGCAGACGCTCTTGCTACACTTGCTTCGATGATTGTGGTTAAACTTTGGAATGAAGTTCCCAATATCACGGTGATGCGCTTGGATAGACCAGCTCATGTGTTTGCGGTTGAAGAAGTAAAAGATGATAAACCATGGTATTATGATATCAAGTGTTTCCTTCAGAACCAGGTTTACCCGCCTGGGGCATCCGTGAGAGATAGGAAGACTTTGAGGAGATTATCAGGCAATTTCTACCTCAATGGCGAAGTGTTGTACAAGAGGAATTTCGACATGGTTTTGCTCAGATGCGTGGATAGACACGAAGCAGACCTGTTGATGACTGAAGTTCGTGAAGGTTCATTCGGTACTCATTCCAATGGATATGCCATGGCTAGAAAGATGTAGAGAGCAGGCTACTATTGGTTGATAATGGAGTCTGACTGCTGCAAGTATGTGAAGAAATGCCATAAATGTCAGATTTATGCGGATAAGATCCATATTCCCCCGACACTTTTGAATGTGATCTCATTACCTTGGCCTTTCTCCATGTGGGGAATTGACATGATTGGCATGATAGAGCCGAAAGCGTCTAATGGACACAGATTTATTCTCGTAGCAATTGATTACTTCACTAAGTGGGTTGAAGCGGCATCGTATATAAATATGACCAGGCAGGTGGTCGTGAAGTTTATCAAAAATCAGCTCATATGCCGTTATGGTGTGCCAGATAAGATCATTACTGATAACGGATCTAACTTGAACAACAAAATGATGAAAGAGTTGTGTAGTGAGTTCAAGATTACGCATCATAATTATTCTCCTTATAGACCCAAGATGAATGGGGCTGTTGAAGCTGCTAATAAGAATATCAAGAAGATTATCCAAAAGATGGTTGTCACGTATAAGGATTGGCATGAGATGTTGCCATTTGCTTTACATGGATATCGTACGTCTGTCCGCACTTCAACAGGGGCAACCCCTTTCTCTGTTGTTTATGGCATGGAGGATGTACTTCTAGTAGAGGTGGAGATCCCATCAATGAGAGTCTTGATGGAAGCCAAGTTGACTGATGCTGAATGGGTTCAGATCCATTATGACCAGCTGAACTTGATAGAAGAAAAGAGATTGACTGCCATGTGCCATGGTCAGTTATATCAGCAGAGAATGAGGAAAGCTTTTGATAAGAAGGTCAAGCCTCGTGTGTTCCAAGAGGGTGACCTTGTGCTCAAGAAAGTCTTGTCTTTCGCGCCCGATTCCAGGGGCAAGTGGACTCCAAACTATGAAGGTCCATATGTTGTTAAGAGATCCTTTTTAGGCGGTGCTTTGATGCTTACAACTATGGATGGGGAGGATTTCACTCGTCCTGTGAATTCAGATGCAGTCAAGAAATACTTCGCCTAAAAATAAAAACAGAATAGCTCGCTAAGTTGAAAACCCGAAAGGGCGGCTTAGGCAAAAAATAGCGTCTCGGTGGATTGAAAACCCGAAAGGGCGGTCCAGGCAAAAGTTAGAGACATGAAAAAAGAGGAATATATGGATCCCGCTAGATTGAGTACCTCATCCTGGGGCAATCTAGGCAAAAAAAAATAGGGATTTGGCAAGTAACTGCATCCTGACAAGACTTTATTCTACAACTGTCATCCGTCGGAGATTCTTGCTCATTCGTCATCAACCGAAGCTTTGAATACATCGAATTCAGAATTGGTGGAGGAATGGTCATTATGTTCAATGTAGCCCTTTTCCAATATATATCACCAATTTCAAACTTGTAAAAATCTATGGAGTCTTGTCATTTGCAGACTACCATTCCATCAAATAAATTTGAGCCTTTTATCCAATTGTTTGCACTCTTATTTGTTTCTATTCGACAAATGTTTCGCATGTTTTAATTTGAGAAAATATCATTGTTTTGAATAAACGAATTTTTCATAACTTGTTTTTAAACAAAGTGAACATTCACAATGACAAAAGAATACTTAGGAGATCCTCAGCGCTCTCCCAAGGATGGTATGATCTCCAACAGGGTAAGACATTTGTTCATTGTCTTGGCATGACTGTATTTTCTTACTCCGGAGCCTTTTGTGGCTTATCCTACTGAGTGGAATGCTTGTTGAGATATTCACCACTCTCGCCTTTAGAGGAGTAGCAACCTTTTCTCCTCAGCAAATGTGATCTCCTTGGTGGGTACGGTACTTGGTGGTTGATCCCCAGAATCCCTTTACCTCCTCGGATGGATTCCCCAGTAGAGTTGCTTATGCGGCAGATTTTATCTGTGCAATAAACTCCTCTCCCCAACCGGATTGACCGATGATTCATCCCCTACAGAGATTTTGTTGCTTCCTGGTATCTCTGATCCCCGGTAGATTGGATACTCTCCGGTGAATCTGGCTTTCTCTCTTGAGATGTAGTACCAGATGTTTGTACTCCTTGAAACTGTTTGTAATGTCTGTCTGTCAGTATTTATCATACATAAATCATGCATGTGTGCATATAATTTTCAAACATTCAGATATTCATATTACATTTTTTTCCATATATCTTTGTTTGTTATTCCTCTGCTAGTTGGTAATACATTCCCCAAGCAGATGTTGGTGTCTGATCCCTCAATGTAGAGTTAGCCCATTAAGCAGAAAGTGTTTATCTTTCCTTCCGTATTCCCCACTGAGTTATATCCTCGTGGACAACGGTTGTTTTCGCTTCCTCCCAACACATGTATTGGGATGGGTTCCCCTATTGAGTTATATCCTCACTAGGACGAGTTTTGATTCAGTTTGCCTCTTTGATTTGATCCTATATTGGCCTCTTGAGACTGTTTCTTGTGTTTCTCCGTGGTATAAATGAATAATTGCTCAGTAATCAGTAATCATTCATCTTATCCTCGGCGGAGTCTGTGGTTTTCTACCCTTATACTGGTAGCTGTAAACCCTATTTTCCCCCCTTTGCAGAGTTAACCTTCTTGTTCATCCTAATCGATGACGGTTACTCTTCCATGGTTTTTCTACCCAGTATCCGGTAGATGTAATCCCCTCCTTAACGGTTATCATTATCCAATATTCGATGGTGATATTCCCTCATTCTTTTGGATAATTACTCTGATTAGGAAATTTTATCCCCAGCAAGCCCTCTTTCATTTACCGGTTGTCGGTAATGTTGGTTGCTCCCCTTGAATGGTCATCATTATATACCTAGTTTCGGTATCCCGATGCCTTTCTTTGTCGGTCGATCTATCCTTTATTAACCCAGTAACCGGTTATGGATAATCTTCCATGCGAGTGTATTGTCTATGTTCTGACGGTAATAGATAATATATCTCATGAACTCTTTGGTCGAAGCCTTTTGTTCTTCCTCAGGTGAGTAAGATTCGTATCCCTATTTTGGAATCGAATGTCCATCCCTTAATTGAGTTTGCTTTTGGCCCTCTTTTTGGATGATGAGTGTTTTGGGAACATTCCCCAATTCACGCTTTGGTTGGTCACCTATTATATGCCCAGTAACCGGCATCCCTAGTGTTCCTTCCTTCTGCTCCCTATTATGACTTTTTGTCCCCTGTGGAGTCAAATTTTCCTGAGTTGAAATATACCTTTTTAGGTCTTCCTCAGATGATTTGGTTGATTGATATCTTCACCCTCATACCGGTCTTAGATATTCATTCTTCCCGAGCATGTTGTTCTCTCACCCTTATACCGGTGTTCAGATCACGTCTCTTTGAGCTTATTACCCAGTAACCGATAATACCTCATCTCGTTGTTTCCCCAGGAGATTTCTGTTGGGATCTTCCTCAGTTGAGTCCTTAGGGGACATCCCCACCTGAGTCCGGATTTTCATCTGAAGTATCCATTGCGGATAATTTTTGGATGTATTGGCATATTCCCCAATACATGCATCTTCGAGTCAGCTCGAGTCCTTCCATTGATTTATTTCATGGATTCTCTCCGTGTCTCTCAGCAAGTCTCAAGGCGTGACCTGCTCACGCATTTTACCCTTTACTCCCTCAGAGTCTCTGTCTCCCTAGTGAGTGTATTACTCCTTTGGATTTTTAGTTTCTCCGAATTTCTTTTTCTTTTGTGGACGCATATCCCCACAAAGTTTTACCATTTTTTTTTTGCATGCATACCTCTGTATCATGAGGTCTCTTAGGGACCAAAATTTGTCTCTTTGATATTATTTAAGCCCATTCTACCCCGTCGAGACGAAGATTTTAACCTTCACTTCTCCGGCTAGAATGACCTTAAATAGGGGCATCTGTAAGACCCCAATTTTGTCCCTAAGATCCCTCATGGCATCATAATATTGCATTTGCATTGCCTCAAGGATCCTTAGCATCTTGGTTCCCTTTGCCTTTGGGTGGGACTTCTTGAGAGTGGTTTGAGATCACCAGGCATGCTGTCGCACCCCAAAATTTGACTTTGGCTTTGTTGACCACATCTTGATTAATCTCGTTGTCTCGTATTCATCTCAATTCCTTAAACTTCGCGTGACAACTGGTTTGATTAGGTTTTGTGTGTTTTCGTTGCTTACCGTGTTGTATTTCGTTGTTTTAGCAAAACCTGGCCGATATCGTTGCCTCGTATTTATCTCGCTTATCTCTGTTGTGCGTGGCATCGCTTCGATTAGGTTTTGTGCGTTTTTATCTATTTAATTGTTTGTTTGTCGGTATTTTGACTGTATTTCGAATATATTAGAGTTTTCGTATTGTCCGATTATTTGTGATTGTGTTTGTCAGCGTTTTTCGTGATGTCGTGTTGATTTTATTATTGCCTAGGGTTGTTTATTTAATTGCGTGTTGTGCCGTGTGATTTAATCGAGTCTGTTTGAGTCGTGTTGTTGATTTTACTGGTTTACCGGTTTACTGGTTTATTGGTTTTATCAATTTGTCTGTTTTGCTGTGCAAATTGTCATCGTTTTTATCGCGTTCGTGTCGCTCGAATTTATCGTATTTTAATCGTGTGTCGTTTAATATTATTTGTGCTTAATATTAATTGTGTTTAGTTGTTAATTAGTTTATTTAATTAGGATTAATATTATATTAGTTTATTATTATTATTATTATATAATATATAAATTATATTATTAATTTATGTTAGATATTTTTTAGGTTTCTTATTGTTTAAGTAATCTAAATATATATTATTAATTTATGTTAGATATTTTTTAGGTTTCTTATTGTTTAAGTAATCTAAATATATATTATTAATTTATGTTAGATATTTTTTAGGTTTCTTATTGTTTAAGTAATCTAAATATATATATATATATATAGATGTGGTTAGTAAGAAAAAAAAGGAAAGGAAGAGGGATCAGTAAGGAAAAAACGTGTGGTGAGAGAAACAGAGAATTGAAAAGAAATATTTTTCCAAAAGCATTACCGTATTTCACTTGTTCTTCATTTTCGGTAACCCAAAATCGTCCCGATTATTCACCGAAACACAAAACCGATTTCATATCTTTGAAGTTCGTTGAGTCCAGGTTACAAATATCCAAGGTTCATTTCATTCCGGCGTCGTTTCACCGATCAAAAGCGACGTTGAAGTCAGGTACTCACGAAGGCAGCCAGCACTGCGTCGGTGACGGTTTCCAGCTTTCGGTCGATCATTTGAACGATCAGAAGTTCATCCTCTTCACACAAGGTAATATTCTTCACTTATCTCTGAAATCGGCAAAGTTTCGGCTTGCCGACATGTGTTTTAATATATTATTTATCTATATATATATATATATATATATATATATATATATATATATATATATATATATATATATATATATATATATATATATATATATATATATATATATATATATATATATATATATATATATTATTTTTGTCTATTATATATCTAAATATATATATATATATATATATATATATATATATATATATATATATATATATATTATCTTTGTCTATTATATATTATTTGTCTAAATGTACATATATATTATTTTTGTCTACTATATATTTATTGTCTAAAAAATAAATAAATATATATATATATATATATATATATATATATATATATATATATATATATATATATATATTACTTTTGTTTACTAAATATTATTTATCTTTTATTATTATTTTGCATATATGTTTTATTTAAATGTTAGTTAAATTAATTATTTGTTTAAATGTTTATTTTAATTAAATGTTTATTTATATCAAATGTTTATTTTGTCTAAAGTAAATATTTATATTGTTTTTTTATATTTGTTTATGTTGTTACTAACCGCTTCGTTTCAGTTTCAGCTCGATTAACTCCACTAACTATTCGTAATACTAACTATTCATAGCTAACTGTGTTGTAATAATTTACTTTCTCGCATTTTTTATTTTCTGTATTGTGTGTTTAATCGTATTGTTCATGTTTTACGTTAAAAAATCGAAAAATCCAAAAAAGAGAAACCCGATGCGATTCCAATGGTCGCCGTTTAAGAAACCCTTTTCACACACTCACAAGCTTACTCTTGGGCTTCCTTATAATGAGCCCATTTATTTATTGTTTCAGGGTTTAGGCTCATTCAAAACTTTTGCCAGCTTTGGCTTTTCAGTTTAAAAACATTTTCAAAAGGACGTGTCAGTCTCGAAGCCTCCCGCCTAGGTCGAGCAAGAGATGGCAAGACACGCCAATCTAAAATCAACAAAACAGACTTTCCCCTTTTCTTTCGGGAGAACTACGTGGATTTTGATTTCTCCATTGCGCCTTGGAGATACGTAGGCATGAAGTCTACGACTTTATCGAGTCCAAAAACAATAAAATCAAGTTCTTTTCTCATCTCCCCAATCAAACGATCAAAGCGAAAAAAGCAAAGCATTCACATAAACATAAGCAAAAAGGTTCCTGTGGAGTACCACAGATGTAGAGGGTGCTAATACCTTCCCTTTGCATAACCAACCCCCGAACCCGTAACTCTAAAGGGATTTATCGTTATTTTTCCCTTCCTCTTTTTGGATAAAATAAAAGACGGTGGCGACTCTTGCATTTAAAATATTTTTCAAACGGGTTAAGTTCAATCAATACTTAATCTCGTGAAAAATCCCGCCGCGACAGAATGGCGACTCTGCTGGGGATAACAATGCTTAAACTTATTTGAGGGTTTAGCCTATCTTTGCTTGTTCATATGTTTGCTTTGTGAATATTTGCTAAATTGTATTGTTTGTAATGTTTGTTATTTTGGGTTTTGGGGGATACTTGTGATAAATCCTATACCCGGATTTGGGGCACATTTGAGATAGGATGGATGATAATTCAGGTTGACTTGATAGGAGACAATCCTTACCGAGTTGACTTGAGCCTTTGTCCGCTTGGTGGAGGCCTCTTTGAGGGTGATAGTGCTAAAACAAGTCATTTGTGAGGCATTGTTGCTTTCGACGGGCCCGTGAAGCCAAGGACCTTAGTTTACCTTTACCCCATCTTGGCCTTACTTAGGATGTGATGCGGTGACCACTTCGGACCAAAAGTCTGGTTTGGTTGATACGCGATATCACACTCAAGCGAGATTCTTTTGAGAATAATATTGGAAAGCGAGCAGTTGCTTAACCCGGTATTATCCGAAGAAGGATCCATAACCTTGGGAACTTTTAGAACCCGTTTGGCAGGTGAACCTTAGAACTTATCTTGGGGCTTTGTCCTAAACTCCATGCTGGTGATGAACTTTGAGCCTTGTATTGTTTGACCATGTTTGTGTTTGTTGCATTCATGTATGACATGCATTCATTCCCCATCATTTCAACCTTTTTCCAAGGAACTTAAAGTGAGGATTGCAAATATTGCAGGAAACATGGATTTTGGACGGAGAAGTGTGAAAAAGTACAATCTCATCAATCCAAAGATAGATGAACTAAAGAAACTGGTTTCTTCGATCGCAGATCCTATTGGTTTCAGAGACAGATATGGGGCACTTATATCTTTATTGACACTTAGGATGGAAGAAGGGTTATTGCAGACATTAGTACAGTTCTATGATCCAGTCTATCACTGTTTCACATTCCCAGACTATCAACTCATGCCTACATTGGAAGAGTATGCCCAGTTGCTTCACATCCCAGTTGCTGATACAGTACCTTTCTCTGGTTCAGAAAAGTTACCCGAGCACAGTTCTCTTGCAAAAGTGTTGTACATGAAGAAGTCAGAATTCAAGAATAACTTCACCACCAAAGGAGGACTTCCAGGTTTCACTGCCAAGTTCTTAATGGGGAAGGTTTCTTATTTTGCCAGTCAAGGTTGTGATATTATTGTGGAGCATCTGTTCGCCTTGTTGATCTACGGTTTGTTACTATTTCCTAATATTGAAGGTTTTGTGGATTCATATGCTATACGCATCTTCCTAAGTGGTAATCCTGTTCCAACTTTGCTCGGAGACACCTATCATTCCATCCATTACCGTACTTTGAAAGGAGGAGGAACCATAGTCTGCTGTATACCGTTACTCTACAAATGGTTTGTCTCTCATCTTCCTAAGTCAGCTACTTTTTGGGATCGCAAGTCAGGACTTCAGTGGTCACAGAGGATTATGTCTCTTACCCAGTCAGATATTGCATGGTATAGTAGAGTTTTAGACGATGTGAAGATCATTGATAGTTGCGGGGAGTTCCCCAATGTGCCCCTCATGGGCACAAAGGGAATCATTTCTTATAATCCAGTACTTGCTAGGAGACAACTCGGTTACCCTATGAAGGACAAGCCTCCTAACATTCTTTTAGAATGTATTTTCTTGAGGGATAACGAGGAGGACCCTACTATGAAAGAGAGAGTAGTAAGAGCTTGGCATCGTGTTTGTCGCAAAGGGAGACTTGAATTGGGTAAGAAAGATTGTACCTCCTATGAGCCGTACCTCCAGTGGATCAGAGCCAGAGCTATACAGTTGAAAATGCCATACCCACATCATGACCCTATCAAACCTGCTCCGTTGAAGACCCCCTACCTTCCGCTAGATGACAAAGATGAACTCCAAGTCACCTTGGAGAGGGTCGAGAAAGAGAGAGACGCTTGGAAGGATAAGGCCCAGGTGCTCGAAATGGAAAATGAAGAACTTCAGAGACAGTTAAAGGAGCAGAGTGGAGAAGATCGTGCAGGTAAACGTCCAAGGGTGCAAGAGGATTTATTTTCCTCAGGCACAACAGATTACTCCCAGATTCCACAGTCCTCAGGTGCATGGAATGGTCTTGTAGACAGTTTGGTGAAGGAGAAAGCTTTTATGCAGAAGGCCTATGAAGAAAAAATTGAGAGACTTGAAGGACAACTCCTACTTGTTTATGCTCGTCCTGATGACACATGTCCTTAAATGGTTTTCTTGGTTGTATTTTGGGTTGATAACTTTGTATATTTTGATAAAAATGCTTAAAATGAAAAAATTTGTTTTGTCATCAAAAATGTTTGCAATTCTATCTTTTCCTTCACTTAGAGTTCCTTGGAAAATCATTCATTTTGCATATCCATGCATCACGTGCATACGGGTTGTCTGTCTTGGTCCAGTCTTCTAACAGTTGCTTCCCGCCAGCAGATCCATTTCAAGCTGACGCATAATTACAACACAAGAGCCAACTACAAAAGAAGAATGGAGATAACAGATAACGAGAACCGAGAATTGAAAGCTCAGGTTGACCGCCTTTCTGCTATGCAGCAACTATTATTGAGAACGGTAAAGAGGTCGAGATTAAAACCTTAGCCTCAGTTACCAATATCGCAGCAAATAGCCGAATGACGCGCAGTGGCCGCGTGTTCGCTCCGCCGGTTATCCCAAGTAGAAATGTTGAGAAAGATCCAGTAGTCGTGGTACCAGTGACAAGAGAAGCAGAAGGGAAAACAAGCAATTCAATCCTTGATAAAGAAATAGATGAACTACTTAGAATTATCAAGCTCAGTGACTACAAAGTGGTAGATCAGTTGCTACAGATACCGTCAAAAATCTCGATCCTGTCCTTATTATTGAACTCAGCTGTCCACAGAGAAGCACTACTGAAGGTGCTTGATCAAGCCTTTGTAAGACAGGATATAACAGCAGAGCAGTTCAACAATGTTGTAGGCAGCATCACTTCGTGCAATGGCTTAGGCTTTAGTGATGAAGAACTGCCAGAAGAAGGAAAGAATCACAACTTCGCTCTCCATATCTCAGCCAATTGTCAAGGGGATTCTTTGTCTAATATCCTAATTGACACCGGTTCATCTCTGAATGTCATGCCCAAGTCTACCTTATTGAAGCTAAAGTACAAAGGGGGGCAAATGCGGCACAGTGGAATTATCGTGAAAGCGTTCGATGGATCAAGAAAAACAGTCATTTGAGAAGTTGATTTGCCTATTGGTATTGGACCACACGTATTCCAGATCACTTTCCAGGTTATGGACATAGTGCCAGCTTATAGCTGTCTGCTCGGACGCCCATGGATTCATGAGGCGGGTGCCATTACATCCACGTTACACCAAAAGTTAAAGTTTGTCAAGAATGGGCAAATAGTGACGGTTAATGGGGAGTAGGCTATGCTGATTAGCCACCTTTCATCGTTTAGTGTGATAGAAGTAGACGAGACGGCTGTTGAAACTCCATTTCAGACCCTGACCATTGATGATCACAAGAAAAGTGAAGGTTCAATCGCGTCATTCAAAGACGCCCAGCAGATTGTCAAGACAGGTCCTACAGAAATATGGGGCAAGGTGATAGAGTTGCCAGAAAACGTTAACCATACAGGATTAGGCTTTGTTGGTGGAAAACAAGTGCAGACTTCAGTGGTGCGACCTTTCAAAGATATCTTTCACAACGGTGGGTTTATCAACATGGTAGCAGTTGAGGAGGATACTTTTGAGGGAAAGACAGAAGACGAAGGCCCCAGATTTGTGACACCAGGAGTAGTTATGAAGAACTGGACCGCAGTTGACATCCCACATTATATCCACATATCAAAGTAATTAAGCTTTTCAGTTTTCAAAAATCTTCCGCTTTAGCCCAAAGCGCGAAGCATTAATTTTGTAAAATGGGCACTTTTGTCAAAAACGTACCATCCATGAAAAAGATCTTTTGTGTTCCTATACACTTATGTCCTTTTATCTTTTCAGCTTTTTCGGAAAATGGTAACACACAAAAAAAAACCTTAAAAAGAACACATTTTTGCATGTCATGGTCAGTCCTCTAAAAACAATTGTTTGTACAGGTTACTTAAACCCGTTGAACACAATGACATCATGCCCTCTCCCAACTTTGAACATTCTGTATACGAAGCTGAAGAGGAAGAGTGGGATGAGATTCCAGAAGAGGTCGCCCGCCAGCTTGAAAATGAAGAAGACAATATTCAGCCATACAAGGAGCCTTTGGAAACAGTCAACTTGGGTTCGGAAGAAAATGTGAAAGAAGTCAAAATTGGAGCATTGTTATCCCCACAGGTCAAGGAGCAATTGATCAGCCTGTTGAAAGAGTATGTAGATGTGTTTGCTTGGTCTTATCAAGATATGCCTGGTCTCGACACTGACATCGTAGAGCACAAGCTACCTTTGAAGCCAGAATGTCCACCGGTCAAACAAAAATTAAGAAGAACACATCCAGATATGGCCGTCAAAATTAAAGAAGAAGTTCTGAAGCAAATAGATGCTAGTTTTCTTGCCACTTCAGTGTATCCAGAGTGGATAGCAAATATTGTGCCAGTTCCTAAGAAGGACGGGAAGGTACGAATGTGTGTTGACTATCGTGACTTAAATAGAGCAAGCTCAAAGGATGATTTCCCCCTGCCTCACATTGACATGTTGGTAGACAATACAGCAAAGTTTGACATATTCTCCTTCATGGACGGATTCTCCGGGTATAACCAGATCAAAATGGCTCCCGAAGACATGGAAAAAACTACATTCATAACACCATGGGGAACATTCTGTAATCAAGTGATGCCGTTTGGGTTGAAGAACGCAGGTGCTACTTACCAGCGAGCCATGACAACGCTCTTTCACGACATGATGCACAAAGAGAGTGAGGTTTATGTGGATGACATGATCGCGAAGTCTCGTTCAGAAGAAGGTCACTTAGTAGATCTATTGAAGCTGTTTCAACGATTGAGGAAGTTCCGTCTTCGCCTCAATCCGAACAAATGCACATTTGGCGTCAGGTCAGGTAAACTCTTGGGCTTCATTGTCAGCCAAAAAGGCATTGAAGTTGATCCAAATAAAGTAAAAGCTATCCAAGAGATGCCCGCACCAAAAACCGAAAGGCAAGTGAGAGGTTTTCTAGGACGATTGAATTACATATCCCGGTTTATTTCTCACATGACTGCCACTTGTGAACCTATCTTCAAATTGCTGAGAAAGAGTCAGAATTGTGTTTGGACAGAGGATTGTCAGAAAGCATTTGACAATATCAAAGAGTACCTCATGGAGCCTCCTATCTTGTTACCACCTGTTGCTGGAAGACCGTTGGTTATGTATTTGACAGTGCTTGAGAATTCTATGGGCTGTATTCTGGGTCAACAAGACGAAACTGGAAAGAAAGAGCATGCCATTTACTACTTAAGCAAGAAATTTACTGACTGTGAATCACGATACTCCTTACTCGAGAAGACATGTTGTGCATTGGCTTGGGCTGCTAAGAGATTGAGGCAGTATATGTTAAGTCACACCACTTGGTTGATATCCAAAATGGATCTAATCAAGTACATTTTTGAGAAGCCTGCACTCACTGGTAAGATTGCCAGATGGCAGATGCTGTTATCAGAATACGACATTGAGTATCATACCCAGAAAGCTATCAAGAGCAGTGTGGTGGCTGAGTACCTTGCTCACCAACCCGTTGAAGATCACGATGATAATGAGGATGAGTTTCCTGATGAAGATGTCGTGTTCCTAAAATCCAGAGATTGTAAAGAGCCACTTCCTGAAGAAGGACCTGAACCAGATTCTCAATGGGGTTTAGTATTTGATGGAGCTTCCAACGTTTATGGACATGGAGTAGGTGCAGTCATTATCACTCCAGAAGGTTCTCATATTCCTTTCACGGCAAGAATTTGCTTTGAATGTACAAACAACATTGCTGAATATGAAGCCTGTATCATGGGTCTTGAAGAAGCCATTGACCTCCGCATCAAAAATCTTACTGTTTATGGTGACTCAGCGTTAGTTATCAATCAGATCAAAGGAGAATGGGAAACACGCCACCCTGGCTTGATCCCATACAAAGACTATGCAAGAAGATTGTTGACTTTCTTCACCAAGGTTGAATTGCATCACATTCCTCGGGATGAGAATCATATGGCGGATGCTCTAGCTACGTTGTCTTCAATGTATCAAGTGGGTTTTCCAAACGAAGTACCCAGAATTGTGATCAAGCGACTTGATAGACCAGCACATGTGTTTACAGCTGAGGCCAGTTTTGATGATAAACCATGGTACCACGATATCAAGCATTTCCTTCAGACTCAGGAGTATCCTCTTGGAGCAACAGAAAAAGATAAAAAGACTTTGAGAAGATTTTCAGGCAGTTTCTTCCTGAATCAGAATGTGCTCTATAAGAGGAATTATGACATGGTCTTACTCAGATGTGTTGACAAAAAGGAAGCAGAAATGTTGATGAAAGAAGTTCACGAAGGGTCCTTTGGTACTCATGCAAACGGCCACCCTATGTCAAGAAAGATGTTGAGAGCTGGTTACTACTGGTTGACCATGGAATCAGATTGCTGCAAATTTGTAAATAAGTGTCACAAATGTCAGATCTACGCTGATAAGGTTCATGTACCACCAACCTTTTTGAATGTGATTTCTGCTCCTTGGCCATTCTCAATGTGGGGCATTGACATGATCGGTATGATTGAACCCAAAGCTTCCAACGGACACCGTTTCATTCTCGTGGCAATTGATTACTTCACCAAATGGGTGGAAGCAGCTTTGTATGCAAAGGTGACAAAGCAAGTGGTGGTCAGATTCATCAAAAATAATCTCATTTGCCGATATGGCATTCCAAACAAGATCATCACTGACAATGGCTCCAATCTGAACAACAAAATGATGGATGAATTATGTGAAAGTTTCAGGATCGAGCATCACAACTCTTCTCCTTACCGTCCCAAGATGAATGGGGCAGTTGAAGCTGCAAATAAGAATATCAAGAAGATCATTCAAAAGATGGTTGTTACCTACAAAGATTGGCATGAAATGCTTCCTTTTGCACTACACGGATATAGAACATCAGTTTGTACTTCAACTGGGGCAACCCCATTTTCACTTGTATACGGTATGGAAGTTGTGTTACCGATAGAGGTTGAAATTCCATCAATGAGGATACTAATGGAAACTCAGTTGTCAGAGGTTGAATGGTGTCAAAGCAGATACGATCAGTTGAATTTGATTGAAGAAAAAAGAATGACTGCCTTGTGCCATGGACAGTTATATCAAAAGAGAATGAAGCAGGCATTTGATAGGAAGGTTAAGCCGAGAGAATTCAAAGAGGGTGACCTTGTGCTCAAGAAGATGATACTATTTCACAATGATTCTAGGGGCAAGTGGACTCCTAACTATGAAGGACCCTATGTTGTCAAGAAAGCCTTCTCAGGCGGTGCTTTAATTCTTACAAACATGGATGGTGAAGAGCTTCCACGTCCCGTGAATACAGATGCAGTCAAGAAATACTTCGCCTAAAAAATGAAAAGAACAGCTCGCTAAGTTGAAAACCCGAAAGGGCGGCTTAGGCAAAAATGAGCGTCTCGGTGGACTGAAAACCTGAAAGGGCGGTCCAAGCAGAAATTAGAGACATAAAAAAACAAAGAGAATATTATCCCGGTAGATTGAAAACCCGTAAGGGCAATCTAGGCAAAAGTTAGGGATTTCAGGCAAGTAACTACATAACAGAGATAAGATCATTGAAGTATCAGAATATTTTCAACAGTTCTCCAACTTTCTCAAGGCTGCAATACAGGTCAAAAGTGGAAGAGAGAATGATGTCATTGTAGTTCAACGTACCCTTTTTCCACGAAATTACCATTTTCCAATTTGTAAAGATCTATGGAATCACGCTATTGGCTGATTACCATCCTATCAAATCAATTTGAGCCTTTCTATATTTCTTGGCACTCTTAATTTTCATTTCAATTTACGAAAGTTCTTTTACTTTGACAGATATGTTTTGAAACAAAAGTTTTGAATTAAAAACAGTTTTTGAAAAATATAAAGATTATTTATTTTGATTTGTGGACATCAATAAAAGGATTGAGACATGTGGTCCCAGTAATTCTGAAATCATGTGATTCCAACTAGACATGTTCATATTACTATCCTTATATGTATATGATGAAAAAATCTCCACAGGTGTCTTGGCAGTAATATTTCTCCAGCAGAGGTTGTGATTCTGGATATCCCCAGCTATGCTTCCTAGTTTTCCTCAAGAGATCATGCAAGAAATATTTCAAGAAGTTTATTCCCTTCACTTGGGGCATGAAGACTCCCCAGTTAATTGATCATGAAGACTCCCCAGTTTAATTGATCATGAAGACTCCCCGGTTAACTGATCATGAAGACTTTGATCCAGGTTTTAAGTTACAGATTTGGCCTATGGGATTACTACAGGTATTTCCCCAGTAATTTATTAAAGCGGGATCAGCAATGTCCCCAGCAGAGGATGAGAAGGAAGATTTGATTTCCCTGAGCAGGAGTAATACAGAGGTCTCCATCCCTCAGCGAGTGAAGAAAGTTGATATTCAGAAACTACAGGGAATCTCCTATTGTTCTCTGTCCATTCAATAGAAGGATATGTCTCCTCCTCAGTAATGTTTTGTAGTAAAAGAAGAGTGTGTTATGCATTTTAAGCAAATTCAAGAATTGCAGGATTTCTCCTAAATTCTCATTTATATTCAAAGGTCAGACATCACTGTTCCCCGGCAGAGTCTCCTAGAGGAAAGATCTCGTAACCAGATATCAGACACCATAATCCCCTGCAGAGTCTTCAGATACAGAAAGTCTCCATGATAATTAAAGCAAAAAATCAAGGATAGATTTCCCCTATATTCTTATTCCCTGGAAAGATACCACCTATCCCCAGCGGACTTTATCCCCAGCAGAGTCTTCCAGAAGAATAATCCCTTCTGCATTATCAACAAATTCAAGAATTGCAGGACTTCTCTTACAATATCATCTTATTTCCAGAGGATAACACCTTGTATCCCCAGCGGAGTCCTCAGAAAGGTCCAATCCTCATATACCTCACAAATTCAAGAACCACAGGGAATCTCCTGCATTTTTGAAGTAGAAGACATCTCCATTCTTCTACGGAATCCTCAGCAGAGACAGACTTTTAAAGAAACCTGGATATGGTGCTCTTGTACCAATTCCCCAGCAAGTCTTTGTACTACTCCCTAGCGAGTCTCAGTGCAAATCTCCAGCAAGTCCTTATGCAGCTGTTAACATTTTTAGTTATTCCTAGTTTTGTCTATCCATCATGCATTCATTACTAAATATTCATGCATATCTATGACATATCATGCTTGCATTCATATGCACCTTGTTTCCTTGTTTATATTGTGGGTTGAGTCAATCTCTCCATATAGAGTATCCTCATAAGCAGCAAAATACCTTTTATTGGTCATGTTCCCCACAGAGATCTATGCCTCGTGGAAGATGGTTGTTTCAGTTGTAAATCCTGATGAGTTCATTCCTCTTCAGTTGAAGTCTTGTTTGACCGTTTCATTCTAGTTCTATCCTAGTTTGAACCTCGTGTCTCCAGATAAAGCTCAGAAATTGCCAGTAAAAGAAGGCAACAATATAGTCTTTGTGACTCTCATTCAGTAAAACAGACATGACAGATATTGTGTCCAAGTCCTTTATGCCTTCATCTTTGAGTTGGTACCCGTTACAAACTTGAGTTACCTACATCCATGAGTGGTAACCTTTGTTATCCCTCGGATAAATTAATTACTATCTCCATCTATGAGTTGATAACATCCTCACAGAAAGTTCCATGGTTCTACCTGCAACTTTGAGCTGGTAGCGTGCTTTCGTCTTGGAGTTTAGCACAGATTCCTTTTGATTCCACCTTCGTCTTTGAGTTGGTGAAGTACCTGCAACTTTGAGTTGGTAATATGCATTCATCTTTGAGTTCGCACATTTTCCTGTGATTCCATCTTCGTCTTTGAGTTGATGGAGTACCTTCATCTATGAGTAGGGTATGTTTGATCCTTGTTGAACTGATAGTGTGCTTTCATCTTTGAGTCTGCACAGATAACTTCTGATTCCATCTTCGTCTTTGAGTTGATGGAGTACCTTCATCTATGAGTTAGGTACATTTTGTCCTTCCACCGTCATCTTTGAGTCGGTAATGATAAACATCTCCAGGAAAATATGTTCTAAATTCTTTTAAACACCTTTGTCAATGAATCGATGGTTGCCTTCAACTTTGAGTCGGCATTTCTCTGTCTACCTCATCAATGAGTTGGTAGTGTGCATTCAACTGTAAGTCTGCACAATGATCTTTAGATCTGATTCTTCATCTACACCATCATCAATGAGTTGGAATTTGATTTCCCTAGCAGTGTTATTATCAATCTTTTGAAGCTTGCCTTCAACTTTGAGTTGGCATGTCCTATTTACCTCATCAATGAGTGGGTAGTGAGCTGTCAACCATGAGTTAACGCAATTCGATTCTTATTATGCCCTTGTTATACCTTCATCCTTGAGTTGGTATTCATCTCTTTTGTTACCTCCATCTTTGAGTTGGTAATGTACTGTCACATCAGTACTCTTGTTATATTGATCTTTTTCCACTTTCATCTATGAGATAGTGATGTATCGTCAACATTGAGTCGATATCTCTTTTCCTCCTATTTTCCATCTATGAATAGGTAGTGAATCTTCCCCAGCTGAGTATTCTCAGTGTTTACCTTCATGCATTGAGTCGGTGTATGTCCTTCCCCAGTAGAGTTTGCACTCCTGTGTCTCTGTGTCTGTCTGTCTTTTGCATCATGCATACATGCATTTGCGGTCAAATTTTGTGGCGTTTGTCATATTTAATTACCTTACGCCATTCGATAGCCTCCGGCTATCTGGCCTAAGTTAATTAAATAGGGGCATCTGTCGCACCCCAAAATTTGACTTTGGCTTTGTTGACCACATCTTGATTAATCTCGTTGTCTCGTATTCATCTCAATTCCTTAAACTTCGCGTGACAATTGGTTTGATTAGGTTTTGTGTGTTTTCGTTGCTTACCGTGTTGTATTTCGTTGTTTTAGCAAAACCTGGCCGATATCGTTGCCTCGTATTTATCTCGCTTATCTCTGTTGTGCGTGGCATCGCTTCGATTAGGTTTTGTGCGTTTTTATCTATTTAATTGTTTGTTTGTCGGTATTTTGACTGTATTTCGAATATATTAGAGTTTTCGTATTGTCCGATTATTTATGATTGTGTTTGTCAGCGTTTTTCGTGATGTCGTGCTGATTTTATTATTGCCTAGGATTGTTTATTTAATTACGTGTTGTGCCGTGTGATTTAATCGAGTCTGTTTGAGTCGTGTTGTTGATTTTACTGGTTTACCGGTTTACTGGTTTATTGGTTTTATCAATTTGTCTGTTTTGCTGTGCAAATTGTCATCGTTTTTATCGCGTTCGTGTCGCTCGATTTTATCGTATTTTAATCGTGTGCCGTTTAATATTATTTGTGCTTAATATTAATTGTGTTTAGTTGTTAATTAGTTTATTTAATTATGATTAATATTATATTAGTTTATTATTATTATTATTATTATATAATATATAAATTATATTATTAATTTATGTTAGATATTTTTTAGGTTTCTTATTGTTTAAGGAATCTAAATATATATTATTAATTTATGTTAGATATTTTTTAGGTTTCTTATTGTTTAAGTAATCTAAATATATATTATTAATTTATGTTAGATATTTTTTAGGTTTCTTATTGTTTAAGTAATCTAAATATATATTATTAATTTATGTTAGATATTTTTTAGGTTTCTTATTGTTTAAGTAATCTAAATATATATATATAGATGTGGTTAGTAAGAAAAAAAAGGAAAGGAAGAGGGATCAGTAAGGAAAAAACGTGTGGTGAGAGAAACAGAGAATTGAAAAGAAATATTTTTCCAAAAGCATTACCGTATTTCACTTGTTCTTCATTTTCGGTAACCCAAAATCGTCCCGATTATTCACCGAAACACAAAACCGATTTCATATCTTTGAAGTTCGTTGAGTCCAGGTCACAAATATCCAAGGTTCATTTCATTTCGGCGTCGTTTCACCTATCAAAAGCGACGTTGAAGTCAGGTACTCACGAAGGCAGCCAGCACTGCGTCGGTGACGGTTTCCAGCTTTCGGTCGATCATTTGAACGATCAGAAGTTCATCCTCTTCACACAAGGTAATATTCTTCACTTATCTCTGAAATCGGCAAAGTTCCGGCTTGCCGACATGTGTTTTAATATATTATTTATCTATATATATATATATATATATATATATATATATATATATATATATATATATATATATATATATATATATATATATATAATATATATATATATATATATATATATATATATATATATATATATATATATATATATATATATATATATATTATTTTGTCTATATATATATATATATATATTACTTTTGTTTACTAAATATTGTTTATCTTTTATTATTATTTTGCATATATGTTTTATTTAAATGTTAGTTAAATTAATTATTTGTTTAAATGTTTATTTTAATTAAATGTTTATTTATATCAAATGTTTATTTTGTCTAAAGTAAATGTTTATATTGTTTTTTTATATTTGTTTATGTTGTTACTAACCGCTTCGTTTCAGTTTCAGCTCGATTAACTCCACTAACTATTCGTAATACTAACTATTCATAGCTAACTGTGTTGTAATAATTTACTTTCTCGCATTTTTTATTTTCTGTATTGTGTGTTTAATCATATTGTTCACGTTTTACGTTAAAAAATCGAAAAATCCAAAAAAGAGAAACCCGATGCGATTCCAACGGTCGCCGTTTAAGAAACCCTTTTCACACCAAAATAATATATATTTATTTAGATATATAATAGACAAAAAATATATATATATATATATATATATATATATATATATATATATATATATATATATATATATATATATATATATATATATTTAGATAAATAATATATTAAAACACATGTCGGCAAGCCGGAACTTTGCCGATTTCAAAGATAAGTGAAGAATATTACCTTGTGTGAAGAGGATGAACTTCTGATCGTTCAAATGATCGACCGAAAGCTGGAAACCATCACCGACGCAGTGCTGGCTGCCTTCGTGAGTACCTGACTTCAACGTCGCTTTTGATCGGTGAAACGACGTCGGAATGAAATGAACCTTGGATATTTGTGACCTGGACTCAACGAACTTCAAAGATATGAAATCGGTTTTGTGTTTCGGTGAATAATCGGGACGATTTTGGGTTACTGAAAATGAAGAACAGGTGAAATACGGTAATGCTTTTGGAAAAATATTTCTTTTCAATTCTCTGTTTCTCTCACCACACGTTTTTTCCTTACTAATCCCTCTTCCTTTCCTTTTTTTTCTTACTAACCACATCTATATATATATATTTAGATTACTTAAACAATAAGAAACCTAAAAAATATCTAACATAAATTAATAATATATATTTAGATTACTTAAACAATAAGAAACCTAAAAAATATCTAACATATATTAATAATATATATTTAGATTACTTAAACAATAAGAAACCTAAAAAATATCTAACATAAATTAATAATATATATTTAGATTACTTAAACAATAAGAAACCTAAAAAATATCTAACATAAATTAATAATATATATTTAGATTACTTAAACAATAAGAAACCTAAAAAATATCTAACATAAATTAATAATATAATTTATATATTATATAATAATAATAATAATAATAAACTAATATAATATTAATCCTAATTAAATAAACTAATTAACAACTAAACACAATTAATATTAAGCACAAATAATATTAAACGGCACACGATTAAAATACGATAAAATCGAGCGACACGAACGCGATAAAAACGATGACAATTTGCACAGCAAAACAGACAAATTGATAAAACCAATAAACCAGTAAACCGGTAAACCAGTAAAATCAACAACACGACTCAAACAGACTCGATTAAATCACACGGCACAACACGTAATTAAATAAACAACCCTAGGCAATAATAAAATCAACACGACATCACGAAAAACGCTGACAAACACAATCACAAATAATCGGACAATACGAAAACTCTAATATATTCGAAATACAGTCAAAATACCGACAAACAAACAATTAAATAGATAAAAACGCACAAAACCTAATCGAAGCGATGCCACGCACAACAGAGATAAGCGAGATAAATACGAGGCAACGATATCGGCCAGGTTTTGCTAAAACAACGAAATACAACACGGTAAGCAACGAAAACACACAAAACCTAATCAAACCAGTTGTCACGCGAAGTTTAAGGAATTGAGATGAATACGAGACAACGAGATTAATCAAGATGTGGTCAACAAAGCC
Organism: Lathyrus oleraceus; assembly: GCF_024323335.1. Lineage (NCBI taxonomy): Eukaryota > Viridiplantae > Streptophyta > Magnoliopsida > Fabales > Fabaceae > Lathyrus > Lathyrus oleraceus. Next base: position 466,634,332 of record NC_066585.1, on the reverse strand, counting down.
AAAGTCAAATTTTGGGGTGCGACACATGCTTGAATTGTATATCATTGCTTTTCTTATTTTGTTGACTAACCAAAAGCACAAAAATATGTCACTAACATCTTTTGTTTGTAGCTTGAGCAATCACAAGGTCAAGGGCTTCAAAGAGATCACTTATGCAATGGTAAGGTCAAAAGGAGATGATAGCAAACATGGTAATGGTTCCCAAAGCTCTCATTCATCAAGTATGCCTCCCTAGAATCTCAATTCCTCATTTTGATCAAAGCAAGTCAAAGGGTTTGAGGTTGGTTCCCCAAAGAAACCCTAATTCATCTGTGCACCACAATGCCTTACTCCTGAAGCAACCTCAGCCCATGATCAAATACAATCAAGGGAAGTTCTTTAATTCATCATTTCATGCATACTTTATTTTATTTGAGTGTCCTCAATCATCAATTCATCAAGATATGAGGCATGGACTTGAGAAGTTGATCAGTCAATTCATCTGACTATTTTGAAATGCACTGAGACTTAACTTTTTATGTGTTGGTCAAATGGAGATGATTCCAAAAGCAAAAATGTTCTTAAGGACAATATGAACAACTTTTCAAGGACATAACTCATTCTTTTTTTATTATTTTGAGGTGGGATCAAATGAATTTGAAAGCTTAAGATGTCTACTTCAAATTTTATGTTGAACAAAATTTCAAAATCTCAAAGGAAATACATGTGATAATGCAAAACATTATAGGTCACTTTGGACCAAATGCATTAAAAGGCAAAAAAGTCCAACTTCAAGTGCCCATAACTCTTTCATCCAAAATCCAAATGATGCAAAATTTAAGTCCATTTTTATTGACTTGAAAAGATATACAACTTTTATGTTGGAGATTTTTTCATTTTAGGCTTGCATCATCAAAACAAAAGGGCTTGAACATTGGCCAAATTTAGAAACTTTGCCTTGACATGTTTTGCACCTTGCACTTTAAACTCAAATTTCACCAATTTACACATCCCAAATGGATTTTTTCCCAACATAACAATTGTTCCTTACATCAAAACCTTTCCAACCATTACTCACATGATCATGTTTGGATTTGGAAAGTGTTAGTTTCGAAGAGGAGAAATTTTTAGTTCAATTATGCATAACATGTGAGAATTCATTACCCAAGCCTTTGCCTCTCAAATTACATGCCCATTTCACTTTGGTATGAGTTCAGATGTCATTTGGCTTTGGTTTTGGGCCTTGTGCATGATCATGCAAGCCCATGCAATGGATATCCAATTCCATGCACACGGATTGCATCACCTTCTCCTTGCCATTCCCTCTATAAATACAATCTCTATTCCATTCGAAATACACACTGAAATCAACCTGAATTGCTGCAGAAATCAAAACCCAACCTCTCACCAAAGAAGCTAGTTCATTTTTCTCTAAATTTTTCAGATCCAAAATTCAACTACATCTGGTTGAATCCTTGGATCTAGAGCTTCTAAACCTCCATCATTTACTCCATGGATCTTCTGTTTTGATAAAGAAAGAAAGGAATCGAGCTCAAGCCTCCAGAAATCAAGGTTGTTATGCAACTGGTTTTTTCTTCGAAACTCATAATATATTGACATATTTGCTTGGATCTTGTGTTGGCTGAAGTCCTCTCAATAGAGGCATCATGATTGTGCATTTAATTTTTGAAATCCATTAAGTTCATGATGAACACCATAGAACTTCCATCTCTGATTTCTCTCCATATAGAGATCTAGAGTGGAATTGAGTGGCATAGGGATGATGTACATCATCCCAGCTTTCCAAAGATGTATAGATCGTGCATTTTGGTTGAGATTTGGTTGTCTGCAAAATTGGTCGGAATCTTCATGCTCACCGGAGAAGAAGGTGGCTCCGGTGGTCGTGCCATTGCCAGATGTGTTGTGGATCGTTGGATTGAATTTCCAGATCTAATCCTGACCCTTGTTTGTTATGACTTGTTTTAATACATTGTACAGCGCATTTGACTTTGGCCTATGGTGGGAGCGCGCATCTGGAGCGTGTGATCTGCCAGCTCAATTAATGAGCTCAGATCTAACGCTCCTCGTTTTTTCTAATTTTTATTTTTTCTGATTTAATTTCTTTTATTTCCATTTACTTCAAAAATTCATAACTCTTTCATTTTTAATCCAAATATTATGGGACCAATTGCATTAGTCTCCAAATAAATTCTAGTTTCTATTTCTGATTTTTAATATTTTTTATTTCATCATTTGATATTTTTTGTGAATTTTCTCTTTTCTGGTTATTTTTAATTCATTTTAAATAGTTTTTTATATTCAAAAAATACAAAAATATTTTCCTAATCTATTTGAATGACGATAGATCTATGAAAAATATTCTCATCAATTTTTAAATTGATATGAGATTTATTTGAGATTTTAGTTCAATTAGGTTATTTTTATTCATTTTTAATTGATTAAAAATAGTTTCTGACTTTTAAAAATGCTGAAATTTTTTGTCAAACTTTGTTTGGCCTTGTTGAACTTGGGATAAATCACTTGGACCTTTCAAGGTTGATTTGAAGTGATTTTGAAGTTTGACCTTTCTTTTATTTTTAATTCAAGTTTATTTTAATATTAAAAATACCAAAAAATATTTTGCTTATTGTTTGATTTCCAATCTTCATCTCATTTCTGATTTATCATTGTTTGACTTTGACTTTCAATGTCATTTGGTCAATACATATGGATTGGTACATCTTATTGCACTTTATGCATTTTGATCTTTCCATTTTCATTATCCATTCTCCATCTCCTTCTTCTTCTTCTTATTTCTTTTTGATCAATGAGTTGAAGGTTGATAAGTTAGTATTGATTAGGGAGACTTAATCTTCCTTGATTCAAATCTAATTCATCTTGATCAATTGATCAATTGAATGGATTTGCATTAAGGATAGGTTGTTTTCTAAATCATGCAAAAGGCTTAAACCAATACAAGATCAATTCTCATTTTCTTTTTGGCATGGCAAGTTGTTGGAACTTGGTTCACTAATCAAGACTTCTAACTTGTGTTGTTGCCTACATTATTATTGATCGGCCTCAGATAGTGGTGACTTCTACATAAGTCCAATTACGATTGCTTAACATAGCGCTAAATTTTCCTTATGGCATACTAACTACTAACACTAACCATTAACAATTAACATTTACCTTTTGCTCTTTACTTTTATGCAATTTACTATTCTTGCACATATTATCTATTTTCTTTTCTCTTTGCTCACTTGAGCCCATGTTTATGTTAATGCCATTTTCCTTTTGCTCACTTGAGCACATAATTGTGTATATACTTTTGTGCTTGTGTTTTTGTTTTGATTGTTGTGGACCAAATGCAAAGAAATGGACTTAGTTTCTAGGACTTTCCCTATGCAAAGAATGGAGAATTGGACTTAGATACTAGGACCTTCCTTATGCAAATTTGGAGTAAATGGACCTTAATGATGAAGATGGATTAGAAGGACCAAATCTCTAAACTCACTCTTGTCCATTCTTGGTTTACTTCATGGAGCTTTTGATGTGTTTGCTTTGTGCTAGGGGATTCTATGAGCTCAAATTGGAGGACCATTGCCATATTCATCCAAAGTGAAAGACACAAGATACATTGAGGATCTCTTAGAAGACTTGTTTGATTGCTTATGCTTTGTGTGATTACTTATTCCAAAGGATGGGAGCTACTTGGATCATCAATATGATCTCAAGAGAGGGACTCCATTGTGGTTTTGTTTCTTTATCCCTCACCTTTTTGTTTTACTTAGGACTTAGCCCTTCTTCTTCTTCTCTCCACTCTAACCCAAGCCAAAACCTTTTGTGCAAACATTTAACATTTGTTTTCAACATTAGAAACCTAAGCCTTATGCTTTTGATTTTCAAACTTTCTTTTCATAATACTTATTTTGAATTGAATCTTTAAGTCAACTTTGACCATTTTGTATATACTTCTAAGTGGTAAATATAACCCATTCAAATGTCTTTTTGTGGTTTCAATGGCCACTTTCTAATCAAAACATTTTCATAACCTTTAGCCATTAGGTTTGAGTTATCTTTGTGGTAGATGTAATACTCACCTATATCCTTAGTGATGGGCAATGAGTCTTCCATGCTTATTATAGGGTTAACCCCTCACTAGCATGTTGAAGCTATCCTCACATGGTGGATTTGTGGTTTGGTTGAGTTTTCTCCCTTTGATAACAAAAGACCTTAAGGCTTTTGGATCAATCAATTCACCAACTTTTTTGAGATTTTTACCCCGAACTACGAGGTTTTGATCCTAATCTTTTTATAAGATGGTACATAGGCAATGGGTTTATCCATCCAAACATAAAATGTAAATAAACTTGTACATTCTCCTCTCATCTCTTCAATCATGTTTGCACAAACAAAAATTTCACAAAAACAACAACCTTGCAACAAGTATGAAAAGGGCTCCCTAGGAGTACCTAGGATGTTTTGGGTGCCTAACACCTTCCCATTACATAACCAACCCCCTTACCCAGATCTCTGTTCTCTTTTAACTAGTTTTTTTGTTAAAACTCTTAGGTTTTTGTTCGGTTTCTAACCATTCCTTTAGATAAATAGAAGTGAGGTGGCGACTCGACTTGTATGGTTTACCTTGGATTTAGTCAATATCTCTAATGGTAACGAATACCCCGCTACACCCTACTCCAACACTTATAATCCAAGTTGGAAGAATCATCCAAACATCTCCTAGAATGATCAGAGAGGGAATGTTCTACAATAGGGTCAAGGTCAATATCAGACTCAATATCAACAATAATAGCAACAACAAGCTCCAAAGAAAGAAGACTGGGAGATTGCCATTCAAAAAATGGTCGCTCACAATATGAAACTCCAAGAAGAGACTAGAAACAATCATAAAAACACCACCTCCTCTATAAAAAATCTTGAAGTTCAGCTGCGTCAGATAGCACAATAAATAGCAAGTTCTCGAACACCAGGTTCCTTACCAAGTGAAACAGTTCAAAATCCAAGAAATAATGAGAATGTTAATATTGTAACGACAGTAAGGGAGAGGGCATCTAAATATGAAAAAGTTATACCATCTGGCAAGCCAATTGAAGAGAAAAATAAAAAGGATACTAAATCGATGATTAAGTTACCCTACCCTATGAGAGTGACAAAGAAGGATCCAAGAGAGTCATACTTTGAGAAATTCATGATAATGTTCAAAAAGATAGAGAGTCATATGTATTTGTTTGAAGCACTCGAGAGAAAGCCCATGTACAAAAAATTCATGGAAGACATAATGGCCGAAAAGAAACCAACAACAGAAGAATTGGTAGCCTTGAGGGAAAAGTGTAGTGCAAATTCACTGGGTCAGAAAATTCCAAACAAACAGAATGATCCTAGAACAGTAATAGTATCATGCACGATAAAAGATAGAACTTTCGAAAAGGTACTAATTGATTCTGGAGTAGTGTGAGTCTGATGCCATTCTCAATCTATCACAAGTTGGGTATTAAAAATGTCAATGATACAAACACAAATCTGAAGTTTGCGGATCACTCGAGAAAGGATACATACAGAAGACGTACTGGTGAAAATAAAGGACTTGAGATTTTTTGTTTATTTTGTGATCCTAGACATACCTGAAGATGAAGAGACACCCATCATTCTTGGTCGACATTTCATGCAGACAAGTCGATGAAATCTCGACATGGACCAGGGAACGTTAACTTTAAAAGTTTATGATGAGGAAATAACATTGAATATTGTTAGATACAGGGAGCTGGAGGTAGAAAAATAACATCACTATCAAGTAGGCTTTATCAGGACAGAGGTGAGAAGGAACAGTAACGTACCAATATCAGAGAAAGATACAAAAAGGCCTTCTCAAGTATCACCACCTCCATTAGCAACTCCAATTCCTATTTCCATTCCAAAAGCCATGAGAAAGAAAAGAAAGTGAAAATAAGGTAAGGATATGGAGGTTAGAAAGGACACGTGGCACAAAGGAATCCATACCTCTGAAAAACATGGCTTCTTAGTTTTGGAAAAGAAGTGCAACAAGGTGTGGAAGCTGAAGTACCCCCCATAACAAGGAAAATGAAGCGTCAAGCTAATTACGATAAAGGAGTGCTGCTTGGGAGGTAACCCAAGGATAGTTGTAGCTTTATTATAATGTGGCACTTTCCTCCCTAGCCTCCTCAGTAAGGCACTGTGATTCGCCCTCCTTCTATCTTGTTCTAAAACATTGAGGCCAATGTTTAGTTCAACTGTGGGGCAGGTTTAATTATTCTTTTTATTTTTTATTTTATTATTTCCCATTTTTTTTACAATTTTACATTTGTTTGTTTTTACTATTGGGTATCATTTGTTGCATGTATTTCAGGTTCTTGGTGTTATTGTTGGATTAGGTGATGACCATTAGTGGTAGTGGATGAAATGATCACTCCACTTACTATTGCTTGTTATGAAGGATCTCCCCAAAAAGTTGATACTACTGAAGAAAAGATCGGACGCAACTTCTCAAACTCGATTAACATAGGTTCCATGGGCATTCTGAGTTGAGTAAGAGGCCGCACCATACTAGAAATATTATGGATATTGTCAAGCTTTACCTAACATGGTGAGTGCATAAAAAGCCAAACACATTTGTCATCATGACCAATATTCAGGTATATTTTTATCACTCTGACTTTGCGTAGGTTCTCTGGGAATACCACTATATATATACACACACTGAGGCACGTTATTTGACTAATATCCCTGAGTCTTTCTAGCCATCCATTTAATATTATCCCTTGTTAACCTCGTTTGAGCCTGTACCCTTTGTTTATATAACCACATAAATATAATCCGCGACCCAAAACACTTCCTTACCCTGTTCAGAGTCAATGTTATGTCTTTAAGATGGTTTAAATTCTAAGTTTGGGCTAACCCCATAAGTATATGAAAGTAAGGTGAGTGCCGAAAAAATTAAGGAAAACGACCATCGAAAAAGAAAAAAAAATAAAAATAAAATAAAAAAAATTCTTTGATGGTACGAGAAAAGCACTCACAGAATAAGAAGCACTCAGTTGAAAAAAAAAAGAGAAGAGAAAGTCAAAGAAAAAAAGAATTGAGCATTACAAACTGAAAAAGAAAAGAATTGGAAATGAGATGCAGAACAAACACAATGAAAAGAATAATGACATTGGCTCTAAACCCAAACCACTTGTTTTCCCTTTTGTTTGTATTTATCCCACTGTAACCCAAGCCCGTTATAACCCAAATGACCTCTAAAAGTGTGTCTTGTGTGTAGTTTATACCAAAGGAGAAACTATTTAAATTTATGAGTTGATATTGCATATTCTAAAATTTGAGTGTAAACACTTTAACTCGGAGAGACTTGGTGAGAGTGTGATATAAGCTGACAGGTGAACCAGTACGCCAATGCGGAAGTGTGGCGGAAAACTCATTAGGAAAAGCATGGACTATGAAAGGGAGAATGAAGGCGTTAGCGAAAGATCTCAGCAGTATTATGGTAAGAATTAAATTTTGGGAAGTAACACACTTTATCATGTAGAACATTACTTAAGGACAAGCAATGAGTTATGTTGGGTTTTGACCGGTCACCATTTTCACTATGTTTAAATTACTTATTCGACAAGAAACCAAGGATTCTTGAACACTTTGAGCGCATTATGGAACCTTTTAAGATAGTTTTCATTTTCGTAATTTATTTAAGCATTTTAACAATTTTTAGTTTTATTTTGTATTTTTCGGATTTTATGCTTTGGTTGTTTGTGTTTATGCCTTCTAGGTCCATGTAGAAGATCCAACGGACTCAATTCGAGAAAGTGGAAAGTTCTGGCATTAAAGGAAATAAGGTTTCTCAACACAGGGGGGCTGACACGAGCCGTGTCAGGATGAAGACAACTCAATTACAAGGAATGGCCAAGACAGGGGCCTGACACTGCCTCCCGTGTCAGCTGACACGGCCCGTGTCAGGAAGGAAATGACAATGTAGGGAGCTGTCACGGCCACCTGTGTCAGTTGAGACGGGCCGGGTCAGCCCTGGCGCAGAATTTTCCAATTTTTGGCCTTTTTACCCGAGCTTCAGCTGCAAGGATGTTTTGGGGATTTCCAACCTTTGCAAAGGGATTTTTCACTATTTTAGGAGACTTTCTACGGGAGAAGAAGACACTTTGGAGCGAGGAGAGCAGAGATAATTGTTAGACGATCGAGAATTACAGAGATCAAGGAATTCGGAGAGCGGACGATTTTCATGAGCGGAAGCAATTAAAGATCCAAGTTATCTAAATTACTTATAATGTGTATTTTTTATCTTAAATCTGGTTTGAACATTATGAGTAGCTAACCCCCCCTCCCCTAATGTTAAGGGGTGTCCCTGATTTAGATCTGTAATGACTTTGAGTTTACAATTGCATTTATAATATTGGTTTTATGGTAATCTTTTGATGTGTTTAATGCCTTCTCTTTCAGACCAATTGAAATTGTGGTATGGTTATCAATTAGGCTGGACCGCCATTGGTAAGGTCTTCATAAGATTACTCTATTGTAGATATCACCTAGGACTAGGGATTCCCTGTATGAACCAGAGCATTCTTGATATAATAAGGCTTAATTTCACCGATAATTTCCTATGGACATAGAAATTAGGGTTGAATGATTAAAGGTTTTCTCACCAAGGACTTGGGAGAAAACACCCTTGAGAACTGGTAGTAATTGATATTTGTTGATGCAATAGTGACTCAGAGTTGTTTTAGGGGCAAATTATACACCTTCCCTGGCATTGTTCACCTTCCCTTGCAAACCCTTATTTTACAGTATTAATCTCCTTTGCCTTTATTTTTATATATCTGAATTTAAAACCCCCAACACTAGTTTTTGTTTAATTGAGCGATGATTTGAACTCGATATTAGCTTGCAATCCTTGAGATCGACATTTGGGGAATTTCCCCTTATTGCTACAAAAGGAAAAATAGTACACTTGTTTTTTTCCTATCACCTATTCTGATTCATGTTGGGGCAATTGTGACCAATGAGATCAAGCATGCAAGGCTTCCTTACCGTCCGAAGCATAATCCTAATGCCACATATGAATATCATGCAGGATACGTAAGGCAATCTATAGAGGCTTGTTACGTCCTCAATACTAAAGTTCAAGAGCTCATTGATCAGAAGTTGATATGCTTTATAGAGAAGCCTTGCTAGATCGTCCTCAAGAATGATCCTTCTCAGGGTCAGACCTTGCAACATTACATTGTTCAATCATTTTAATTTGTAATCTTTTTGTTTGACAAGCATTATTCACCTGTAAAAATTGTTTTCTTTCAAATGATTTTAGTAATGAAATGAATATGCATGTTTAGAATCAATCCATTTGAGTTCACTCATATTTTATTTATCAGCATCCAACTTTTGTTTAAGCAAAAATCATAAGGAGAATGATAAAATGAAAGTACACGAAACTATTGGTTGTATGTTTTTGAATAAAATATTGTTGACGATGTAAGGTATTGTTGCAATTCCCAAACACCGGAGTTATAAGCAAGATAATCCCTAGTCAACCCCTTTGAGCCTAGTAGTAGGAGTTCTTTTCTATATGAAAAAAAAACAATCTTAACTAAGGGTGGGGTAGTCTTCAGTTTATTTAACCATGCATTCAAATTTCAAAGAGAAATATCCCTTCTGAGGATCAACCATATATTATCCCTCACAATAGGTCGAGAATCACAAATCCACAATGGTTGTCCATCACCAACAAAAAAAGCGGGGAAGTCACAACCGTTTAATAAATCAAACAAACAAATGTCACACGATTTGTTCCAGCAAATGCAAAAATAATCAATTAAAAAAGCAAAAGAAAAACCTGATAAGTCGAAAACTTGAAAACAAGTGACTTAGGAAAAAATTAGGGCATCTCGGTGGACTGCAAACTCGAAAAATCATTCTAGGAAAAATTTAGGGAAAGCGAAAACAAAAAGGAGGATCAAAATAAAAATCCTTAGCAAGAACAAATTCGTGTGACTACAAGTGAAAAACCAAAAAGTGGGTGACTGTCACTCCAAAAACCGCATCGGTCCCTTTTTTTAACCATCATTTATGCTATTCAAAATCCTTTTGGAAATGGACACTTGTGTTGAACTAGTTGAATGTAAGATTAGAGAACATCAAGGAAAATGGGTGGGCTAAAATAAATTTTGAGCCATAAATCCTTTATTATGAAACTGTGAACCATGTCACGTTACAACCCTCAAAAGACCTAATTGTAGAAGGATTTATTTCGAAAGCATACTGCAGTAGGATTGTGTTAAAACTGACTCCTAAAGATTTGCTTATCATTTATGTTGGTATTGACTTGGCATCCTAACTAGTGATTCATTCACTATATGTCATAATCTTAGTGAACATACTTGGATTTCGAAACTGACATAAACATAGCATTAGAATTATCATTTTCAAAATGAACATTTTTACTTGGGAATAAGCACTTGACATCAAGAAAGTTTCCATAATGGGAATAATGGTCACACCAATGGCCAAAACACATGAAAACTCTGTTGAGCAATAGGACGAGCCGCTTCAAGATTCAGTTAATTTGGGGCAATCACGTCGAGATTCGATAAATCTCTCCAAGATCAGCTAGCTAGGGTCAAAATTACTTCAAGGATCATACTGGGGCAGGCCACCCCAAGAACGCAAGAAGTCAAATGCTCCCGAAAACGTTTAATCAGGGGCATATAGTTTCAAAACATTTGAGTAAGTCATATCGAAATCTTCCTATGACAAGACTGCTTCATAAGTTGTGATTAGGGAAGTCCATGTAGATTCCCAACAGACTGGGGCAAAGACAGGCTATGAAGGTAGAAGTTATTTCCATGTTTCAAGGGAAGTGCAAAAGTGTATCAATAAACGTTGAGCCTGAAATAGGTTTGGGAGAATCCCTTCTTCACAACCCTGATCCTATCCTCAAATCGTCCATCCCATTCCACATGATCATTTGGTAAACCATTACACAAATCGTCACCATGCATTAATCAGGCTGCTTCACTCATGCATATCATTCATCTAGCATTGCATGAAGCCTTATAAAGAAAACCAGAAAAGCTAAAGCCCAATATTTGTTGGCACCACTAAAGCCCAATTTTGCTTGGCATCTCCCTAAAGCCTAACTTTCTTGGCACCTCCTCAAAAGCCCAACTTGCTTGGAATCCCTCAAAAGCCCAACTTGTTTGGCATCTATCAAATCCCAACATGCTTGGCATCCTCCAAATCCCAACTTCGCTTGGCACCTCCATAAAGGACAACTTGCTTGGCATCCCCTAAAGCCCAACGTGTTTGCCAACCCTCAAAGCCCAACTTGCTTGGCATCCCTCTAAAAATCCCAACTTTGCTTAGAACCTCCACAAATCCTAACGAATGGCATTCTGCATATAGTGTTCATCATTACATAGTATTACATCTCTAAATATGCGTAGCATATCCATCAAGATGGAGCATTACGCCATAAAAATTCAAGCATGCATATAAATCATAAGCCATACACTCGTCCGTGTTGACACCTTATTTTCCAATACTCGTATGTATTGATTCTCAACACTCTCCTGGGTTTACATCACTTTTTCAATACTCATATGTATTGCTTTCCAACACTCGTTCATGTTGAAACTCCCTTTTCAATACCCGTCTGTATTAATTTCCAACACTCGCATGTGTTAACAATCACTTTTCAGTACTCATCCGTATTGATTTTCAACACTCATCTGTGTTGACATTACTATTTCAATACTCGTCGATATTGATTTGTAACACTCGTCCGTGTTGACACTCTCTTTTCAATACTCGTCTGTATTGATCTCCAACACTCGTCCGTGTTGACATTCTCTCTTCAGTACTCATCCGTTTTGATTCCCAATGCTCATTCATGCTAATATTACCTTTCCAATACTCATCTGTATTGACCTCCGACACTCTTCGGTGTTCATCACTATCCAACACTCGACCATGCCGACCTTGTTTCCTCAACATATACTTCAGTCAATCCCCAACAGATGAACCTACAAAAGTTTGTCTGCCAATAAACAAATCCCCAATAATACACTTACCTCACATTACATCCATTCTCAATGGATTTTTTTTTGGATATTCTTGTATTTAATCCTCTTCTACCTTGAATGACCGAAAATTTGTCACCATTCCCACATTCAAGTCTAAGATGATTAAATAGAGGTAGTTGTCATATCCCAAAATTTGACCCTACTTTTTTCATTTTTTGTCTGGCTTATTGCTCATTACATCTGCATATTCATATGCCCTAATCATCCATCATAACACATGCATTTACAACTGCAGTTTTAAATAAGCATCGTTGATTTAAAGGGTCTTGTTATTTATCATACAAGGATATGGATCAAGTTGGTGGTTCTCATTATGCTATGTCTTTACTATTTTTGCACAATAATGGTGGTTGGTTCATTTTTTATGGATTGTTAGATACCCAAAAGTGCTTATTTGAGCTATCAAATATGGGTATCTTTCACTCCATTTCCTTGCTAAAGTGTTCGAAACCACCTTTGTTTTAGATGAATTGCAATACAATGATAAACGATCTTGGTACCTTTGATTTGTGTGTTATTGTGCAGGAATTAGGCATGAAATAATAGAAAATGAAGGCACAAGAAAGTTGGCAAAGGGACCAAAAAAAGGATGCATTCATCAGCTTGCTCGCTAGGCGAGGGCTGTGGCGAAGAGCTCGCTAGGCGAGCACCCAGCGAGCACCCAGCGAACAGCTTCAGTATTTTACAGTAGCAAACATCAACAAACTCGCTAGGCGAGCAGCCAGCGAAGGTGGTAGCGAATACGTCCAGACTTGGTCAAAAGCGCAGCCAGCACTCACTCGCTAGGCGAGCCATTAGCGAGCTCCCAGCGAGCAATTCCAGTAGCAAAACCTCCTAAGCTCGCTGGAGCGAAGGTTGAAGCGTGGGCTTCGCCTAGCGAAGGTTTTGTTCGCCTAGCGAACATTCAAATCTGGCAAAGGATATTTCTTTGGGCGCAGGTGCCTCATTTTGGGGCTCGCTAGGCGAGCCATTCTGCTCGCCTAGCGAGTATGATAGCTCAGTAGCAGCACTATAAGTAGCAGGGGCTACTTTTTGGAGCCATACCTTACACTTCCATACTTTTGTACTTTTTTTAGATATTTTTCCAGCATTGCTCTAGAGATACTTTGTGACCTAGAAATCATTTCTCTTCATCTCTTAACAATCTTTCACAAAAAGAAGGTGGATTCCCATCCAATCTCGATTATTCGACTCGGATGTTGATCAACCTTCTTCCGAAACTTGTTGGCCAAGCTACCATGAAAATGAGTAGCTAAGTTCTTCATTTTGTCAAGGTTAGATGTAGATGGTCATAAGCTTTGTGTGTATATGAGATGATCTTCATTTGTAAACTCTTTAATGATGAATATATGGTGAAAACTTTGTTTTATTGAAAACTCTTTGTGTTGGTTTATGATCGAGAGATGTTTACCAACTCTTTACCTAGGTTTTCATCCAATCTTGTTTGTTAGCTAGAGATAGTAATGAATGATTTTGTTCACCATAAGGTTGAACCAAAAGTTGTCATTTTGATAGATTGTGTTAGAGATAAACAATGGATCAAAATGGAAAAACTCACAATGTGTGTTAGAGATAAACACATTGGGAGGACTTTGTGAAATAGTTTATCATCTAAAGGAGTTTATAAGTTTTGTTGATCGAACATATACATGCAAAGTGATCGTCGAACCCTAACTTTGGCAATATTTCTCAAATATTAAAACCAAATCTTTTACCGCATTTTCTCACACTTTTATGCAAGATACCGTGACTAAAACCAAATCCCCCTTGTTACTACGAGTTAAGAATTGAAACAACTGTCGAACGGCGGCGATATCTCACAATCCCTGTGGAGACGATAACAAAAACCCGACACTTAAAAATACAATCAACAAAATGGCGTCGTTGCCGGGGATTGTGAATTGATATTGTGAGCATCGCAATAGTTGCTTAATTTTTAGCTTTCGAATTTTTGACTTGTGCTTGTAATTTGTGTGGTTTAGTGTGCAGCTTTCGTTTTATGCGAGGGCAGATTCCTGTGGACGAACTTCTTTTTGATCCCGAGATCGAAAAAACCGGAGGTATACGGAACCGGAGACCATTGTCCTAGATGCGAGTTGTAGTGCAATCATTCAAAGGACGCTTCCGAAAAAAGAGGTTGATCCGGGACGAGTTACTTTGCCGGTTAAAATTGGTGATATCTATGTCGGAAAAGGACTAATTGATTTGGGGTCAAGCATTAATCTTATACCATTGTCTATTGTAAAGAGGCTTGGCAACATTGAAATTAAGTCCATCCAGATGACTTTGCAATTGGCCGATAAGTCGACTACCCATCCTCATGGCGTAGCCCAAGATGTTTTGGTTAAAGTCGACAAATTCTTTTTCCCGGTCGATTTTATTGTTATTGATATGGAAGAGGATGATGATGCTCCGCTCATTCTAGGCCGACCGTTCATGAAAACCGCGCGCATGATGATAGACGTTGACGACGGTTTGATGAAGGTGAGAGTCCAAAATGAAGAAGTTACTTTCGATCTATTCGAAGCAATGAAGCATTCAAAAGATAGAAGTGATAGCTTTCGCATCGATGTGATCGAAGAGGCAATTTTGGAGGTTTCTAAGCATATTCATGAGATATCTCCTATGGAGTTAGCTCTTGATGACTCATTTGAAGTTTTCACAGTTGAAGAAGAGCAAGCTCTTGATGAATGCTTAAGGGAACTTGATACTGTAAATGAACTACAACCGTGGGAAGTTGAAGAGGAAGACTTGAACAAGGAGGTTAATGACGAAAAAGCGCCTATTGAATTGAAAATGTTACCTTCTACCTTGAAGTATGTATTCCTAGATGAGACCGAAGCAAAGCCGGTCATCATAAGAAACCTTTTGTCAAATGATGAAGAAGCCCGTTTGATCAATGTGCTGAAAAAAAATCAAGAAGCCATGGGTTGGACTCTTTCCGATCTCAAAGGAATTAGTCCTTCCTATTGCATGCACAAGATCTTAATGGAAGAGGATTTTAAGCCGGTAGCTCAACCACAACGCCGCTTAAATCCTACTATGAAGGAGGTTGTTAGAAAGGAAGTTGTCAAGTTGTTGGATGCGGGAATGATTTACCCGATTTCGGATAGTCCATGGGTTAGTCATGTGCATGTGGTTCCGAAGAAAGGTGGAATTACCGTGATACGAAATGACAAGGATGAGTTGATCCCTACTAAAGTTGCAACGGGGTGGCGAATGTGTATTGATTATAGGCGCTTGAATACCGCAACTCGAAAAGATCATTTTCCACTCCCGTTCATGGATCAAATGCTCGAAAGACTCTCGGGGCAACAATACTATTGTTTCTTGGATGGCTATTCCGGGTATAACCAAATTGCGGTTGACCCGGCCGATCATGAAAAGACGGTTTTCACAGTCCGTTTGGAGTTTTCGCATACCGAAAAATGCCCTTTGGGTTGTGCAATGCACCGGCGACTTTCCAAAGATGTGTGCAAGCCATTTTTGCCGACCTTATTGAGAAAACAATGGAAGTCTTCATGGATGACTTCTCGGTATTTGGTGGTTCCTTTAGTTTATGCTTGGCAAACTTGAAAACGGTGCTTGAAAGATGTGTGAAGACCAATCTTGTGCTTAATTGGGAGAAGTGCCACTTCATGGTGACCGAGGGGATAGTGCTTGGCCATAAAGTCTCTTCAAGAGGGCTTGAAGTTGATCGTGCTAAGGTTGAAGTGATTGAAAAGTTACCTCCTCCGGTGAATGTGAAGGGAATCCGAAGCTTTTTGGGGCACGCCGGGTTCTATCGGCGCTTTATCAAAGACTTCTCAAAGGTAGCTAAGCCTTTGAGTAATTTGCTAGCTAAGGACCAAGTATTTCTCTTAACCGATGAATGTTTGCAAGCTTTTGAGACTTTGAAAGAAAAATTGGTTACCGCTCCAATTATAGTCGCTCCAAATTGGAATTTAAATTTTGAGCTAATGTGTGATGCGAGCGACTATGCAATCGGAGCGGTATTAGGCCAAAGAAAAGAGAAAAAATTTCATGCGATACATTACGCAAGTAAAGTTCTTAATGAGGCTCAAATTAACTATGTCACCACTGAAAAAGAATTACCTGCGATAGTGTATGCGCTTGAAAAGTTTAGGTCTTATCTTATAGGGTCTAAAGTCGTAGTGTATACCGACCACTCGGCGATTAAATATTTGCTCACCAAACCGGATTCGAAGCAAAGGCTCATCCGTTGGATCCTCTTGTTGCAAGAATTTGATGTTGAAATCAAAGACAAGAAGGGATCGGAAAATTTGGTGGCGGATCATTTATCTCGCTTAGTTAATGTGGAGGTTACCGCTTCAGAGAAGGAAATCCGGGAAGAGTTTCCTGATGAAAAACTTTTCAAAATTCAAGTTAGGTCGTGGTTTGCAGACTTTGCGAACCACAAGGCTAGTGGTTTTGTGCCTCCCGACCTAACTTCGAACCAAAAAAGGAAGTTTCTTTCGGATGCCAAGTATTACGTATGGGATGACCCGTACTTGTTTAAGTTGGGTAGTGATAACCTTTTAAGGAGATGCGTTACTGGCGATGAAGCGCAGAGCATCCTTTGGCATTGTCACAACTCGCCTTACGGCGGACACTATAATGGGGTGAGAACGGCCACTAAAATCCTTCAGTCAGGATTTTATTGGCCCACTATTTTCAAAGACGCACATACCCATGCGCAAAGTTGTGATAGTTGCCAGAGAAGCGGTGGGATTGGTAAGAGAGACGAGATGCCTCTCCAAAACATCCAAGAGGTCGAAGTATTTGATTGTTGGGGCATCGATTTTGTAGGACCATTCCCACCCTCTTATGGTAACGAGTATATGCTTGTCGAAGTTGATTACGTTTCTAAGTGGGTTGAGGCGATTGCCTCACCTCGGGCGGATGCGAAAACGGTAATAAATTTTTTGAAGAAAAACATATTTTCCCGTTTCGGAACCCCCCGAGTGTTGATAAGTGACGGAGGGTCACACTTTTGTAATGCACCTTTGGAAAGCATTTTAAAACATTACGGTGTATCACGCAGAGTGGCAACTCCGTATCACCCACAGGCTAATGGTCAAGCCGAGGTCTCTAATCGTGAGATTAAGAGAATTCTCGAAAAAACTGTGTCAAATTCGAAAAAAGAGTGGTCACAAAAATTGGATGAAGCGTTATGGGCATACCGTACCGCGTTTAAAGCTCCAATTGGGCTCACTCCTTTTCAATTGGTGTTTGGTAAAACTTGCCATTTGCCGGTCGAATTGGAGCACAAAGCCTTGTGGGCTCTGAAATTTTTAAATTTTGAATAGGATTTGGCCGGTGAGAAAAGGAAGGTGCAACTGCTCGAGTTGGAAGAGATGCGCAATGCCGCATATCACTCAAGTTGGTTGTACAAAGAGAAGGTAAAAAAATATCATGACAAAAAGCTTCGAAAGAAAGAATTTGTGCCCGGACAGTTGGTCCTATTGTTCAATTCCAGGTTGAAGTTATTCCCCGGAAAGTTGAAATCAAAATGGTTCGGGCCATTTCGGGTAAAAGAAGTTAAGGAGTACGGAGCTATTGTCATTGAGGACATGGAAAAGAAGGAGAGTTGGACCGTTAATGGCCAACGTTTGAAGGTTTATCTCGACGGTCATGTGGATCGCGAGAGCTGTGCTATTTCTTTGGATGCTCCTCTGTGAGCATCGAATCGTCGAGCTTATCCGACGTTAAACAAGCGCTTGTTGGGAGGCACCCCAACATTGTAAGTATTTACAGTTTTTCTGTGGTGTCGTATTGGGATTCCAATTGTTAAACCTTGCTGAATGTACCAGGAATGCTATTTTGAAAAAAGCAAATGCTGTCATGCTCGCTAGATGCTCGTTAGGCGAAGCAGTAGCGAGCGGATTCGCTAGCTGCTCGCTAGGCGAAGCAGCAGCGAGCGCTTCGTGGCAAAACTCATTTAATTCTTAGCAGACCACTCTTTTGGGCCCAAGTACCATTTTTCTTTTTATAACTCTGAACTCCAGAACTCACACACACACTCTCACTTTGCATTTCACTCACAACCCCACCTGTTACATTGCAACCATCATTGTGCATTCTAACTTCTACAGATCTCAATCCAGGTTTGCTCCTTCTCATTACTTTATGCTTTCACATTGTAAATTTCTGAAGTATATGTCATTTAGGGTGAATTTAGGGGAATGAGTGCATTAGGTTTTGCATGTGGATGTAGATTTGCATTGCATGTACCTTAGAAACGATGCCTTTCATGATAAATCATTTTGTTCTGAAATAGATACCATGAGACCTTGGGTTTTTCTGAAATTTCAGTGTAAACATTGCAGAACCTAAAAACCCGTAAGATTCGCTAGCAACTCGCTAGGCGAATCAGTGGCGAGCATTCGCTGCCACTTCGCTAGGCGAACCTGTAGCGAAGCTTCGCTAGGTTCTCGCTAGGCGAAGCAGCAGCGACTATGACAGTAGTTGGAATTCTGTTTTGCCTTCTAATCTGTTTTGTGTTTGTGTTGTTTCCTCTCTATGACTTTGCAGATGGAATCCAGGTCCGGCGCTTCGAAAAAGAGAAAGGGCGGGAACACTTCCCGTCCCGTGCCCATACAATTCGACACCGACAAATTTGTCGGGCCAAAGCAAGCAACAAGATATGTTGCTTTGGAAAAGCGAAAGATTTTGCCGGAAAAGAGATTTATAATCAACCCTGAAGGCACGTACCGAACATTCGCCGGTTTGATTAACAGCAAAAAGTGGGACCGGTTGATATCTCCCTTGGAGCATCATGACATCGCAACAGTGCGTGAGTTCTACGCGAACGCACTGCCGAACGACGACGAGCCATTCACATGGACGTCTAGAGTGTCCGGCCGTCCTGTTGCGTTCGATCGGGATGCGATTAACCGTGTCCTGGGTGAACCGCCCCATCTGGGAGCCAATGAGAGAGACACTTACCACCAAGATTTAAGGCTTCACCGGAATATCGATTCGATTTCTGCTGCCCTGCTTTTGAAAGGGAAATTAGTTGAGCTGAACCCATCTGGGGTTCCGATGAGATACCATAGGGAGGACATGATTCCCTTGGCTCAACTGATCCTTGTGTTGGTTCTTACAAACATTAAACTCAAGTCTCATACTTCTACCGTGCCGATTCCAGTGGCACACTTGGTTCACTGCATCCTCACGAATATCCAGATTGATGTGGCGAGGATTATTGCTTTGGAGTTGAAGTCCGTGATTGAAAGCGGGCTAAAGTCGGGGGCACGAGTAAATTGTCCCCTTGCTTTCCCGTGTCTAATCATGGCTTTGTGCCAACAAGCGAGGGTGAGGCTACCCTCCAAGGGTCAAGTAAGGATCCCGCCGGCCATTGATGACCGATACGTGGCCAAGTACTCAAACCGAAGAATTTAAGAAGTAGTTCAGCTGCTGAGGTTACCGGGGCTTTTGATGGTCCTGGTACTTTTACTCTAGGATCCGATCCTTTCCAGCAGGCTGTCTGCAACTACAACTGGGATTGGATGGCGGCAACTCAGTGCGTCATGCTCGATATGCACGATTCTATGCAGTTGTTATAGTTGCAGATGCGCGACCCCTCCGGTGAGCATTCTATGATGATTCGTGAGCAGTTTCTGCAGCACGCTAGCTGGCCTGTGGACAGGCCTGTGTTTGGAGAGGGGGCGGGTGCTGGTGCAGCTGGTGCTGGTGCTTCTTCTGGTGCTGCTGAAGATGATGATGATGATGATGAGGCTACCGGTTCTGAAGCCGGTAGTGATGAGGGTTATGAGTCCTTGGAGGGCTAAGTTTATTTTATTTTTTATATTATGTTTTATTTCTATTTTATTTTCAGATTTGTGTATTTTGATTTTGGTTATGTACTTCTGGGGTGTTTTGTCCCCCATGCACAATTTTAAATTTTGAAGTAATGTTATTATTTATGTTTTAAATTTCTTTTGTTTTAATAAATTTTTGGTTGGTTGAGTGTCAAACCTTCTAGATTGGTTGCTCCTCAAAGAAGTATCCAATGAAGGTGCATCCGAGCTTGGATGGCAATGATAAAAATAAACAAGTGAATAATGCAAAGGTACATGGTTACCTCCGGCTAGAATTTTAGAATGCATTAAGAACTTTAATTTTTTTTTGTAATTGAATATTGTCTTTTTGCAACATAATTGAATGAATGTTTCATCTAGGACTTAAAACCACAAATTGTGAGGAAACCTCCATTGTACACTTAAATGCTGGATTCTAATAAGCTTTGTTGATTCATTTGATTCATGCTTTGTCTTTTATTATTGTGAATATGTGGAAGCAATTAGAAATGATCAAGGCACTTGTTTTCTATCGAGCACAACCAGTTCCAAATACAACTTACCTGTGAGCAGAGAGAGTATTCGTTAACCCCTTTGAGCTTAAACAGTTGAATCTCAGCTTGAAATAAAGCGAGATTTCAAAAATCTTTTTTTCTTGAAACCCGAAAATTTTTGATAATTGTTCTTTTGCCGTAAAAAGTCAAGAGCATTCACTTAGGGTGAGTAAGAAATAAGTTGGGGAGAACGAAAATGAGAATTGGTAAGTGCCACAACTCTTGAAAAATCGAGCAAGCATAAAAATAATAAAAAATATATATAAAATATAGAAAAGAGAAACATCTGTTTTGTAAATATGATGTGAAAGAAAAGAAAAAAATAGAGAAAATGAAAATGAATGCTTGCTTGGAAGAAAAATAGTGAAAAACAAAAATTGAGTTGTGAAATAAGAGTTGTGAAGGTTTCAAATGAGAAACAAATGGAACGAAGTTGAGATGTGTGAATAATGTACAGTGAATGTCTCTTTTGCATCGGCAATTTCGTTTTCAATGGCCTTAGAAATGACCCTTGTTTGTTAACCTAACCAAGCTTTAACCGAAAAGTCCTTAGTGATCTTCGTGCTTCCACATTACCATTTATAATTGTTAAACATTGTATGAATTGAATTGATTTCTTCATTGTTTGTTGGAGAGTGAGATTATTCCCACGGTTGCAAACACGTAATTTCTTCAATCCTTATTCGAAGAGGAGAGATAGGGTGATTCATTCAAGATAATATTGTTGTGGATAGATACATATTTCGCATTGCTATTAAGTTTAGTTCTTGTGTATTATGCTATTCTAACCGTTGGAAATTTGTATTTGCTTATTCGCTTGTGTTTGAGCCGTTTTATCCGACTTCGGAGAAACCTTTTTCTTAAAGCAAATCCTCTTGTCCTTCAAGAGGCATACTTTGCTTGAGGACAAGCAAGAATCTAGTTGGGGATAGTTGTTAGATACCCAAAAGTGCTTATTTGAGCTATCAAATATGGGCATCTTTCACTCCATTTCCTTGCTAAAGTGTTCGAAACCATCTTTATTTTAGATGAATTGCAATACAATGATAAACGATCTTGGTACCTTTGATTTGTGTGCTATTATGCAGGAATTAGGCATGAAATAATAGAAAATGAAGGCACAAGAAAGTTGGCAAAGGGACCAAAAAAAGGATGCATTCATCAGCTTGCTCGCTAGGCGAGGGTTGTGGCGAAGAGCTCCCAGCGAGCACCCAGCGAACAGCTCCAGTATTTTACAGTAGCAAACATCAACAAACTCGCTAGGCGAGCAGCCAGCGAAGGTGGTAGCGAATACGTCCAGACTTGATCAAAAGCGCAGCCAGCACTCACTCGCTAGGCGAGCCATTAGCGAGCTCCCAGCGAGCAATTCCAGTAGAAAAACCTCTTAAGCTCGCTGGAGCGAAGGTTGAAGCGTGGGCTTCGCCTAGCGAACATGCAAATCTGACAAAGGATATTTCTTTGGGCTCAGGTGCCTCATTTTGGGGCTCGCTAGGCGAGCCATTCTGCTCGCCTAGCGAGCATGACAGCTCAGTGGCAACACTATAAGTAGCAGGGGCTACTTTTTGGAGTCATACCTTACACTTCCATACTTTTGTACTTTTTTTAGATATTTTTCCAACATTGCTCTAGAGATACTTTGTGACCTAGAAATCATTTCTCTTCATCTCTTAACAATCTTTCACAAAAAGAAGGTGGATTCCCATCCAATCTCGATTATTCGACTCGAATGTTGATCAACCTTCTTTCGAAACTTGTTGGCCAAGCTACCATGAAAATGAGTAGCTAAGTTCTTCATTTTGTCAAGGTTAGATGTAGATGGTCATAAGCTTTGTGTGTATATGAGATGATCTTCATTTGTAAACTCTTTAATGATGAATATATGGTGAAAACTTTGTTTTATTGAAAACTCTTTGTGTTGGTTTATGATCGAGAGATGTTTACCAACTCTTTACCTAGGTTTTCATCCAATCTTGTTTGTTAGCTAGAGATAGTAATGAATGATTTTGTTCACCATAAGGTTGAACCAAAAGTTGTCATTTTGATAGATTGTGTTAGAGACAAACAATGGATCAAAATGGAAAAACTCACAATGTGTGTTAGAGATAAACACATTGGGAGGACTTTGTGAAATAGTTTATCATCTAAAGGAGTTTATAAGTTTTGTTGATCGAACATATACATGCAAAGTGATCGTCGAACCCTAACTTTGGCAATATTTCTCAAATATTAAAACCAAATCTTTTACCGCATTTTCTCACACTTTTATGCAAGATACCGTGACTAAAACCAAATCCCCCTTGTTACTACGAGTTAAGAATTGAAACAACTGTCGAACGGCGGCGATATCTCACAATCCCTGTGGAGACGATAACAAAAACCCGACACTTAAAAATACAATCAACATGGATCAAGTCTTCGGAACCCTAATCCTTGTCTATTTTGACTGCATCATGGCATTGATAATGTGAGACTTTTCTCAAACTTTAATTTTTGGTGAAACATAAGTCAATCTCAAAGTGGGACATTTAATTATGAAGTTACTTGGAAGCTGCTATAGGATTTGATTCTATTTGATTTAAAATATGATAGTTCATTTCAAGATTCATTCAAGTTCATCTTTCAAGTGCAAGTTCAAGTATTTCAAAATTGGATTCTGGAGGGAAACCATTCTTTTAAGATACAAGGCATACATACATTCATTCAAAAAGGGCCATTTTCATTTCAAAATATCCAGTTGCATCACAAAAGGAATAAATTATCAAAACAATTACACAAAAACTACAATCTTTGACCTATAGTTGACTTTGGTCAACTATTGAATTTTTGGTCAACCAGTTGACCAAAATCAACCACTAACCCAAACTTTATCCTACATTTCCCTTAACTCACTCCACTCCAAGCCGCTACCATTTTGACTTTTCCTTGCTTCAAGTATGTTGATGAACTTGACCTCACGATGTTTTAAAGCATCCCTTCCAAAACAACATGCATGATTCAAATGCAATCAAAATCTAAGCACTCAAAAAACAACTACGTGCTTTAAGAATACATATCATTCATGATTCAAATCAGCTCACATTCAATACAAACTATCCATATTAATACACATACAAATGTTACTCTAACATTCATTTACCTAACCAATATAACAGCCTGCATATGTCAACAAGCATTCATTAATTAACATCAGCATAAATTCAGGTAACTAATTTTTGTTTCAAGAAAGCATTCAAAACCAATCAGCTTTTGTCACTAACTTTTCATAACAATCCCAATCATTGCTCAATCACAATTCTTTGATATTCTCAATCATTTTCCTCACTCAGATTCATACACAATCACTCTAAGAGTTCTCAATCTTAACTCTATTTGATTGTTGCTCTACCTCTCACTCCCCATCGCAGTACTCTCGGAATTCTCATCAACCTCACACCACACGGATTCTACAACAACGCAAAGAAATAGCGAACGATCCTATAGACTAGGGATTTTTAAGATAAGAAAGGGATTTTGTTGTAAAGACTAAAAAGTAGAGATTCAAAGGATACCTGCGATTTCTCTGTAATTTTCTTGCTCTGTTTGCATCAGCTTCAAGATTCAACGATCACCAAGGCCACCTCCGCCTTGTAGGTTGGTGGTTCGTATGAATTTCTTCTCTCCTCGTTTGATTTTCGCTACCATGATGTAGTTTTGTTGTGGGAGCCAAATCCCTAAGGTTTGAGCTCCATACAAGCCCCCTTGAGTGTTTAATTTCTGTTTTTTTTATGCTTGAGGTTCGTTCTTTCTTTGCTTTGATTTGGGAGAATTTGTTGGAATTTAGGGTAGATTAGGGTGAGATTGAGAGCGAAGAGGGAGGAAGGATCATTTCGGTGTTGATTGAGGATGTTTTACGGTCACTTCGCCGCCTCCGGCGTGGCAGAGTTAGCACCAATGAGAAGTGTGTGTGAAATGAGGGAGGAAGAGCTTGGAACGGAAATTGAAATGAGAAAGGATTTCTGATGACACCAATCCCTTCAACCTTTCCCTCACAAATGGGCTTGGGACAATTGGCCCATATTTTTACTTATTTCACCCTTGATACACTATGTATACCCCCTTGCTGAAACACTCATAACAAAGGTTTTGGGCCTCCTGAATCAGGCCCAACGCCACATTGTTGGCCATACACCCCTAGTTCAACCAACACCCCCCTGCATTTTTTAGTTGTTTTTAGTTTTAATCTCTTTTTTTTATTTTATTATTATTATTATTATTATTATTATTATTATTATTATTATTATTATTATTATTATTATTATTATTATTATTATTATTATTATTATTATTATTATTATTATTATTATTATTATTATTATTATTATTATTATTATTATTATTATTATTATTATTATTATTATTATTATTATTATTATTATTATTATTATTATTATTATTATTATTATTATTAACACATTTTAATGCACTTTTAATACCTCTTTTAGTACATTTCATTTGGATATCAAAAACACTTAGAAAAATTCATGATAATACCTAGAATTTTATTAGGCTTTAATTGTTTAGTCACATTAATTCACTTCTTGAAAAATAAATAATCATTATCTTTTTAGAATAACTTTCGATTAGATCTTTTAGAAAATTGATACACACGTTAACATTATATTTTGATAAGAACTTAGTTAGTCTATATTCTAGTTATTCCTTTAGAAATTAATGTGCATGATATCATAATAGTTTCTTTAGGATTTTAGTCCTTGACCTCAAATCCACGTGCTTTCATATCTTGATTCATGCCCTTAGCGACTGATTGATCAAAGCTAATTTGATCAATTAGTCACTTGACTTACCTGTTTTCCATATACGGTCAAGTGATCATAAGCCTCTTAATCATTTGATGGGATTAAATATGTGTGCCTACACTATACCGGACCTCAAGCCAAATTCAAGCTCATACTTCAAACTCAACACAAGCACAAGTCAAGTCAAGCTTCTCCTGTTTGACTATGAAGATTCTGGACATCAAGCACAACAAAAGACTCTTCAACACTTGTCAATCATGATGTGAATGGGGCTCTACGAGCCTAAGCAACGGAGAAGGATGAGGGGGATTTTTTCTATCCTTGTTATGAGTACCTCTACGTACAGGACGTATGCCCTAGTTATTTAGAGTACCCGCTTGCGTTCATAGACTTTAGTGCAATGCAAATCGAATCATTATCAAGTCTTCTTCCCTACAGACATTTCAACAATCAACATCAACAATAATATTTTATTTAGACCAAACACAATCTTCTTTGGCATCCATACATTCTTTGGGTTAGTCACCTCATGGTTAAACACCCATCTCTAAATCAAACCAATCTTTCATGCATATTTTCCTTTTCAGACCTCGTGCTTAGGCAAACCATTATTTAATGCATATTTTCGTTGTCAGACCATATGTTTATGCAAAACCTTTTCTCTTGCATGTTTTCCTTGTCAGACTATATGCTTAGGCAAACCCTTTTATCTTGCATGTTTGCCTTGTCAGACCCTATACTTAGGTAAACCCTTTTATCTTTCTTGTTTTCCTTGTCAGACCTTGTGCTTAGGCAAGCCCCTTTTACATGCATGTTTTCCTTGTCAGACCACGTGCTCTGGCAAACCCCCTTTCTCCTACATGTTTGTCTTGTCAGGCCCGATGCTTAGAAAAACCCTTATCTTTCTTGTTTTCCTTGTCAGACCTCGTGCTTAGGAAAACCCCTTTCTTCATGCATGTTTTCCTTGTTTGACCTCGTGCTTAGGGAAACCATTCTTACATTCTTTCATGCATGTTTTCCTTGTCAGGTCCGGTGCTTTGGCAAACACCCAATTTGTAGGTCTTGGTCCTTGGATCTAGGCAAGATCATACAACCTAACATTGGTTATTCTTTGGTTCAGCTACACCTACCCTATGGTCAAACAATACTTTCACTACATCCAACACAACATTTTCTCATTCCCTAACTCTTTCCTCATTTCACCATTTCTTTTACAATTCAAACATCTCCTTTACAATTCAAGCAAACAATTTCTTTTTGTATTCAATCAACTCTTTCTTTTTCTTTAATCACACAAACCTTTTTCAAAATAATTTTCTTTTCATAAAAGAACTATTATAATAAGTTCCTTAGCAGTCAGACTAAAATCTTAGAGCATCCAAACAAGGATCAGAATCAACTAACGTCTATACACTTCTAGAATATGATTATAATTGTTTCTTAAAATCAACCAACAAATATGGTTTTTCTACCACGAACTTGGAAGCTCTAATTTCCTTATTGCACTATGAGGATACATAGGCACGAGGGTCTGAATCCTCAACGAGCACACTAATTATTAAACTTTTTCATAATTTGCAAGTAATCTTTAGATAATAACACCCATTCGAGCAAACAACAATCAAAATGGTTCCCATTGAGTACAACGAATGTGAGGGATACTAATATCTTCCCCTTGCATAATTGACTTCCTTATCCATTTTCTCTTCCCCTTGCATAACCGACTTCCTTACCCATTTTCTATTCCCCTTGGGTTTGAATGATATTTTCTCTTTACTCCGGGAATAAATAAATTCGATGGGGAATCTGTTGTATCTTCGAGTGTGCGATGCGCTCATGTATTTTTTGCGACGCGACAAGGTGGTACCACCCATACTTATAGATTTAGTTGACGATAAATGTTTCATTCATTTAAGTTTTTATTCAACATTGTATTATGTATGGTATGTAGTCTTGTATTAATATTAATGATATCTAATACATACATTTTTGAATATTTCAATATATTTTGAAGTTTTCCAAAAAATTATTCATTTAATATAGGTTATGTTTCTGTCTGGAACAAAATTTTATTCTATTTTGAGTGGTTCCAGAAATATATCTACAGATTAACATAACGGGGTGGTCCTGGAGATGCATTTCCAGAACTTCCCCTAGTACAAGATAGAATTTTAGAGATCCAAATTTGTCTACAACTACTATAAGTATGGGCTCTTGTCTCATATTTCATATAAAAACACATTACACTAGAATGAACATCAATTGCCATGTCACATAAGTCTACTTCAACGGCGTGAAGCCTTCAATTGAATTTAAGTTCAATGTTTACACCCCTCTTGTAGATTTGAAATACATACTACAGAATCTACTACCATACTCCGACAATAAAAAAATAGTAAAGCTCGAGTATCGTTCACCGCCGATTGACAATAAAGGGAACATTGAGTTCAACATCTTTGAGCTGAAAATGGGTGCGTATTTAAGGGCTATGTGGAAAACTTTTTCCCGTTAAAAAAAAAAAGTTCTGATTGAGGTGAATACGACGATTTCGAAATTGATCGAAGATATTATGAAGATGTTGAAACGTCCACCTGAATATTGAAATATAATGTTCGATTTATGATAATATCACCCATGTAATGTTTTGTTTTTATGTTATCAATGCTAATTTTATTTTGTCAAACTACGTCTTTCTGATTCTTTGTTTACATCTTCTTTAGTATGCTTCGGAAATACACCTCCACAAGCCTTACAAAGATACATTTTTGGAAACAAAATATACATAAAGTTTAGGTGTGACTCAAAATGAGCATTGGTTGTGTATGTTTGGGATGCGTCCGGAGATGCATCTCCAGAATCTATGGGTATTATTGTATTTTCACGAGGTGTGGTAGTAATCCATAACGTGCGTTAAGTATTTCACTTGTTCCGATCCATTATAAAATAATGAAATAGAATAGAATATGATAGATTTAGGATTGACAATCAACTGAACCTACAAGAATATAGTTTGAAACTCAATTTGATAATTTGAACTTGGTTTATAAAACAAATGAGATGAATATGAGACAAAAAACTAGTCAACTTGATTATATATATATAATCAAATATATAAAAATGAGTTGATTTCAAGAGTGAGTATTAAAGACTTATCTCAAATCTTAGCTCTTTATTTTCTTTCAATCTTATAATTTTTATTTTATTTTAATATTTAAAAAATATATATTAATTTAAAATATCAAATATATGAAAAAAAATTGATTTTAAAAATATCTTATAAATTC
The DNA here is from genome assembly GCF_024323335.1 of Lathyrus oleraceus. Classification (NCBI taxonomy): domain Eukaryota; kingdom Viridiplantae; phylum Streptophyta; class Magnoliopsida; order Fabales; family Fabaceae; genus Lathyrus; species Lathyrus oleraceus. The sequence continues at coordinate 466,605,795 of NC_066585.1, read as the reverse complement.
GTGAAACAATCGAGCTGAACTTAACGAGATGAATCTAATAAGTTAAACTGAGTTATTCATAAACTTAAAATGAGTCAATTTTGAACTCAAAAAAGTTCGTGTCAAACTCATTTCGAGTCCTAATTTTATCTGATTTTCTCATTTTTTTTATCTTTAGATTTTGGTGGAATGACAATTTTATTGTTATCAATCAGAAACTATTATTTCTCATTTTTTTTATCTTTAGATTTTGGTGGAATGACAATTTTATTGTTATCAATCAGAAACTATTAAAATAATAGAATGATATTTTTATTTTGTTTAGTTCTATTTCACTTTATTTCACTCATTTATTTCATTTGTTTCAAAATATTCTTAAAATTATAAAGGTCCTAAGTGTGTATATATATAGTATTTGAATATTTTTTTAAATAAATCGAGATTTTTTTTTTTAAAATGAAGTGAGAAATCAATCTTCTATTTATATCACAAAGTCTAGTTCAAATGAGGAGAATTTGACCTGACATCCTTCCAATTAAACCTACCACCCTCAACAGTAGAGTTTTTACCATAATATTCTTACACAACTTTCACTATTTAATTTGTTATTTTTCAGAGATTTTGGAAATCTTGGATTTTTACAACATATTTTAAAATTTTTACCAAATATTTATAAACAAAACGTTTTTGTCTATTAAATTTATGCATTTATAACACAAAATCTGACACTTGTTTTTTTTTTCTTTTCATTTTTGAATTTCTTTTTTAAAATTTGGGAAAGTTTGTCACGCATCAATTTTTTTGAAAATGTCGATGAAAATGTATTCTGGATTTTCTGAATGATGTCGTACCTTAAAATTTGTCCGGGTTCTTTTTATTATTTTATTTTTATCATTTCAAAATCAAAAGTGTCAATTAATTTAGTTAGTAAGTGTTAAGGAATGTCAAGTGCATGGTCGTCAGATTGAACCCCACTATTTTCCTTTTATCTTTTTTTTAATTATTATTATTATTTAAAAAGTGAACAAATGGTAAAGTATTGATTTTAGGGGACATTTTTACATTATTTTTATTTTTAATTAAGTTTTTTTAAATATTTTATGCATTTTTGTCACAAAAAAATACCAAAAATTCTAAAAAGATGCAAAGTTAGATCAAATCATGAAAATCAAAATATTTTCATTAATCAGGGATTAGATCAAATCTGATTACATCAAAGAGTCCACAAATACTTTCCAAATCTATAGAAACTTGGTTCCCAAGCTATAAATCAAATCATAATCAGGCTAATTCATACAAATCTTTACAAAAACATATCAAAAACATATCATTCAGAATTGAATTTTTAACCTAGTGTTTTACTATAAATACCAAGGAATTTTTCTCATCATGACACACAATTTTCCAATTGAAAATCTTGAACACAAATTTCAAACACCCAAAAATCCATCAAAAAAATATTCCAAAAAATCTCTCTTTCACTCTCTCTCTCATTTTTTCCAACAACACTAAATTTTCATTATTCAAACCTTTCACCCTCACTTTCTAATCCTTTAACATCAATATTCATCATCACTACCCTTTCAATTTAGGTTAAAAAAACCATACATAAAACATTCTTCACCATTATAACCATATTCATCTTCCACAGCCATGACCCTCCATTTAAAACATCACAAATTCCATTAAACCTTCCATAAATATTTTCAACCCTTGATTTACCCTTTTTGATCTTTTAAAATCTTATTTAAAATATTGTCCCATTTTATTTTGATTCATTATTTATTATTTATTATCTATTTTCATTAGCTGTTTATAATTTATAATGATTTATTAAATAAATTGTTATTATTACTTATTTGTGTGGGATCGTCTCTTCCTATTAGTCTAGTATACAAATTTAAATAAGTAATTTTAACAAATTTAAATAAATTATTTTGATAAGATGATTAATTAAGTAGACATCTACTTTTTCTTAAAATTTAAGATATAAATTGTATAATTTATTCAAACCAAACTTCATTATAAGCTTTTTATTTTTTTATTAGGTTTTTTCCAATTTTTATTAATTTAAGTTAGTTGTTATTAATTATTATCAAAAATACAAAAATATTAATTTTATAATTAGTAGATTTTAATTTTGAATTTAATTGAAATACACTAACAATGTAAAAGGATTTTACACCGTCAGTTAATCATAGACGTTGGATATTAAAACAAGTTTGACTTTTATTTTAAAAATCTATAAAGTAAAACAAACGGGTGATGGTGATGAATCGACAGTGTAAAACTTTTTACACTGACATAGTGTCGCGGCGCGAAAAATACCCGAGCGTAAGGAACGCTTGAAATATAAACAAAACAGAATCGCCACCGAACTCTATTTATTCCCAGAGAGGGAAAGAGGAAATATCGATAAAACCCACGAAAATCAAAAAGAAATGGTCATCACAACCAAATCAGGTTCGGGAGTCGGTTATGCAAGAGGAAGTTAGCACCCCTCACATCCATCGTACTCGATGGGACCCATTTAGTTAGTTTCGTGTTAGAGTGTTAGCGTGATATTGTTTGCGATCTTCTACTTATCGAGTGAGGAAAGAAAAATAAAGAAAGGAAAGACTTAGGGTTTTTAATATTAATGTGTCTGACAAGATTTTGCAATCCTGCTCCTATGTATCTCCAGGTGCTATGAAGAACTCAAGGCATACATAGTTCTACCCAAAGAGAACTACTAGATGGATTGCTTTTAAAGAGAGTGATGCTTAGATCACATTTGAGCGATTAAACCTTTACTTGCTGCTCACTCTTGGAGGCTGAAGTCTTTGTTTGTTTCGCATCAAAATAGATGTTGCATACTCTTTTCTGAAAATATTTTCGGAGTCGCACAAGGGCGGAAAATAAGTTTGATGAGTTTGAGTTGATTTTAAGCGGAGACAAGCATCCAAGCATGGAGCTCTACTAAAGTACTCAGATGCTCGAAAAGGAAGAGGCCTAAGCCCAATCACTCTCTTTTCATCCAAAAGTTTGTTAAGAAAATGTGTGGCAAATTAGGTCAAAGTTCATTAAAGGAAGACGATCAATCAGACAGAGAGCCTTACAAAAGTGTCCAAATAATCGGGAAAGAGAAGGTCGATACCCAATCAATCTTTTTCTTCTATAAGAGAAATGACCTAATTCTGGTAATTACTGTATGTCAATATGGAAGACGAATGTTTGAACATTGAGCTCTACAGCAGTATCCTAACATTCGAAACAGAGAAAGTCTAAACTTAATCAATTTCTTCCATTTTTATTGTTAAAAACTTTTGAAAATAGGGGGACGACTTGACGTTGGATCAAGCGTCTGAAGTTGACTGATGAAAATAGTTTGGATGTGGCGGAGGTATATTTGACTTTGTAATCAATTTGGATTTGATTTAGGACAAAAGACTCGACGTTGGATCGAGTGTTTGTTTTTGTTCTTTTCTGAAAGGGTTGATTTTAATCTTTTATTAACAATCAACTGGTACAGTAAAGTAAATGAAAGCGGTAAATTTATTACACATTTTTTGGACTGGGATATAACACGATAATTAAATGATATAAGCTTTGAAAGACAGTTGAAAAAAATAAAAGAATCTCGTTGTAAGAAGGCCCAAGAGAAAGCCAAGGGACTCGTGGTAAAAATCAAGAAATTAATCTAAAATAAAATTCAGCGCTATGTTAAGCAATCGCAAAGCGATTCATGTAGGAATCACCCTATATGAGATCGGTCAACAAAACTCTATGCGTGTAAGAAATTTCTGAAGTTAAAATACATTTTTAACTCGAAAATTGCAACGCAATGAAAGCTAACAAAAATATAACAATGGCACATGCATTATCCAAGAATAAAACCACATTGCTACAGAATTGAAATACAACAAAAATAAAAATGTGAAAACCACATTAAAGCACCATTATATATATATATATATATATATATATATATATATATATATATATATATATATATATATATATATATATATATATATATATATATATACACACACGCATTATATATTT